>NW_028270176.1:1896894-2213043 GCF_037043375.1 Chiloscyllium plagiosum
TCCAGCAGCACTAATGAGGTTGTACCGCGAAGAACCGCGTTTGGATGCATTGAATTCGGGTGATGGGTGCAGCTTTATATCACTAGGCTTAGTTACCAGTGTGTAAAGCCATTACACATGCTACAGATAGTGTTCAATGTGATGGTACATTTGCTCAGTGGTTCGCACTGCTGTTAAGTCTATAGGTTAGGTGGATTGGCCATGTTAAATTGTGCTGATATGTCCAGGGAGTGAATTCAATAAGTTAAGTGAATTAGCCATGAGTATCGCAGTCATAAAGTCAGCAGTCACACGATGCCATGTTTTATTCCAGCAGGTTTATTTGAAATCACAAGACAGGACTGCGGGGATTGAGAAGGGAGCTAGGTCTGGTTGAGATGCTGTTCAGAGTTTCTCTACAGAATCGATTGGCTGAATTGTACTTTCTGCCTTGTAGGGAATCTGTGATTCTATCAGAGAGGACACTGCCAGCGTTTACTGGGCTGCTAAGACATTAGGGACGATGCTGACGGCGTTTAGTGGGGATGGAATTTTATTTATTTGTGTTTTGGAAAACTTAAAACTAAATCAAGCAAAACCGAATGGAAGTTTTCTAGAGTACTTGAGGTTTGGAGAGAGTAAATAGGTGGTAAATTCACTCTTTCAAGTTCGCAAATTTCTGAACGTGGGACTTTTAAAACCATCGATGTAGGACAAAGAAATAATGGGAGCAGAATTTCTGTCACTCAGAGAATCCGTTTCCAAAATATTTGGAAAAGTGCATTTAGAGACACACAAGCAGTGAGTTTCACCAGGAGAGAGACAGCCTGTGGCCAGTAAAAGTGTAAAAGTGGGGTGTGGGGGGTGGAAGTTGCGAGGAAACAATGTCTAATTTGGTCGACTCTAGATGTAAAGAAATATCGGAAACGTATGCAGCTGAGTAAGATTCAGCAAAAAAAAACTCAGTGTTTTGAAATATTTCTATTAACATTCCACAATGAAGCAATATAAATGTAACTGAGCAGATTTTGTATATTGTCAAGGGAAGATATTCTATAATGAATAGGAAGTGACTCGTCTCTTGGAGATCGATTTCCTACTTTAATACCTTGCCTTAAAGATGAGAGGCCAATCGCCATGATGTTGGGTTCATTTGATACCCACTGAAATCTGCCAAAGTAACTGAGCATCAAAACTACCATCTTGTTTTGTAGTTTAACCTTCCGTTTTTCTCATCAGTATTTACTTTAAGCTGAAATAAATTCCGAGCAAAACTGAATACAACTTTAAACGTTCAAATCATATAATTCCAATTCACTTCCAAACATTGGAATGAACAGAGTGAAGTTGCAGCAAAATTAATAAAATGAAACGAACAAAACTGCATTTCCGGGAATTTTACCCAGTTCAGGTGCAACCATATGCGAAAGACCATTGAGCTAAAACATCACCTTCACTTCTCTCTCCATATATACTTCTTCACGTGAGAGAGAAACTGTCTGAAGACATTATGCGTCAAGACTAAATGTGCGTGTGAATGTGATGGGAATTTCATGTTTGCTGGTTCATTCTGAGACAGTTCCGACTCGAAATAAATCAAGGACAAGGTATTCCTTCCAAGGGCGAGGTCAATTCCTTGCAATTTGCTGGTATTATTATTACACTGGAAGCAGAAACATAATGGTGTGGATTCGATTCCGCTCAGGGAATTTCTTATCCCCTAGGTGCACCATATGCATTCTTGATGTAGTCACATGTAAGCGCCTTTGCCACGGGCTAAAGTGGACCAGAGTTGAAGGCGACGGGTTGCTCTTTCATTGTGCATGTGTGGATTTGAATCCTAGTCTGGCTGTTACTTCTATCAAACGCAGCTGTGGTTTCCCTTTATGCCTCGCATCTTTAGGATACATTGAATGGAGAATCTTGCTCTTGTCCTTCATTGAACTGGAGATTTGTGATAAATCGATAGCACATCAATGTCGAAATAAACCAATTTGATTCTGTTGAAAGTTAAATTGGGATAATGAAAAAGGAGTGCCACGTTTCTTTCCTCCCTTCATTCCATCTTGACTTCCTTTGAATTTACAACGAATGAAAGCGAAACAAATAAGGAGAGATCGGGTGCAATATTTTATCCAATGAGACTGTGAATTTTAATGTCACACTCCACACAAAGTTCTGATTATTATTTTAAACAGTCAATTGAATTGGAACCGCAGAAAACTTTTCCAATGAAACGAATCATTCATTCTTCCACAATCTTTTGTTGTGTGAATCATACCACGATCCATCATCCACCGTGATCCCCACGTTGCCAACAGCATGAGATTCACCAGTTTTCTTCAGCAATCACAGCTTCTGCACATACCCATCTGAGGGTGCCCAGTGCCATGTGTTGTCTCCAGGCCACATCACATTTCTTGCTCATGAGCTTGTGCGCCTAGTCCCTGATCTGTTTGATACGTTTGGAAAACTTTTCTATCACTTAATCCCATCCTCTCAGAATTCTAAACATATCAATAAAGTAAGACTTTAGACCAAATGATGTAGGATTCGAAGTGTGCCATTCAGCCCATCGAGTCTGCTCCACCATTCAATGAACTCATGGCTGATCTGATAATCCTCAACTCCATTCTCCTGCATTGCCTCGACAACGCTCCATCGTCTTTCTCGTTAAGTATCTGTCTGGCACAGTTTGAAAATACACAACAGCTCAGCCTCAACAGCAGTTTTGTTAAGGAGTTCCACCGATTCACTGGCCCCGGAGCAAAGAAATTACTCCTCATTTCTGAATTAAATAGGCAATATCTAATTCTGAGTTCATGTCCTCTGGTGCTCTCCTCATACCAGAGGGTGAACCACCGGCCGTAACTACCCTGTCAAGACCCCAGGAATATTGAACGTGTATAAATGTTATTATGTGATTATAGAGCTCCCCTCCACCTCCTTTGTTTCAAGGAGAATAATCCCAGCTGAACCAATCATTCAACGAAGCTCCATTTTCTCCAGTATTGACAACATGTACGTAAATCTCTGCTGTCCCCTGCGGCGTCCTTATATATTATTAAGGCAGGTGCAGACATTTATGCGACGAAACGGTTGAAATTTCAAGTGCAGACGGGAATTGGAACTTGAAATCAGACAGCGACAGGAATCAGATTTGTCCACATAATGACGAAATAGAGTAATGATAACTCTGACAAATCAGAATCTAATCATATTCCACTGACATTCATTGGCTTTACAGAAACCAAATTATCCCGTGTAATTGTCCACAGAGCTAGTATTTAGAAAAATAAACGGATGGAAACTGGCGATATAAACAATTTGGCAACTTAAAAAATGTCCATTAGTGCACATTTTTTTATTATAAACTCAACTCGTGTCTCAGTGAAACCTACATCATTTGCAAGGCACAAATGAGACGTGGAACATAACTCTCTCCATTTGCCTCGATGGGTGTAACTTCAATAACACTTAAGGAACTGGACACGGTCCACGACAATGCAGTCACTTGATTGTACCCTCTTCAATACCTGCAATATTCATTCTCTTCACCGCTAAGCCACAATTGCAGCAGAGTGCACCAACGACAAGATGCACTAAAGTAAGTCATGTGGGCATTTTTGACAGAACCTGCAAAGCTCAACAGTTGTACTGACTATAACGACAAGGTTGGAAGATGCAATGAAATGCCACCATTTGCAAGTTCCCCTCCAAGGCCCATAGCACTCTGACTTAGAACATCGAACATAGAACATAGAAAAATACAACGCATTCCAGGCCCTTTGGCCCTCGATGTTGCGCCGATCCAAGCCCACCTAACCTGCACTAGCCCATTACCCTCCATATTCCTATCCAATGCCCGTTTAAATGCCCGTAAAAAGGGAGAGTCCACCACTGCTACTGGCAGGGCATTCCACGAACTGACGACTCGCTGAGTAAAGAATCTACCCCTAACATCTGTCCTATACCTACCACCCCTTAATTTAAAGCTATGACCCCTCGTAATAGCTGACTCCATACGTGGAAAAAGGTTCTCATGGTCAACCGTATCTAAACCCCTAATCATCTTGTACACCTCTATCAAGTCACCCCTAAACTTCTATTCTCCAATGAAAACAGCCGCAAGTGCCTCAGCCTTTCCTCATACGATCTTCCTACCATAGCAGGCAACATCCTGGTAAACCTCCTCTGCACCCGTTCCAGTGCCTCCACATCCTTCCTATAGTATGGCGACCAAAACTGCACACAATACTCCAGATGCGGCCGCACCAGAGTCTGATACAACTGCAACATGACCTCAGGGCTCCGGAACTCAATAAAAGCCAGTATGCCATATGCCTTCTTCACCGCACTATTTATCTGGGAGGCAACTTTCAGAGATCTGTGTACATGGACACCAAGATCCCTCTGCTCATCCACACTACCAAGTATCCGACCATTAGCCCAGTACCACGTCTTTTTGTTACTCTTCCCAAAGTGAATCAACTCACACTTAGCTACATTGAACTCCATTTGCCATCTTTCTGCCCATCTCTGCAACTTATCTATATCCCGCTGCAACCTGCCACATCCTTCCTCACTGTCAACAACTCCACCGACTTTCGTATCATCCGCAAACTTGCTCACCCAACCTTCTAGCCCCTCCTCCCGGTCATTTATAAAAATGACAAACAGCAATGGTCCCAAAACAGATCCTTGCAGAACACCGCTAGTAACTGCGCTCCAAGATGAACCTTTACCATCAACTACTACCCTCTGTCTTCTTCCAGCCAGCCAATTCCTAATCCAAACCTCCAACTCATCCTCAATGCCATACCTCCGTACTTTTTGCAGTAGCCTACCATGGGGAACCTTATCAAACGCCTTACTAAAATCCATATACACCACATCTACCGCTTTACCCTCATCTACCTCATTGGTCACCTTCTCAAAGAATTCACTAAGGTTTGTGAGGCACGACCTGCCCTTCACAAAACCATGCTGACTATCCTTGATCACATTATTCCTATCCAGATGTTCATAAATCCTATCCCTTACAATTCTCTCTAAGACATTGCCCACAACAGAAGTGAGACTCACCGGCCTATAGTTACTAGGGTTATCCCTACTCCCCTTCTTGAACAAGGGAACCACATTTGCTAGCCTCCAGTCTACTGGCACTATTCCTGCAGACAACGAGGACATAAAAATCAAGGCCAATGGCTCTGCAATCTCATCTCTTGCTTCCCAGAGAATCCCAGGATAAATGCCATCAGGCCCAGGGGACTTATCTATTTTAACCCCTTCCAGAATTTCCAACACCTCTTCCCTACGTACCTCAAAGCCAATCATTCTACTTAATTGTGACTCAATATTCACATCGGCAACAATGTCCTGTTCCTGAGTGAATACTGACGAAAAGTATTCATTCAGTGTCTCCCCAATCTCTTCAGCCTCCACAAGCAACTTCCCACTACTATCCTTGACTGGACCTATTCCTACCCTAGTCATTCTTTTATTGCTGACATACCTATAGAAAGCCTAAGGGATTTCCCTAATCCTACCAACTAAGAACTTTTCATGTCCCCTCCTTGCTGCTCTTAGGTCTCTCTTCAGATCGTTCCTGGCTACCTTATAACTCTCAATCGCCCCAATTGAACCTTCATGCCTCATCTTTACATAGGCAGCCCTCTTCCCATTAACAAGGGATTCCAATTCCTTATTAAACCACGGCTCCCTCACACGACCCTTTCCTCCCTGGAAAGGAATCAGTGATAAACTCATTGGTGAAACGGTCTTGATGGGCAAAGATGCATACTTCAGCCTTCCGAGTTTTATTTTACAATTTAAAACAAAATATTGTTTATGCTGTGACCTGACTTGTGCTCACTCCTTTAGCTGTTCCCTAAACTGGTGGTTGCTAAGGTTCTAAAATCATCCACAGCCTGTGGTCAACAGTAGAAAATATCCAAAAACCCTCTCAATCAACTGATTCCCCTCAAGATTAGAGTGGCGTTGGAGAAGCACAGCAGATCCGGCAGCGTCTGAGGAGCACGAAAAATGAATGTTTCAGGCAAAAGTCCTTCTTCAGGAATGAGACTGGGAGCATATTGGATCGAGAGATAAATGGGAGTGGGGCGGGGCTGGGAAGAAGGTATCTGAGAGTGCTGTAAATGGATGCAGGTGGGGGGTGAACATTATATGTCAGAGATAAGTGGATAGGTGGGAATGAAGATGCAAGGTGTGACATGTCAGGAGGACGGTGTTGAGCTGGAAGGTGGGAATTGCTGTACGGTAGGGGATGGAGACATGAGGAAACTGGTGAAGTCCAAATTGATGCCATGGGGTTGAAGTGTCCTGAGGCAGAAGATGAGGCTTTCTTCCTCCAGGCATCGGGCGCTGAGACAGTGGCGATGGCGGAGTCCCAGGACCTGTATGTCCTCGCGAGAGTGGGAGGCGGAGTTGAAATTTTTGGTCATGGGGGCACTGAGGTTGATTCTTGCGGGTGTCCTGGAGATATTCTCTGCAGTACTCTGTGAGAAGATATCCGGTCTCCCCAATTTAGAGTAGGCCGCATCGGGAGCAACGGATACAAGAAATGACATGTGTGGAAGTGCAGGTGAAACTTTGATGGATGTGGAAGACTCTATGGGAGCCTTGGACAGAGATCAGGGGGTAGATGTGGGCGCAGGTTTTTCAATTCCTGCGGTGGCAGAGGAAGGTGCCGAAGAGAAGGGTAGGACATTGGAGGGAGTGGACTTGACTAGGTAGTCACACAGCGAATGGTCTTGGTGGAAAGTGGATAGGGGTGGTGAGGAGAACATATCCCTGGTAGTGGGATCCGTTTCTAGATGGCGAAACTGTCAGCGGATGATGTGATTTATGCAGAGGTTGGTGTGATAGAAGATGAGGATCAGGTGGGTTCTGTCCTTGTTGTGGTTGGAGGTTTGGGGGTTCATGGGTGGAGGTACAGAACATGGATGCGATGCGTTGGACGGCATCTTCAACTACATAGATTGGGAAGTTCCGGTCTTTAAAGAAGGAGGCCATCTGGTGTGTTCTGTGGTGGAACTCGGGATTTGGGAGCAGAGGGTAAAAACAATGACCGCAGATGCTGGAAACCAGAGTTTTGATGAGAGTGGTGCTGGAAAAGCACAGCAGTTCAGGCAGAATCCGAGGAGCAGAAAAATCGACGTTTCGGGCAAAAGCCCCTTCATCAGGAATACAGGCAGAGTGCCTGAAGGGTGGACAGATAAATGAGAAAAGGGTGGGGGTGGGGAGAAATTAGCATAGAGTCCAGAACACACCAGATGGCCTCCTTCTTTAAAGACAGCAATTTCCCTTCCCACGTGGTTAAAAATGCCCTCCAATGCATCTCGTCAACATCCCGCACCTCCGCCCTCAGACCCCACCCCTTCAACCGTAACAAGGACTGAACCCCCCTGGTGCTTACCTTCACCCTACCAACCTTCGCATAAACCAAATCATCCGCTGACATTTCCACCACCTCCAAACGGACCCCACCACCAGGGATATATTTCCCTCCCCACCCCTTTCCACCTTCTGCAAAGACCGTTCCTTCCGTGACTACCTGGTGAGGTCCACACACCCCTACAACCCACCCTCCCGTCCTGGCACCTTCCCCTGCCACACCTCCTCCCTCACCTCCATCCAAGGCCCCAAAGGAGCCTTCCACATCTCTCCTCCGACCTATCACTTTTAACCCCACCTCCATCCACCTATTGCACTCTCAGCTATATTCTTCCCAGACCCAGTCCTCCCGTTTATCTCTGCACCCTCGAGGCTCGCAACTTTATTCCTGATGAAAGGCTTTTGCCCGAAACGTCATTTTTTTCTGCAACTCGGTTGCTACCTAACCTGCTGTGCTTCTTCAGCACCACTCTAATATGGATTCTGATGACCAAAATCTGCAGTACGTACTTCCATCCAAATGATTCCCCTGTCCATTGATCTTCAGCGATCGTGAATGCCCACTCCATGATGTCTTTGCCCGTCTACACCACACAGAACGCTCACTGTTATTGTTTCTTCTCCACAAATTCATTAACATTCATTGATCTGGATTCAATTCCATTTAGAAGTTTGCCATTCCACCTCATTGATACATCCCTGCAGTCCCTAGCATTCTTCACCATAGTCAACTGCACGACCAATTGTTGCATTATCAGCAAATTTCTGAATCATGGCTCCTACAACTAAATCTAAATCACTGATCTCCATCAGCAAACAGTGGCACTCCACTGGAAACACGCATGGAAACAGGGTTCATTGTTGGTTGGGATTAACAACTGCAATAACAGCAGAATCGAACTCCTGCTGTCATTTGTAAACTTGCTGGTGACTCTGCCAGTTGGTCTTCTGAGGGATCACTTCTCACATATGGCAGGGGTGAATGACCTATGCACACCGTGACTGAGTAAGTGAGTTTACACCTCAGCGGGTAATTGAAACCCTTCCTGTAGTCAACACATGGCCCTGACTTCTTGGCACTGCGGGTATCCTTGTGTCTATTTAGTTTGAGAATCAGTTGAATTCGAGTCCACACAGACACGATTCCCGTGTCGCCTGTTTTCCAAGTATTTTTATTCTTCCTTATTCTCCCACGGAATGTGGCTATCATTGGTCTGAAGAGCATTTGTTGTTCATTCTAATTCACCTTGAACTGAGTCATAGGGCATTCATGGGTGAACCACATTATTGTGGGTCTGGAGTCACATGTTGACAGGACACATTACAGTCAGCAGACATTCCTTTCGAAGGGACATGAATGAATGAGTTTTCAGCAATATAAAGTTATTGTCTCTGTTCCTGAGATTGGGTTTATTTCCCAGATTTCATTCATCGAATTTAACGAACAGCAGTTGTCACATTCCAGTCTCCAAAGATTATTAGCCCAATAGATTGCCGCTGCACTAACAACTCCCTGCTGTATCTCTCGATTCGAAGAATGACATTATCAATCCAGATTATTCCAGATGGCGAGAGAATACTACGCATTTCTGTGTTGGAATGGAAACAATGTACGCTGGATTGAAGTGTTTACTGGAGCAAGAGACTGATATGGAGACGATGAGAGCAAAAGCAGTTCTTACTGTCAAAGTAACAAAATACCAGTTTGTTAAGGAAAATCTCTTAGAATGCTTTCAACAATCGACCTCTCACTTAAAGCTCCAGCACGCTTCCTCTGAGACAATTCTCAGTGCGGGTTAATGCTGCTGCTGAATCTTAATAATATAATAAATTGAGACTAACATGCCCTTCCACCTCGCCTTTGACCAGAAGCACTCCCAGCCGCCGCATTTCTCGTGCTTGGATAAATAGACAAAGTCTTTTCCCTGGGGTCGGGGAGTCCAGAACTAGAGGGCATAGATTTACTTTGAGAACGGAAAGATATAAAAGAGACCGAACAGGTAACTTATTCATATAGAGGGTGGTGCGTGTAGGGAATACGCTGCCAGAGGAAGTGGTGGAGGGGAGAACAATTGCAACAATTCAAAGGCATTTGGGTGGGTATATGAACAGGAAGGGTTTTGGAGGGATATGGGCCGGTTGCTGGCAGGTGGGACTAGATTGGGTTGGGATATTTGGTTGGCATGGACCAAAGAGTCTGCTTCCATGCTGTATATCTCCATGACTCTATGACCGCGCCTTTACCAATCGTGAAACGGGTGCCACAGAATAGCTTCACGTGCTCATTTCCACCCCCACTTCCGGTTTGGTATTCCGGTTATGTGACTGACTTCAGCAGTGGGTACTTCCTTGTGTGGGGAAGTTGGTGAATAAACTGTTATTAATACATTGTTAATAACACATTGTTATTGAAACATACATTGCAACAATATCCCGCCCTATCCCCTGAACCTTTTTGTTTCTAGCAATCTATCAAACTCAGTCTTGAACATGCAGTCCTCGATGGAACCACCACAACGTCTGGGGATATCGAATTTAAAGATTCATCTAATTCTGAATTCCCACGTGTCTGCTATCGCTTGCCTAATATTCCTGTTGTGCATCTGCTACTCTTCCTAACATCTCCTATTTCACTGTAATTATTGCTGGTTTTAAACGCGTGTCTGCATGACTCAGTAATGGTTTGAATGTTAAAAGATCCTGCATTGTGGCCCAAGTCCGCTCGTTCGAATCCGAGTCACTGGATTTTACTCCTTTTGACTCATGCTGAAGAAACACAGAAAGGAATTAGTTGATTTTACACTAAAGCATTCTCAGAGATTATGATTTTTCCCCATCAAACCCCTCTCTCTCTCACATCTCTGTGAGTCATATATCAGGATTCATACTCACCCATTCTCGGAGAATTCCCTCCCGCCCGCAATCACCTCTTTCAAGTTCCCCCTCCCATTTCCCTTACAATCACTTTCACATTGATCTCATTAGGCCTGTGCTGCTGTGCTCACTGTTGCTGGTTGACTATGCCCAAGTCTCACCATTGGTACCCTCAAACTCGTTGATCCATTTTGATATCGCGGTTGTGAGCTCAATGCTCATGGCACAGCTTTTACTGACATGGACCAGCCGTTAGTGAAACATCAGACTTAAGAAAAGGGCACAGGGCAGCATTGAGAAAAAGAAACTTTATTCAAAAAACACCAGTTTCTGTGGACTTCCGCATCATTTATTTCACTTGTTCATTCGGCTCAAGCGAGACTATTGTGTGTAGTTATGCAATTCACATTATAGCAGGGATGGGATAGCACTGGAAACGATGCAGGGGAGATTTGCCAGGATATTGTCTGGGCTGAAGAAAAGAGATTGGACAACTGTTTTTCATACAGCAGAGGAGATTGTGCGGGTGGGGGAGGGCATGATTAAGATGTACAAAGTAATGAGGGATATGGATAGCATAGACTGAAATACATGTTTCACTTTGACGGAGATTTTGATCAGGGGAGGCCACCGATTTAAGGTCAGAGGCGGAAAGATTAGAGTGAATGCCTGGAAAAACGTTTTCAAACAGTGGGTGTTTGAAATCTGGAAGATAGTGTATGCAAGACTCTGAGAGGCAGAAATCCACATAACTTTCAAAAGTATTCCGATGTGAATTTGTGATGCCAAGTTATACAAGGCTATGGGTCAAATGATTTGAAACGGAGTTAGGATAGTTAAGCGATTGTTATTGAGCAATACAGATACTCCGTTCTAAGTACGGGTTATTAATACCTGTCCTTCCATTCTCGAATGGACATGTCACAGGAAGAACTGTTCTGTCTGAATCAGTGTGGGGGAGTACTACTGCTCCCGGGGAGACAGGCTGACAGTGACAGTGCAAACACGTGAGATCTGTAAACTGTACCTTGCGTCAGTTTTGGAATGAAAATCATTTGTTAGTTTTGCTCCATAGTGAGGTGTTTACTTACAGCAGGAAGCTCAGAAATATATACATTGAACTGCCCTTTCCCCACTGGCCCATACCACTGAATACCGGCACTATGCAGGACAATTTCTCTCGGTACACCCTCATCCAATCCTCCGTGACTGCCAGCACTTCCCCATATGGCACCATTCCACGAAATCCCAAAAGGTTGTAATGCTGTTCGTTTACAATGTCTCTCCTCACAATGTAAGGTTTCAGTGATTTATCTGCCCATTACTCAATTTAGCAAACTGCATTTCCTGCTCACAATGTGATCTCGTCTAGACTGGGGAGTGAAAAACAGAGCGGGTGACAAACGTGTGTACACCTACGTTCTGTCGGCAAGCAAAGACCCTGAGCTTCCAGGAAACTGTCACTGCAACATTCCACTGTGTTCGCATACCTCCATTTCAGTTTGGTCTGCTGCAGACCTCCCGCATAGCACAGCGTGAGTTGGAAGAGTGGCAAGTTATTTTCTCATGAGAGACCGTGCAATCTTCAGTACCCAACATCGATTTCAATCATTTTATACACAAGCGTATACACATCAGGTGCAGTGTGCCTCAGCGACAGGACTCGCTGCAGTAACATCCCATGCTGATTCAGACAGCACAGTCCTCGCTGTGATTTCGAGAAGGACACACATACTGTTGCCCATGACTGGGAGAGATTCCCTCTTTCCTCGCAGTTCTGCACTTTTCTGTTTCAGATGGCGTTATTTGCATAAGGTTCCCAAAAGAAGATGAGGTCCTGTGCCTGCATGATCTCCGTCTCGTTCAGCTTTCCAGAATTTCCATAACTCCCACTCCCTCTAACACCCTCCCCTGCTCCACAACCCCGTAGTTGACAGGGAACTGAAGAGCGCGTTTACGTTTCTCTCCCACTACACTGATTGCCAATAGAAGATGGGTTTGTCCAGCTGCTAATGGTGGGAGCCCGCTCGCGGGGGAAGCGGCTAGCACAGCCTCCTGGGAAATGGGAGTCAGAATGGCAAGGAGTTGTTATTAAAACTCAGTGCTGCCTTCACTCCGAAACAACAGAAGCAGCCTTTATTTTTTAAACAGAGTCTCACCTGATTTATGGACCATGCTTCTGCTGCGGTCTGGCTTGTTGGTCTTGGATGTGATATCACCTCGGGTGGGTGATGTAAGTGCGAGAAGTTACACTTGAGCCCTGGAGTTTTGAATCCAGTTCCAGTTTGGACTCAGAAGGTATACTTTTGATGATATCGAGGTCAGATCAAGGTACCGAAGCTTAAAGACACACAGCAGAAGCTTCTTGTAGGCCGTTACGAGATGGAGAAATTGATTCTCTCACTTCAAATGATGCTGATCCTGTTAATGTAGATTTTGCTGAGTGCACGTCCTGTGCGGAGTAACCTGAAGCTTTGATCTGTCCAAAATGTTGTCTTTTTCTCAGTCTGTGATCTGCATACCCTTGATTGTTATGATCTGCCTTTACCAATCGCAAACAACGGTTTTCACTGTACTCAAGTTCATGTGACAATCAATAAATCAAATAAGGTCAGTCAATCGAACCACATAGACATTTCCTTATTGTTTGGTGTCAGCACAGCGAAGGTTGGCTGCATAGCCTCACTTTGCACTGTGACATATTTTGTGATTCTGAGTGAGATCACAAACAATGTGAGAAGTTACTCACAGGTTATATTGGTTCAGCCACATAGTATCACACAATAATAGTGAAGACCTTTTGCAATCATCCTTTGAGGTACATGGGACACGCCAGACGAAAAGCTGAAGACAGTGTGATTCTGCTATGGTCAGCGCTAACAGAGCGGCCCAGCGGGAGCGTATTGGCTCATAACCCGGCAATTATTGGATTGAAAACATCCTCTGCTCGTTGAAAATTCCACTTTTCAGTGTGTGTACTTCCCCTGCCAGTGTTTCGCTATAACAGAGGTCCATTCTACGTATTGCATGTTGTTTTACTTTCCACTTCCTTTCACTCAAGGTATCTGAAATGAATATCACTACTGATACACCCGCCAAATTGACACAGGTGAGAAAACACACTTGTGAATTTGTGGAAGCTGTTTTCCTGTTCTCTGTCGGTCTGATCTGACCTGATTCGCAAAATCATTTGCCAGAGCTGGGAATAAACTGGTGATGGTGAGATATATCAGTTGTAGAGTGCTCTATGTGCATGACGCCCTGCAGGTATTCCCCACGCTGCTTCACACAGCAGTGTCTTCCCGCGAAATGAAAAGCCGTGAGTGACAATTAGATCAACTTGTTGGAGACAGCATTACGATACAGACACAGCTCCGCATTATTAGGATATATATCACCAACTATGAATAACCACAGAGATATACAAGTGACAGAGAATCCGATGGACTCGATGGGCTGAACAGCTTCTGTCGGCACATGAGTGACGCCACACTTTGATGCTGCCACGCTTCCTGTCTCTGGGACAGAGTGGCTGATGTTGAAACAATGTCTCATTGGTAACCTATCGTCTGCGTTAGACAGACTGCAGCCCCGCAGCTCAGGGCTGTGGGGATGACTCTCAGTGAGTGAGGATTTCATTCGGATTGTCTTCATCTGTGACAGTTGGGGCTCAGCTGTTAACTGCTGCCCGATTGCAGCAAAGAATCTGATGTCACTGTTACAAAAGCCTTTCTGCAGGATTGCTGTGAAGATGGATTCTGAACACCAAACAGACTGCACAAAAATGCCCTCACATGAATTTACCTGAGGTAGAGAATCCGCAGTACATTTCTGTCTTGCCTACCAGCTCAACATCTTTATCACTGTCTCAGATGCATGATATTTGGAGGAAATTCCCAATCAAACTTGCTGATTCTCAGCACTTGATGGAACTGGCTGTGCCGATGAGAGCGAGCTTTAGAGTGTAACCGCGCTTGCCTCTCCTTACACTGCTTGCAGGTGGACGGAAGTAGCTGAATACTCTGCCGATGGAGACAACTTAGTCCAAGTGGAAGAGATAAACAGCACCGTCCCACGAACAAGGAGACGGAATGAGTAGGCGATATTCTTGAAATATTTTGGTGCGTAGAAATCCGAGAGCACAGTGGGATGTAGTTGGACCTGAGCGACTCCTGCTGGTTTGGTGTTGGAAATGTAAGAGTGTCTCTGGCATGATCTTCGCTTAGCAGCTAGTGTTAATACTGGCATGTAAGAATGTCTTACTTCAAGTCGCCATCGAGCCTTGATTGTTTGATTTCGCTTTTGCCCGGTCATGCGATCAACTATTTGATAAAAAGATGTAAACCATTAGGTTTCACCCCTTGAAATACCGTTGATCTTTGGGGCAGAAGTGTCATTGTAGTGGGCATGGCACATTACCACATGTGTTGAAAGTAAAGTAAGTATTTCAGGATTCTCACCCACACAATCGCACTCTGAATAACTCCACCATCTCGATGTTCGCACAGTTCTGGGTGTGAAACTTTCGGAAGTGGGGACGTGAAACGATTGGAAACAGCGCTGGACAGGTTGATGGTAATGGTGTGGTATATGAGGAATGTCAACAATAAAGGTCATTTGGAAAGTTGGGACAGTTCTCCTTGGAGAGCAAAAGGCCGAAAACTGGCCTTGTTAAACCTTTCCAAGACATGAGTGGGATAGACAGAGGAAATAAGGAAGGGAGAATGCTCCCTAAGCCTGAAAGGATCGAGAACGATTTGGCAGATATTTAAAGTCATTAGTAAAAGAAGAAAAATGTACATGAGGAGAAACGTTTTCACATAGGCAGTGGTTAGGGTCTGTAAACCACTGCCTGATTATGACAAAGACGCAGATTGAATCGAGTTATTTAAAAACTAATTCGATGTTCATGTTGAAAGTGAAAGTGTGCAGAGTTACAGGGAGAAGGCAAGAGAATGATTCCAAAAGAGAAACACATTTATCTCTGTGGAGAGCCAGCACACCAAAGGTAGTTTGTGACATATTTGTGATTCTGAGTGGAATCACATTTCGACCAACAGAATGTAGGGAGATAGACCACGGTATTATTGGCAAAGGCGGGACACATCTACACAACAGAATCTTAGCCAGCACGTGCATGTCACAGGGAGGACAGCGCTGTCTGAAAATCCTGCAGGGTGTCCTGCATGTCACACTTCACTATTGTAGGATCGCCAAGCAGTCTAAGATTTAGGTTCCGGTTTGGCAAGCGGTGTAGGTTTGAATCCCCCCGTTGCAATTTCTGCAACAGCTGCAGCGTGTTAAAGTGCCGTGGTCAAAACCAAACAAAATGAAGGTTTGCTTCTTGGAGAGTTAACTGCAGCGTGGGAGAGTGCAGACTCTCTCACAGGGGTCAGTGTCCGTGCTGGCATGACGTGCTCGCCTCCCACACGATAAATCATTGGCTCAAGCAGCTGCCCCGCTGCTTTATGTTCCAGGCAAGTTGAGTTTTTACTGGAACCGAATGGAGACTGTTACTTCATGGCTGTTGTGAAACAAAGTCCTGCAGTAACTCGACTCCTCGTCATTTGATGTTCTGGCGAATCGGAAAATAATTGCGATGTCAAATATTCTTAACTTTCTCCCATTTCCTTAATTTATAATCGAGACTATGATTGGTGAAATTCACTTTTTATGGACCATTCTTATTATGTTCTTTCTTTCTCTCTTTTCAGCATTGTCTGGGAAGTGATGGTGCACTAGGGCTCCAATATGTTTGAAAAAGTAGTCTGGGATTGCCCTGTTGTTAGTTGTGAGATTCGTTTATAACTCATGCCCTCGGACTGTCTCACATTTAGCATTCATGCTTCGCTGTGTCTGAAAATGCATTAGGTTTGCCAGTTTTGTTTGTGTTCGTGTTAAATACTTTCTGTTTTGCGATTCGCTCAATATATTACGAGTTTCCAGGGTTTCTGAGGTAACCTCCAGCAACAAACATCCTCAACTGAGGATCTGGGAATATTTCACTGAGTATGGTGAGTTGGGGCAAAAGTAAGGAAGTTTTTCGGTTCTCCAGTGTTTCACAATACTACCTTTCCCGTGAGCAGTCGAACAGACTAAACTATTGCGCCACAGCGAGCAATGGCAAGCAAGGAAAAATGGGGCGTTGTTTGGGAACAAAAATTCTTTAGAGGGAATACGAAACATGGGAGTGGGGAAGAATACGATTTCTGAGAGGGAAATTGAAATATGAGTGGCTGAGAATGGATGTTCTGAGAGAAAATGGGAAACAGGAGGCGAAGAGAATGGGAAACACTGTTGGCAGGATGGGAGATCTGAGGCTGAATGGAAAATATAGGTGTGAGGGGGAATGGGAATTCTGCGTGGGAATGGGATACTGGGGAGTGGGATGAAATAGAAAGTCTGAGAGGTAATTGGAAACGGGAGTTGCAGAGCATGGCATTCCTGAAGGGGAATTGGAAATAAAATGTGGGAAAGTATAGGAATTTTGTGAAGGCATGGGAAATATGTCTGGGCTTGGTGGATGACCACTGGTAAATGCAGGTGTATAGCTGGGGGAGGGGGCGCGGGGCTGGCTGGTCTTCGGAGGGTTGATGTGGACTCAAAAGGCCAAAAGGCCTGCTTCGACACTTTCCCGAATCTCTAATTATCGATCATTGCCCCAGCTCCGTTCTTCCACTGCAGAAACCTCGTCAATGCGTTACTTACTTCCAGACTTGACAATTGTATTATACTATCTGGTGTATTCCAGAAAGCCGGTTTGTGAAGGATAGAACGAATCATTGCACCATTTAAGTTAATGTACATGGTTATACATTGCAGGCAAGGGATTTGTATTCCTTTAATAATAGTTTTTGAGAATTTCAATTTTAATTGTTCCGTTAGTGGAAGAGCCTTCAGTTACTAAGACAGTGACCTCTTTAGTTCCCTCCCTGAACTTTGCTTCTGTCTATGTCGCTTTCCTCCTTCAATTCACTCAAACTGTATGAAATATTTCACATCTGTCCTTGGATCTCTATGAGTCTCAGTAATATGCTTTATTCTATTTCTGTGGAACTAATTGGCTTGTTTTATCACATTAAAAATTTGTTGGAAATGCACATTTGTAAAAATAGAACAGGAAGAAACAGTTGACTGCGAAATAAAACGGTCACAGTAAATTTCAAAAGTGAGGACTATGCTTAAAAAATCGCAACTTTAAGATGTGCAGATATGATGGGTGTGTACATGCACTTTAAAAAAAAACGCTATATGAAAAGATATCATCCATGAGATTAAGGCAGGGATGGCAAACTGGATTTAACCAGAAGGTTGCAAATTTGAAAAAGGACTTGGGGAAGTTCCAGAGTGGTTCAAGTCAGTAGTGGTGTCTGGTAGGGCTTGCTTCTCAGAGCACTTTTCTTTTCGGTGTAAATTTCATAATTTTATTATGTGTCAAGCATGTGACGTTGAAAATCAGAATATTGTAAAATAAGAAGGATGATTAGTGTTTTGGAATAATTAAGGAAGCTGTAATGAGGTTTGAGAAGAAGCAGGAATAGTTTAAAGATGACAGGTAGAGTTGTGTTGGCGGGTGCATGTGTGACAATAGACAATAGGTGCAGAAGTCGGCCATTCTGTCCTTAGAGCCTCCACCACCATTCAATATGATCATGGCTGGTCATCCTTAATCAGTATCCTGTTCCTGCCTTATCTCCATAACTCTTTATTCCACTATCCTTGAGAGCTCTATCCAACACTCTCTTAAGTGAATCCAGAGACTGGGCCTCCATTGCCCTCTGAGGCAGAGCATTCCACACAGCCACCACTCTCTGGGTGAAGAAGCTTCTCCTCATCTCTGTTATAAATGGTCAATCCCTTATTTTTAAGCTGTGTCCACTGGTTTGGCACTCACCCATCAGCAGAAACATGTTTCGTTCCTCCAGAGTGTCCAATCCTTTCATAGTCTTATGTGCATGGCAGTGTATTGGTGTACATTTTAGATTAAAAGAAGCAGCAGCAATTGTAATTCGAGTGGGAGCAGGCCTGGTGCTTTGTAATAACAGGTTCATAAGGCAATAAAAGCTTTACCTCAAAAGCTGTGCTTTGTATTCTGGAGCGAATAGAATTCAAGAACTTAGGAAGTGAGATTGTTCAAACCCCGTCCCCACCTCCAATAATTCAGGATGGCCTAGTGGTGGTGTCACTAATCCACCTAACCGCACATCTTTGGACTGTGGGAGGAAACTGGAGCACCCAGAGGAAACACACGTGGGTATAGGGGAAATGTGCGAACTCCACACACAATTGCTCAAGAGAGGAACTGAACCCAGATATGTAGGGCTGTGAGGTAGCAGTGCTAACCACTGAGCCACCATGACACACAGGGGGAGGATTAAAATCAATCTCCTTTCTTATCCTCCGTTCTTCCTTTTTCATAAACTTGGAAAATAATGTCAGACTGGAATTAATGTTTGCTTTCTTCTCTGGTTTTTCAGTCTCCTTCCTCAAAAGTGCCTGAGAGTACATCAAAGCCAGATGGACAGTTAATCTGCGCATGTGCGCATGGCAGACCTATTCTAAAATCCCACCAAGCATCTGCAGCTGGTCTGATCAGCCTGTTTCTGCGACACAGTTAGGAAGGACATTTCAAACATGATCAAGATTCATAGACGTTTCCTCAAGTCATTTGGTGTGCTTCGAAATTCAAATACAATGTGCATTTATTTGTAAAATGTAGCATGGCTGAGAGTACAGCACAACACTGAGGAATGGTGATGCTCGAGCCTTTTGTTTTGTGTGAAAGTGAGAATACCACCTGATTTGGGCTTGCTGTAGGATTCAGTAAGGGTGTTTTGTTATAATTTACTTGTGGGATGTGGGCATAGCTGGGTGGCCAGTATTTATAGCCCATCCATAATTGTCCACAGAGCAGTTAAGTATCAGTCAACCACATTGCTGTGGGTCTGGAGTCACATGGAGATCAGACCAGGTCAGGATGGCAATTTCCTTCCCTGAAGAACATTTGTGAACCAGAAGTTTTTATTTCCTGACAATCGAGAATGTATTCATGGTTTTCATTAGACTCTTAATTCCACATTTTTTTATTTTATTGAATTTGTGGTGGGATGATGACAAGAGTTGTGTCACAGAAGGTTTTCCCTCTAGTTTTGCTTAATACTGTGTTGTCACCGTCATTGAGGCCGACAGTCCTGAGTAAGTAAGCATACATGTGCAAGATTGTCTGTTAACATCTAGTTATGTCAGTTTCCTTTGGAATCTCTTGAGTTCAAACAGTAAGAGCTGAATACTGATGCAAGTTTGATTTCATTGGTCTGTAAATTCAGTCATGTTGCATCTGCCTAAATTGGAGAAAGAATTGGACCAGCTTTTCAGAAAAAAAATGAACACAATGGAATTTTTCAACAAAGAAAATTTAACACAAACTATTACTGAATCCCCAGCTGTATCCCTTTGCCACTCTAGCCTCCCATTTGCTATCCTCAGCTGGTCCAAACCCTTTATATCTCAGCAGCATATTCCAGCCTCGAGTGAACCCAGCACTTACTGACCACAAATATGTCTCTGTAACGGTACATGTATCCTGCCCCATCATCCATAACTCTCACCAGCAGACTTGATAATTCCATCCTCTTCTGGTCAGATGTTTTTCCTTATACTCCATAAATGTGAGCATTTCCAAAAGTCTGCTGCCTGTATTCTGGAAAGAGCTCTTATTGTGAAAATTATCAGCCTGGCCATAATGGCTTTTGCCTCCTAACCTCTAACTTCTCCAATCTAATTGGCACATTTTTGAAAGTCTTTCATGACGAATCCCTGCCTTACTTTATGACTTTTAGTCTAACATCGTCCTCCAACCTCTTGTGGTTTTAAATTCTCTGACTGGTGCATCCCTTCCAGAGTTAACCGAAATCATGGCCATGTATAGTAGCCTGATTGCAGAATTCCTTTCCAAATCCCATTCCCCTCCTGTCCTTCAAATGCACATTTTTTGCAAGCTTTTAGTCTCGAGCTTCTCATTTCGGCTTTTTTCCTCAATATGGTTCTGACCGTAATTGTACCACGCTTACCGATGCTGACTGCCCAGATAGTTCTGCTGTGTTGATCGGCCTGTGTGTACGGTAACACTGCAGGACTGATTCGTTGATGTGTATGGCGACACCGTGGCCGCCAAGTGGTCAGCATGTTCATTGCGCGAGAGTTTTGTCAGTGGCATCGCAGGCTTGATTAAAGTTGTCGAACAGGTTGTGAGAATTGTGGCCAAGTGTTGTGCAGATTTGCATATATCTCTTATCCACTAATGTTAGTGTCCAAATTGAGTTGTTTTTTAATGAGACCTATTAACATCCATTGGGTGGATCTTCTACAGAAATTACTTCTGTCCAGAGTGATAGTGAGATCAGTAACCGTGCACTGAGGGACGAACTTCAAAAGCAAAAGTCCATTGTGTACAAGCTGAAGAAAGAACAGAAGAAATGTCAAAAGAAGCGATTGAAAGCACAGGAGACCAGACTCATCGCACAACTAGAGGTGAAATTGAACACACCACGACGCTGCAGATTTCAGTTGGGGATGTTTGGAACATGCAACCTTGAAGAGATTGCAGTTCAGAATATTTTACATGTTTCCATATTACTTTCCCAAAACGAAATAAGCATCCATCTCCTTTAATTAAAAACTGCTGGGGTCAATGAATCTTTGTTCTTCACAACTTAAGGAAAGGTGATCGAGTAGGTTTCCTTTTTGTGTTTGCTTCTTTTATCTCTCTGCCATGAATAAGAGTTTATATATTCTGCCTGACATTCATTCAAACCTTTTTCCTCAAATTCCTCTTCATAGCTTCCTCTGTTCCTACTTTGGGGTCTTGTATATTTCTGATCTTATACTTTCTTCTTCATGACCAATGTCTCACTATTCTTTAATAAACAGTTTTGGGGCTTCTTTCTTGTTAAATGCTGCATATATGGATTGTGGCCATGTTGAATGGTGTGTGCAAGGGTTTGAGAGGAAAATCTGGAATTAAACTTGTTTTTGATGACATTCAACCTACTGTGCTTTTTGTTATCCCTGTTAATCTTTCTTAAGTTTATGGTTAACAGATTTTACACATTGCTAAAATTAGATTTGTTCATGCAGAAAAGTATTTATGGTTTGCCTTTTGCAGTAAGCAAAGTAGTGGTATGCGTACTTCTTTACATGCCAAAGTTGTATTTCATCTTCTCACCATTCGCCGAGCTGGGAATTTGTGTTGCAGACACAATTCGATGTAACGGTCTCATTCGATGTAACGGCACTGTTCACCTCTATCGACAAAACCCTAGCGAGAGAAACAATAGCTAACATGCTGGACATACAGAACAGACAACAAGACAGTGAACCTATCAACAAAGACTGCATATTCAAACTACTGGACCTGTGCCTCACAACACACTTCACATTCAACAACCAAATATGAACAAATCAACGGCACACCCATGGGCTCACCCATTTCTGGACTCATAGCAGAAGCGGTAATGCAAAGATTAGAACAAACAGTCTTACCGCAAATTCAAACCAATCTCTGGGTCAGATATGTGGATGATACCTTTGTAATCATTAAAAACACAGAAATAGAGAACACACACCGGATCATCAACGCCACACTCACAGGAATCCAATTCACTAGAGAGGAAGAAAAGGACAAACAACTCCCATTCCTAGACGTGATGGTACAGAGAACACCGAACGGAGAATTCACCACAAAGGTATACAGGAAAGCCACACACACAGACCAAGTCCTCAACTACGAAAGCAACCACCCCAACACACACAAAAGAAGTTGCATCAAGACACTGTTCAAAAGGGCCACAACACGCTGCAATGCACCAGAACTGCAAAAAGAGGAAGAAGAATACTGTTACAATATATTCGCCAAAAACGGATACCCCCGCAATTTCATCAACAGATGCCTAAGGGAAAGAAAACGGAACAACGACATGCCACAACCCAAAGGACTAACCACACTGCCATACATCAAGAACATTATTGAACTGACAGCCAGACTACCGTGACCATTAGGACTCATAACAGCACACAAACTAACAGTCACTCTCAGACAACAATTCACCAGGACGAAGGACCCGATGCCCAGCATAAGCAAAACCAACATAGTGTACAAAATCCCATGCAAGGACTGCACAAAACACTACATAGGACAAACAGGAAGACAGCTAACGATCCGCATCCATGAACACCAACTAGCCACGAAACGACACGACCAGCTATCCTTAGTAGCCACATAAGCAGATGACAAGCAACATGAGTTCGACTGGGACAACGCTACTATTATAGGACAAGCCAAACAGAGAACAGCCAGGGAATTCCTAGAGGCATGGCACTCATCCACAGATTCAATCAACAAGCAAATCGACCTGGATTCAATATACCAGCCACTGCAGCAGACAGCTGGAACTGACAACCTGAAGCAGCAGATACAATTCACTATAAATGCCGGAGGAAACATCACAGAAGCGCTTCACAGGAGGCTTTCCAGCACTGAGGATGTCACCTAGACAGGGGAAGAAATGTCTGCAACACACATTCCCAGCTCGGTGAACAGAACCACAACAACGAGAACCCGAGCTACAAATCTTCTCAGAAACTGAATCTTCTCACCATGTTGCTTTCAGCCCTATGACGGATTTATTTAGAAGGCCCAAGCTGAACTCAGTAAAGATCTTGATGTTACCAGCTCAAGTTAAAACAAAGAGCAGATAATAACTCTACACTCCACTGCTTCTAAGAAGCCAAAAATTAAACTGCGGTCTCTGAAGAGATACCTTCAGTAATGGATGTTAATTGTATAACCTTATGAAGGGATCCCTCTTGTATTTCTCTCTTATACCCTAGTGGGACCCCTTTTTTTACCAAATAGTGGGTGACTAAATGGTTCTTTACTTAAGGAGAACAGGACATTTACAGAGACTTTACAACAGAAAAAAAGTGCCTTTTGGCCCAACAAGCAAGTGCAGATATTTAGTCTCCATAGGCGTTACTCCCACTTTGTCTCATCCCAACAGTGCATCGTTCTGTATGTTTCTCCCTGAGGTACTTGTCCAATTTCCTCTTAAACATATTCATGGTATTCAACTTAAGCATTCCTGGTACTTGACGTCATGTTGTTCCATGTTGTTACCTTTGTCAGGGGAGAATGTTTTGTTTTGAATTTCTGATTTGATTCATTAATGTTAACTTCCTGTTCAGGTCAGCCTCACAAGTCAAAATATTTCTTCCTGCATGCAGTTTCAGCACCTTCATTTTTAAAGTTTTCAATCACATCTCGTTTTTAAAGTTTTCCCTCCCGTCACAATCTGATACAGTAAATGGTAGGACCCTGGGGAGTGTTGCTGAAAAAAAAGACATCTCGGGATGCAGGTATATAGTTCCTTGAAAGTGGAGTTTCAGGCAGAAAGGGTGGTGAAAACTTCATTTGGCATGCTTGCCTTCATTAGTCAGAACATTGACTGTAGGCATTGAGGCAAATAGACAAGTCCCCTGGGCTGAATGGGATTTATCCAAGGATTCTTTGGGAAACTAGGGAGGAGATAGTAGAGACTTTGGCTTTGATATTTGAGTCGTCATTGTCGACAGGCTTGGTACCAGAGGACTGGAGGATTGCAAATGTTGTGCCCTTGATGAAGAAGGGCAGTAGAGATGACACAGGTAATTGTAGACTAGTGAACCTTTCTTCTGTTATAGGAAATGCTTTGGAAAGGATTATGAGAAATAAGACTGATAATCATCTAGCAAACACCAATTTCATATCAGATAGTCCACATGGTTTCATCAAGGGCAGGTAGTGTCTCACAAACTTCACTGATTTTTTTGAGATGTGACCAAGCAGGTATATGAGGGTAGGGCAGTTGACGTGGCATACATATATTTCACTAAAGCCTTTGATAAGGTTCCACATGGTAGTCTGTTGGAGAAAATGCAGAGACATGGAATTGAGGGTGATTTAGGAGGTTGGATTAGAAACTGGCTTTCTGAAGGAAGGCAGTGAGTGGTGGTTGATGGAAAATATCCAGCCTGGAGTCCAGTTACTAGTAGTGTGCCACAAGGATCTGTTTTGCAATCACTGCAGTTTGTCAGTTTTATAAATGACTTAGATGCAGGCATAGGCAGAAGGATTAGTAAATTTGCAGACGACTCTAAAGTCGGTGGTGTAGTGGACAGTGTGGAAGAATGTTACAGGTTGCAGGGGGACTTGCATAAACTGCAGAATTGGGCTGAGAGTTGGCAAATGGAGTTCAATGCATCTAAATGTATGGGGATGCACTTTAGGAAGAATAACAGAAAGGCAGAGTACTGGGTCAATGGAAGGAATCTTGGGTTCCGGAGTTGCAATATCAGGCTGCAACTACACAAAACGCTGGTATTGCCATATTTGGAATAGTGTGTGCAGTTCTGGTGCCCATATTTCGGGAAGGATGTGGAAGCGTTGGAAAAGGTGCAGAGGAGACTTACCAGGATGTTTCCTGCCTCGAGTGAAGGTCTTATGAGAAAAGGTTGAGAGATTGAAACTGTTCTCATTGGCAAGAAGGCGACGAGGGGATTTGATGGTGACACAGAAGATGATCTGAGACTGAGATAGGGTAGACAGAGAAAGATGTTTTTCCTAAGATGGTGACATCAGTGTGTACTAGGGGGCATAATGACAAATTGAGGAGTGATAGATATAAGACAGATGTCAGAGGCAGGTTTTTGACTCACAGAGTTGTTCGGGTGTGGAATGCACTACCTATTTTTGTAGTTAACACAGCCACATCCGGGAGATTTAAACACTCCTTTAGATAAGCATATGGGTGATTTTGAGATAGCATCGGGGGACAAGCTGAGAATAGTTCACAGGTCGGTGCAAACTCAAGGAGTGAAGGGCCTTTTCTGCGCTGTATTGTTCTATAACTATTGTGCTACACAGAGCGATGGAACTTGTATTGTGGGCTCACGATCTCCTCACATTCACGACATCACCGTCACAGTGACCCCCGTCGCACCTACTCCATCACTGTCACTCTGACACACTCACACTCACATCATCACCGTCACACTGGCCATCTCACACTCACTCCCTCACCGTCACCCTGACCCCCGCACACTCACTCCATCACCGTCGTCCTGAGCTGCTCACACTCACTCAATCAACGTCACACTGACCCCCTCACACTCACTCCATCAACGTCATCCTAACCGCCTCACACTCACTTCTTCACCGTCACCCTGACCCCCTCACAATCATCCATCATCCATCACCATCACCCTGACCCCCTCACAATCACTCCATCACCATGACACTCACTCCATCACCGTCACACTGACACCGTCAAACTCACTCTATCACCGTCACAATGAGCCTGCACACTCACAACATCACGATCACCCTGACCCCCTCACACTCACTCCATCACCGTCACACTGATCCCCTCACAGTCTCTTCATCACCATCACTCTAACCACCTCTAACTCACTCCATCATCGTCACATTGACTCGATCACAGTCACCCTAACCCCATCACACTCACCTCTTAACCGTCATCCTGACCCTCTCACATTCACTCCATCACCGTTGCCCTGACCCCCTCACACTCACTCCATCAAAGTCAGCCTAACCCCCTCAATCTCACTCCATTACCGTCACAATGACCTCCTCACAATCACTCCATCAACGCCACACTGACCCCCTCACAATCATCCATCACCATCACCCTGACCAACTCACACTCACTCCATCACCATCACATTGATCTCCCCACTGTCACTCCATCACCGTCATCGTGACCCCCTCACACTCACTCCATCTAAATCACACTGACCCCCTCACACTCACTACATCCGTGTCACACTGATCACCCTCACACTCACTCCATCACCGTCATCCGAACCGCCTCAAACTCACTCCATCACCGTCACACTGACCCCCTCACAATCATCCATCATCCATCACAGTCACCCTGACCCCCTCACACTCACTCCATCACCATCACACTGGTCACCAGACACTCACTCCATCACCGTCACACTGACACCGTCAAACTCATCCTATCACCGTCACAATGAGCCTTCACACTCACACCATCACGATCACCCTGACTCCATCACACTCACTCCATCACCGTCATCCTGACCCTGTCAGAATCACTCCATCACCGTTGCCCTGACCCCCTCACACTCACTCCATCAAAGTCCCCCTGATCCCCACAATATCACTCCATCACCGTCACAAAGTCTTCCTCATACTCACTCCATCAACGTCACACTGACCCCCTCACAATCATTCATCACCGTCACCCTGACCACCTTACACTCACTCCATCACCATCACATTTATCGCCTCACACTCAATCCATCATCGTCACCATCACGCCCTCAAACTCACTTCATCACCGTCACCTTGACCATCTCACACTCACTCCATCACCATCACATTGATCCCCTCACTGTCACTCCATCACCGTCTCCCTGACCCTCTCATACTCACTCCATCACTGTCACACTGATCCCCCTCAAACACGCTCCATCACAGTCACACTGACACACTCACACTCACGCCATCACCATCACCCTGACCCCCTCACACTCACTCCATCACCGTCACAGTGACCCCCGTCGCACCCAATCCATCCCCGTCACACCGACACACTCACACTCACGCCATCACTATCACACTGAACCCCTCACACTCACTCCATCACCGTCACCCTGTCACCTCACACTCACTCCATCATCGTCACACTGACCTCCTCAATC
The DNA here is from genome assembly GCF_037043375.1 of Chiloscyllium plagiosum. Lineage (NCBI taxonomy): Eukaryota > Metazoa > Chordata > Chondrichthyes > Orectolobiformes > Hemiscylliidae > Chiloscyllium > Chiloscyllium plagiosum. Next base: position 1,923,949 of record NW_028270176.1, read on the forward strand.
TCACTACATCCGTATCACACTGATCCCCCTCACACTCACTCCATCACCGTCATACTAACCGGCTCACACTCACTCCATCACCGTCACCCTGACCCCCTCATACTCACTCCATCACCGTCACACTGACACCGTCAAACTCAAACACCGTCACAATGAGCCTTCACACTCACACCATCACGATCACACTGACCCCCTCACACTCACTACATCACCGTCACATTGATCGCCGACACACTCACACTCGCTCTATCACTATTACACTGGCCCCGTGACACTCACTCTATCACCGTCACACTGGCCCCCTCACACTCACTCCATCACCATGACACTCACTCCATCACCGCCACACTGACTTCGTCAAACTCACTCTATCACCGTCACACTGAGCCTTCACACTCTCACCATCACGATCACCCTGACCCCCTCACACGCACTCCATCACCGTCACACTGATCGCCTCACACTCTCTCCAACACCGTCACTCTGATCCCCTCACACTCACTCCATCACCATCACACTGACCCCCTCACACTCACTCCATCACCTTCATCCTAACCGCCTCACACTCACTCCATCACCATCACCCTGACACCCTCACAATCATCCATCATCCATCACCGTCACCCTGACCCCCTCACACTCACTCCATCACCATGACACTCACTCCATCACCGTTACACTGACAGCGTCAAACTCATTCTATCACCGTCACAATGAGCCTTCACACTCACACCATCACGATCACCCTGACCCCCTCACACTCACTCCATCACCGTCACACTGATCCCCTTAGACTCTCTACATCACCGTCACTCTGGCCACCTCACTCTCACTCCATCATCGTCACATTCACTCTATCACAGTCACCCTAACCCCATCACACTCACTTCTTCACCGTCATCCTGACCCTCTCACAATCATCCATCACCGTCACCCTGACCAACTCACACTCACTCCATCACCATCACATTTATTGCCTCGCACTGACCCCATCAACGTCACCATGACGCCCTCAAACTCATTTCATCACCGTCACCTTGACCATCTCACACTTACTCCATCACCATCACATTGATCCCCTCACTGTCACTCCATCACCGTCATCCTGACGCTCTCACACTCACTCCATCACAGTCACCCTTACACCCTCACACTCACTCCATCACCGTCACCCTGACCCCCTCACTTTCATTCCATCACCGTCATCCTGACCCCCTCACACTCACTCCATCACCGTCACAAAGACCTCCTCCCACTCACTCCATCACCGTCACACTGACCCCCTCACAATCATCCATCACCTTCACCCTGACCACCTTACACTCACCCCGTCACCATCACATTTATCGCCTCACACTCACACCATCACCGTCACCATGACGCCCTCAAACTCACTTCATCACCTTCACCTTGACCATCTCACACTCACTCCATCACCATCACATTGATCCACTCACTGTCACTCCATCACCATCATCCTGTCCCCCTCACACTCACTCCATCACAGTCATCCTGACCCCCTCACACTCACTCCCTCTTTTGCCCTCTCTCCCTCTTTCGCCCTCGCTCCCTCTCTCGCCCTTTCGCCCTCTCTCCCTCTCTCGCCTTCTTCCGCATTCTCGCCCACACTCGCCCTGTCTTGCTCTCTCGCCCCGCTCTGCCTCTCTCGCCCTCTCTCTCTCTCTGCCCCACTTTCGCTCTCTCTCGCCCTGTCTCGCCCTTTCGCCCTCTCTACCTTTCTCGCCCTCTCACTGTCTCTCTTGCCGTCTCAACCACTCTCACCCTCTCGCAACTCTCACCCTCACGCCCTCTCTCACCTTCTCCCTATCTCTCTCGCCCTCTTTAACTCTCTCTCGTCCTCTCTCCTTCTCGCCCTCTCTTCTTCTCTCTACCTCTCTCCCTATATCGCCCTCTCTCCCTCTCTCGCCCTCTCTCTCTCTCGCCCTCTCTCCCTCTTTCGTCCTCTCGCCCTCTCCGCCTCTTTCATCCTCTCTCACCCTCTCTCGCCTACTCTCTCGCTCTCTCTCCCTCTCTTCAATTGCCCTCTCTCTCTCTCCCTCTCGCCTTCTCTTTCCCTCTCTCCCTCTCTCTTCCTCTCTCCCTCTCTCTCCCTCTCTCCCAGTCTTGCCCTCTCGCCGTCTTGCTCTCTCGCCCTGTCTCATTCTCTTGCCCTCTCTCCCTCTCTTTCGCCCTCTCTCCCTCTCTCGTCCTCTCTCCCTCTCGCCCTCTCTCACACTTGCTCACTCTCTCTCCCTCTCTCACCCTCTCTCCCTCTCTTCCTCTCTCGTCCTCTCTCGCCCTCTCTCCCACTTTCGCCCTCGCTGCCTCTCTCCCGCTCTCGACCTCTCTTCCTCTCTCGTCCACTCTCACAGTCTCTCTCACTTTCGCCCCCTCGTCCACTTTCTCCCTCTCTCCATCTCTCGCCATCTCGCCCCCTCTCTCCCTGTCTCGCCCTACCTCCCTCTCTCACCCTCTCTCGCACTCTCGCCCACTCTCGCTCTCTCGCCATCTCTCCCTCTTTTGCCCTCTCTCCCTCTCAAGCCCTCATTTCCTCCTTCGCCCTCTCTCCCCCTCATGCCCTCTCTCCCTCTCTCGCTTTCTCTCCTTCTTTCATACTCTCTCCCTCTCTCGCCCTCTCTCCCTCTCTCGCCTTCTCGCCCTCTCTCGCCCTCTTCTCCCCCTGTCTCCCTCTCTCGCCCTGTTTCCCGCTCTTGCCCTCTCTCCCGCTCTCACCCACTCTCCTCCCTCGCCCTCTCTCCCTATTTTGCACTCTCTCCCTCTCTTGCCGACACCCACTCTCTCGCTCACGCTCTCTCCCTCTCTCGCCCAACCCCTTTCTCTCGCCCTCTCTCCCTCTCTCCTCCTCTCTCCCTCTCTTCCTCTCTCACCCTCTCTCGCCCTCTTGCCTTCACCCCCTCTCTCGCCCATGCGCCCTCTCTTGCCCTCTCTTCCTCTATCACCTTCTCTTGCCCTCTCGCCTGCTCTCCCTCTCTCTCCCTCTCGCCCTCTCTCCCTCTCGCCCCCTTCTCCCTCTCTCACCCTCTCTCTGTCCCCCACTTTCTCTCTCTCTCTCACACCCTGTCTCGCCCATTCGCCCTCTCGCCCTCTCTCTGCCTCTTTCACCGTCTCATCCTCCCTCGCCCTCTCGCTCTCTCACCCTCACGCACTCTCTCGCCTTCTCTCTCTCCCTCTCTCCTTCTCTCTCCCTCTCTCGCTCTCTCACCCTCTCTCACCCTATCGCACTCATTCTCCCTCTCTCACCCTCAGTCCCTCTCTCCCTCTCTCGCGCTCTCATCCTCTTTCTCTGTCTCTCCCCCTCTCTCCCGCTCTCGCCCACTCTCACCCTCTCTCCCTATTTCGCCCTCTCTTCCTCTCTAGTCCTCTTGCCCTCTCTCACCGTCTCTCGCTCTTTCTCTCCCTCTCTCCCTCTCTCACCCTCTCTCCCTCTCTCGCCCTCTTTCTTTCTCTCGCCCTCACTCCCTCTTTCGCTTTATCAGCCTCTCACCCTCTCTCACCCTCTCTCCCTCTCTCGCCTTCTCTCGCCCTCTCTCTCTCATACCCTCTCTCCCACTCTTTCTCTCCCTCTCTCCCTCACTCACACTCACTCCCTCTCTCGTGCCACCTCAGCCTTTTTTCCTTCTCGCCCTCTCTCGCCCTCTCTCCCTCTTTCACCGTCTCTCCCTCTCTGTCACTCTCTCTTGCCCTCTCTCCGTCTCTGGCCCTCTCTCCCGCTCTCGCCCACTCTCACCCTCTCTGTCTGTCTCGCTCTCTTTCTTTCTCTCACCCTCACTCCCTCTTTCGCTTTATCAGCCTCTCACCCTCTCTCACCCTCTCTCCCTCTCTCACCTTTGCTCGCCCTCTCTCTCACGTCCTCTCTCCCACTCTCTCGCCCTCTCTGCCTCTCTCTTGCCACCTCAGCCTCTTTTGCCTTCTCGCCCTCTCTCGCCCTCTCTCCTTCTTTTGCCCTCTCTCCCTCTCTCGCCCTCTCACCTTCTTTCGTACCCTCTCCCTCTCTCGTCATCTCTCCCTCTCTCGCCCTCTCTCCCTCTCTCGCCCTCTCACCTTCTTTCGTATTCTCTCCCTCTTTCATATTCTCTCCCTCTCTCACCCTCTCTCCCTCTCTCGCTCTCTCACCCTCTCTCCCTCTCTCTCCCTCTCTATTCCTCTCTCTCCATCACTCTCCCTCTCCCTCTCTCGCCCTCTTTCCCGCTCTCGCCCTCTCATCCTCTCTCGCCGTCACTCGCTCTCTCTCATCCCATGCTCCATCTCTCGCCCTTTCGCCCTCTCTCCCTCTCTTGCCGTCTTCCGGATTCTCGCCCACACTCGCCCTGTCTTGCTCTCTCGCCCCGCTCTGCCTCTCTCGCCCTCTCTCTCCCCGCCATTTTCGCTGTCTCTCGCCCTGTCTCGCCCTTTCGCCCTCTCTCCCTCTCTCGCCCTCTCTCGCACTCTCTCCCACTTTCGCTCTCTCGCCCTCGCTCCTACTCGCCCTCTCACTGACTCTCTCGCTGTCTCAACCACCCTCACCCTCTCGTTATCTCTCACCCTCACGCCCTCTCTCACCTTCTCCCTATCTCTCTCGACCTCTTTAACTCTCTCTCGTCCTCTCTCCTTCTCGCCCTCTCTTCCTCTCTCGCCCTCTCTCCTTCTATCGCCCTCTCTTCCTCTCTCACCCTCTCTCCCTCTATCTCCCTCTGTCCCTCTCGCACCCTCTCATCCTCTCTCTCCCTCTCTCTCTCGCCTTATCTGCCTCTCTGGCACTCTCTCACCCACACTCCCTCTCTCATCCTCTCTCCCTCTCTCCCCCACTCTCTCTCCCTCGATCTCTCACCCTCTCTCGCCCTCTTTCTCTCTCTCGCCCTCTCTCCCTCTTTCGCCCTCTCTCCCACTCTCCCGCTCTCGCCCTCTCTTCCTCTCTTGTCCGCTCTCGCACACTCTCTCTCTTTCGCCCTCTCGCCCACTTTCGCCCTCTCTCGCCCTGTCTCGCCCTCTCTCCCTCTCTCGCCCTCTCTCGTACTCTCGTCCACTCTCGCTCTCTCGCCCTCTCTCCCTCTCGCCCTCTCACTGACTCTCTCGCCGTCTCAACCAATCTCGCCATCTTGCTATCTCTTACCTTCTCTCCCTCTCTCGCCTTTTCTCTCTCTCACCCTCATTAACTATCTCTTTCTTCTTCTCTCCTTCTCGCCCTCTCTCCCTGTCTCGCCCTCTCTCCCTCTCTCCCTCTCTCTCCCTCTCTCGCCTCCTCTGCCTCTCTTGCCCTCTCTCTCCCCCACTTTGTCTCTCTCTCTCTTGCCCTGTCTCGCCATTTCGCTCTCTCTCCCTCTCTCGCACTCTCTCCCTCTCTCGCCCTCTCTCCCTCTCGTCCTCTCACTGACTTTCTCGCCGTCTCAACCACCCTCGCCCTCTCGCTATCTCTCACGCTCACGCCCTCTCTCACATTCTCTCTATCTCTCTCGCCCTCTTTAACTCTCTCTCGTTCTCTCTCCTCGCCCTCTCTTCCTCTATCGCCCTCTCTACCTCTCTCGCCCTCACTCCCTCTCTCACCCTCTCTAACTCTCACTCTGTCTAACTCTCACTCTCACCCACTCTCCCTCTTTCGCCCTCTCTCCCTCTTCCGCCCTCTCTCCCTCTCTCGTCCTCTTGCCCTCTCTCCCTCTCTTTCGCCCTCTCTCCCTCTCTTTCGCCCACTCTTCCTCTCTCACCCTCACTCCCTCTTTCGCCCTCGTGCCTTCTCTCATCCTATTGCACTCACTCTCCCTCTCTCACGCTCACTCCCTCTCTCTCTCGCATTCTTGCACTCTCTCTCATCCCGCCCTCTCTCCATCCCGCCCTCTCTCCCTCTCTCGCCTTCTCATCCTCTCTCGCCATCTCTCGCCCTCTCCCCCTCTCCGTCTCTTGCCCTCTCTCACCCTCTCTCCCTCTTTCGCCCTTTCTCCCTCTTTTGCTCTTTCTCCCTCTCTCGCCTTCTCTCGCACTCTCTCCTTCTCACGCCGTCTCTCCCTCTCTTTCACCCTCTCTCCCTCTGTCGCCCTCTCTCCCTCGCTCCCTCTCTCACACTTGCTCGCCCTCTCTCCTTCTCTCGCCCTCTCTCCCTCTCTCTCTCTCTCACCCTCTCTCCCCCTCTCGGCCTCTCTCGTCCTCTCCCCCTCTTTTGCCCTCACTCCCTCTATTACGCTCATTCCCTCTCTGGCACACATCTCTCGTTCTCACTCTCTCCCTCTCTCGCCCTACCCCTATCTCTCGCCCTCTCTTCCTGTCTCCCCCTCTCTCGCACTCTCCCTCTCTCACCCTCTCCCGCCATCTTGACTTCTCTCCCTCTCCCTCTCTCTCCTTCTCTCGCCCTCTCACCGTCTCTCAAATTCTGCCTCTTTCGCCCTCTCTCCCTCCTTCGCCCTCTCTCCCTCACTCACACTCAGTCCCTTTCTCGCCCTCTCGCCCTCTCTCATACTCTCTACCTCTTTCACCCTGTCTCCCACTTTCGCCCTCTCTCCCTCTCTGTCACTCTCTCGTGCCCTCTCTCCCTCTCTCGCCCTCTCTCCCTCGCCCTCTCTCCCTCTCTCGCAAACTCGCCCTCTCTCACACTCTATGCCTCTTTCGCCTTGTCTCCATCTCTCGCCCTCTCTCGCACTGTCTCCCTCCTTCGACCTCTCTCTCCCTACCTCCCTCTCTCGCCCTCACTCTCTCTTTCGTACTCTCTCCTTCCTTCGCTCTCTCTCCCTCTCTCCCTCTCTCACTCTCTCTCACCCTCTCTCTCTTGCCCACTCTCCCTCTCTCGCCCTCTCTCCCTCTCTCACCCTCTCGCCCACTCTCACACTCTCTGCCACTTTCACCCTCTCTCCCACTTTTGCCCCTCTCCCTCTCTTTCCCTCTCTCGCTCTCTCTCCTTCTCTCGCCGTCTCTCCCTCTCTTTCGCCCTCTTTCCCTCTCTCACCCTCTCTCCCTCGCTCCCTCTCTCACACTTGCTCACCCTCCCTCGCCCTCTCTCCCTCTCTCGCTCTCTGTATCGCTCGCCCTCTGCCCTCTCTCACCCTCTCTTCCTCTCTTGCCCTCTGTCACTCTCTCGCGCCCTCTCTCCCACTTTCGCCCTCTTTCCCTCTCTCCCAATCTCGCCATCTTTCCCTCTTTCGACCTCTCGCCCACTTTCGCCCTCTCTCCCTCTCTCGCCCTCTCCCCCTCTCTCCCTTTCTCACCCTCTCCCCCACTCTCCCTTTCTCACCCTCTCTCCACCTCTCGGCCTCTCTCCCTCTCTCGCACTCTCCCTCTCTCTTGCCCTCTCACCCTCTCTCACACTCTATGCCGTTTTCGTCCTCTCTTCCTCCTTCGCCCTCTCTCCCTCACTCGCACTCACTCCCTCTCTCGCCCTCTCGCCCTTTCTCACACTCTTTACCTCTTTCTCCCTCTCTCCCACTTTCGCCATCACTCTCTCTTGCCCTGTCTCCCTCTCTCACCCTCTCACCCTCTCTTGCCCTCTCTCCCTCTCTCGCAAACTCGCCCTCTCCCTCACTCTCTGCCTCTTTCGCCTTCTCGCATCTCTCGCCCTCTCTCCTTCCCTCGCTCTCTCTCCCTCTATCCCTCTCTCACTCTTTCTCGCCCACTCTCCCTCTCTCGCCCTCTCTCCCTCTCTCGCCCTCTCGCCCACTCTCACACTCTCTGCCTCTTTCACCCTCTCTCCCACTTTCGCCCTGTCTCCCTCTCATTCCCTCTCTCGCTCTCTCTTGCCCTCTCTCCCTCTCTCGCCCTCTCTCCCTCTCTCGCCCTCTTTCCCTCTCTTGCCCTCTCTCGCTCTCTCGCCTACTTTCCCACTCGCCCTCTCTCCCTCTCACGCCCTATTGCCCTCTCTCACACTCTCTGCCTCTTTTGCCCTCTCTCCCTCCTTCACCCTCTCTCCCTCACTTGCCCTCACTCCCGCTTTTGCCCTCTCTCCCTTCTCACCCTCTCTCACTCTCTCGCCCTCTCTCCCTCTTTCGTACTCTCTCCCTCTCACGCCCGCTCTCCCTCGCTCCCTCTCTCCTTCTCTCGCTCTCTCTTGCCATCTCTCCCTCTCTTGCCCACTCTCCCCCTCTCTCGCTCTCTCCTTCTCTCGCCCTCTTTTCCACTCTCCCCCTCTCTCCCTCGCTCACCCTCTCTCTCCCTCTCGGCCACTCTCCCTCTCTCCCTCTCTCTCCCTCTCTCCCTCTTTTGCCCTCTCGCCCTCTATCACCCTCTCCCTCTCTGGCCTACTCCCACTCACTCGCTCTCACTCTCTCTCTCCCTCTCTCGCCCAACCCCTTTCTCTCGCCCTCTCTCCCTCTCTCACCCTCTCTCCCTCTCTCTCTCTCCCTCTCTCACCCTCTCTCGCCCTCTTGTCTTCTCTCCCTCTCTCGCCCACGCCCCGTCTCTCGCCCTCTATTCCTCTCTCACCCTATCGCACTCACTCTCCCTCTCTCTCTCACCCTCGCTCCCTCTCTCTCTCGTCCTCTCGCACTCTCTCCCTCTCCCGCCCTCTCTGCCTCTCTCTCCCTCTCATCTTCTCTTGCCCTCTCTCGCCCTCTCTCTCCCTCACACCCTCTTTCGCCCTCTTGCTCTCTTTCGCCTTCTCTCCATCTCTCGCCCTCTCTCCCTCTTTTGCCCTCTCTCCCTCTCTCGCCCTCACTCCCTCCTTCACCCTCTCTCCCTCTCTCGCCCTCTCTCCCTCTCTCGCACTGTCTCTCCCGCTCTCGCACTCTCTTCTCCTCTCGCCCTCTCTCCCTCTCTCGCCCTCTATCCCTCTCTCCCTCTCTTGCCCTTTCTCGTCCACTCTCCCTCTCTTGCCCTCTCTCCCTCATTCGCCCTCTCGCCCTCTCTCACCCTCTCTCCCGCTCTCACCGTCTCTTCCCATCTTGGCCTCTCTCCCTCTCTCGCTCTCTCTCCCTATTTTGCCCTCTCTCCCTCTCTGGCCCACCTCCACTCTCTCGGTCTCACTCTCTCCCTCTCTCGCCCAACACCTTTCTCTCACCCTCTCTCCCTCTCTCCCCCTCTTTCCCTCTCTTCTTCTCTCACCCTCTCTCGCCCTCTTGCCTTCTCTCCCTCTCTCACCCACGCCCCTCTCGCCCTCTCTTCCTCTCTCACTCTCTCTCGCCCGCTCGCCTGCTCTACCTCTCTCCCTCTCTCTCCATCTTGCCCTCTCTCCCTCTCTCACCCCCTCTCCCTCTCTCACTCTCTCTCTTTCCCCCACTTTCTCTCTCTCTCACCCTGTCTCACCCTTACGCCCTCTCTCCTTCTCTCGCCCTCTCTCGCACACTAGCTCTCTCTCGCGCTCTTGCCCTCGCTCTGCCTCTTTCACCGTCTCATCCTCCCTCGCCCTCTCACTCTCTCTTGCCCTCACGCACTCTCACGCCTTCTCTCTCTCTCACCCTCTCTCCCTCTCTCGACGTCGCTCGCCCTCTCTCTCTCCCTCTCTGCCCTCTCTCCCACTCTCGCATTCTCTGTCTTTCTCGCCCTCTTGCTCTCTCTCGCCCTCTCTCGCCCTATCTCCCTCTCTCTTGCCACCTCTCCTGCTTTTGCCCTCTCTACTTCTCTTGACCTCTCTCCCTCTCTCGTCATCTCGCCCTCTCTCCCACTCTCGCCCTCTCTCAACCTCTCTCCCCCTCTCTCCCTCTTTCATACTCTCTCCCTCTTTCGCCCTCTCACCCTCTCCACCTCTCTCGCCCTCTCTCACCGTCTCTCACCCACCGTCTCCCTCTCTCTCCCTCTCTTCTATCGCCCTCGCTCTCTCTCCCCCTCTCGCCCTCTCTCTCCTTACTCTCACTCTTTCTTCCTCTCTCCCTCTCTTTCCCTCTCTCCCTGTCTTGCCCTCTCACTCTCTCGCCCTCTCTGGCCCTCTCTCACTCTCGCCCTCTCTCTTTCTGTTGCCACTCTTTCGCCCTCTCAGCCTCTCGCCCTCTCTCAGCCTCTCTCCCTCTCTCGCCTTCTCTTGCCCCCTCTCCCTCTCTTTCGCCCTCTCTCCCTCACTCCCTCTCTCGCTCTCTCTCTCTCACCCTCTCTCTCTCTTTCGCTCTCTCGCCCTCTCCGCCTCTCTCACCCTCTCTCACCCTCTCTCATCCACACTCTCCCTCTCTCTCCCTCTCTTCTATCGCACTCTCTCCCTCTCTCTCCCACTCTCCCTCTCTCACCCTCTCTCCCCCTCTCGGCCTCTCTCCCTCTCTCCTTCTCTTGCCCTCTCTCGCTCTTTTGCCCTCACTCCCTCTATCACCCTCACTCCCTCTCTGACCACCTCCACTCTCTTGGTCTCACTCTTCCCCTATCTCGCCCTACCCCTTTCTCTCGCCCTCTCTCCCACTCTCCCCCTCTCTCCCTCTCTCCCTCTCTCGCCCTCGTGCCTTCTTTCCCTCTGTCGCCCACACCACCTCTCTCGCCCTCTCTTCCTCTCTCACCCTCTCGCCCTCTCTCCCTCTCTCGCCCCCTCTCCATCTCTTACCCTCTCTCTTTCTACCCCCCATTTTCTCTCTCTCTCTCTCTCACCCTGTCTCACCCTTTCACCCTCTCTCCTTCTCTCGTCCTCTCTCACACACTAGCCCTCTCTCGCTCTCGCGCACTCTCTCCATCTCGCCCTCTCTCTGCCTTTCTCACCGTCTCATCCAACCTTACCCTCTCAATATCTCTCACCCTCATGCACTCTCTCGCCTTCTCTCTCTCTCTCGCCTTCACTCCCTCTCTCACCCTCTCTAACTCTCACTCTCACCCACTCTCCCTCTTTCGCCCTCTCTCATCCTTTCGCCCTCTCTCCCTCTCTTTCGCCCTCACTCCCTCTTTCGCCCTCTTGCCCTCTCTCACCCTATCGCACTCACTCTCCCTCTCTCACGCTCACTCCCTCTCTCTCTCCCACTCTCACACTCTCTCCCTATCCCGCCCTCTCTCCAACTCGCCCTCTCTCCCTCTCTCGCCTTCTCATCCTCTCTCGCCATCTCTCAGCCTCTCTCTCCCTCTCTCTGTCTCTCGCCCTCTCTCCCGCTCTCGTCCTCTCTCACCCTCTCTCCCTCTTTCGCCCTTTCTCCCTCTTTTGCCCTCTCTCCCTCTCTCGCCATCTTTCGCTCTCTCTCCTTCTCTCGCCGTCTCTCCCTCTCTTTCGCCCTCTCTCCCTCTCTCGCCCCCTCTCCATTGCTCCCTCTCTCACTTGCTCGCTCCCTCTCCCTCTCTCCCCCTCTCTCCCTCTCTCTCTCTGTCGCTCGCCCTCTGCCCTCTTTCACCCTCTCTCCCTCTATTGCCCTCTGTCACTCTCTCTCCCCCTCTCTCCCACTTTCACCCTCTCTCCCTCTCTCCCACTCTCACCATCTCTCCCTCTTTCGCCTTCTCGCCCACTTTCGCCCTCTCTCCCTCTCTCGCCCTCTCTCCCACTCTCTCCCTCTCTCCCCCTCTCTCCCCCTATCAGCCTCTCTCCCTCTCTCGTCCTCTAACCCTCTTTTGCCCTCACTCTCTCTATCATCCTCATCCCCGCTCTGGCTCACCTCCACTCTCTCGGTCTCACTCTCTACCTCTCTCGCCCGACCCCTATCTCTCGCCCTCTTTTCCTGTCTCCCTCTCTCTCCCTCTCTCCCTCTCTCACCCTCTTGCCTTCTCTCCCTCTCTCTCTCTCTCTCCCTCTCTCGCACTCTCTCCCTCTCTTGCCCTCTAACCCTCTATGCGTCTTTTGACCTCTCTCGCTCCTTCGCCCTCTCTCCCTCACTCGCACTCACACCCTCTCTTGCCCTCTCGCCCTCTCTCACACTCTCTACCTCTTTCACCCTCTCTCCCACTTTCACCCTCTCTCCCTCTCTCACCCTCTCACATCATCTCTCCCTCTCTCGCCCTCTATCCCTCTCTCGCAAACTCGCCCACTCTCACACTCTCTCCCTCTTTTGTCTTTTCTCCATCTCTCGCCCTCTCTCGCCCTCTCTCCCTCTTTTGCCCTATCTCCCTCTCTCGCCCTCACTCTCTCTTTCGTGCATCTCTCCTTCCCTCGCTCTCTCTCCCTCTCTCCCTCTCTTTCCCTCTCTCGCTCTCTCTCGCCCTCTCTCCTTCTCTCGCCCACTCACCCCACTCGCCCTCTCTCCATCCTTCGCCCTCTCTCCCTCACTCCCTCTTTTGCCCTCTCTCCCCCTCTCATCCTCTCTCGCTCTCTCACCCTCACTCCCTCTCTCTCTCATCCTCTCGCACTTTCTCCCTCTCCCGCCCTCTCTCCCTCTTCCGCCCACTCTCCCTCTCTCATCCTCTTGCCCTCTCTTGCCGTCTCTCAGCCTTTCTCTCCCTCTCTCGCCCTCTCTCGCCCTCACGCCCTCTTTCGCCCTCTCGCTCTCTTTCGCCCTCTCTCCATCTCTCGCCCTCTCTCGCCCTCTCTCCCTCTCTCCCTCTCTCGCCCTCACTCCCTCCTTCGCCCTCTCTCCCCTATCTCCCTCTCTGCCTCTCTCGTCCTCTCTCCCTCTCTCGCACTCTCTCTCCCGCTCTCGCACTCTCTTCTCCTCTCGCCCTCTCTCCCTCTCTCGCCCTCTATCCCTCTCTCCCTCTCTTGCCCTTTCTTGCCCTCTCTCCCTCTCTCGTCAAACTCACGCTCTCTCGCCCTCTCTCCCTCTCTCGCCTTCTCGCCCTCTCTCACACTCTCTGCCGATTTCGCCTTCTCTCCAACTCTTGCCCCCTCTCGCCCTCTCTCCCTCTTTTGCCCTCTCTCACCCTCTCTCCCTCTTTTGCCCTCTCTCCCCCTCTCGCCCTCACTCCCTCCTTCGATCTCTCTCTCCCTATCGCCCTCTCTCACTCTCTCTCGCCATCTCTCTCTTGCCCACTCTCGCTCTCTCTCCCTCTCTCCCTCTCTCGCCCACTCTCCCTCTCTCGCCATTTCTCCCTCTCTCACCCTATCGCACTCACTCTCCCTCTCTCACCCTTAATCCCTCTCTCTCTCGTCATCTCGCACTCTCTCCCTCTCTCTCCCTCTCTCCGTCTCTTGCCCTCTCTCCCACTCTCGCCCTCTCTCATCCTGTCTCCCTCTTTCGCTGTCTCTCCCCCATCACCCTCTCTCCCTCTCACCCTCTCTCGCCCTTCCTCTACCTCTCTCCTTCTCTCGCCCTCTCTCCCTCACTCACCCTCTTTCATTGTCTCGTCCTCTCACCCTCTTTCACCTTCTCTCCATCTCTCGCCCCCTCTCGCCCTCACTCCCTCCTTCGCCCTCTCTCTCCTATCACCCTCTCTCCCTTTCTTGCCTTCTCTACCTCTCCCGCACTCTCTCTACCCCTATCGCACTATCTTCTCCTCCCTCTCTCCCTCTCTCGCCCTCTATCCCTCTCTCCCTCTCTCACCCTTTCTCGCCCTCTCTCCCTCCCTCGCCCTCTCTCTTTCTCGCACCCACTCACCCCACACGCCCTCTCTCCTTCCTTCGCCCTCTCTCCCTCACTCGCTCCCACTCCCTCTTTTGCCCTCTCTACCCCTCTCACCCTCTCTCACTCTTTCGTCCTCTCTCCCTCTTTCATACTCTCTCCCTCTCACGCACGCTCTCCCTCACTCCCTCTCTCGCCCTCTCTCCCTGTCTCGCCCATTCTCCGACTTTCGCCGTCTCTCCCTCTCTCCCTCTTTTGCCCTCTCTCCCTCTATCACCCTCTCTCCCTCTCTGGCCTACCCCCACTCACTCGCTCTCACTCTCTCTCTCTCTCGCCCAACCCCTTTCGCTCGCCCTCTCTCCCTCTTTCACCCTCTCTCCCTCTCTCTCCCTCTACCTCTCTCACCCTCTCTCGACCTCTTGCCGTCTCACCCTGTCTCGCCCACGCCCCGTCTCTCGCCCTCTATTCCTCTCTCATCCAATCGCACTCACTCTCCCTCTCTCACCCTCACTCCCTCTCTCACTCGTCCTTTCGCACTCTCTCCCTCTCCTGCTCACTCTCCCTCTTTCGCCCACTCTCCCTCTCTCATCCTCTTGCACTCTCTTGCCGTCTCTCACCCTTTCTCTCCCTCTCTCCCTCTCTCGCCCTCAAGCCCTCTTTCGCCCTCTCGCTCTCTTTCGCCCTCTCTTCATCTCTCGCCCTCTCTCGCCCTCTCTCCCTCTCTCCCTCTCTCGCCCTCACTCCCTCCTTCGCCCTCTCTCCCCGTATCTCCCTCTCTGCCTCTCTCGTCCTCTCTCCCTCTCTCGCACTCTCTCCCTCTCTCGCCCTCTCTCCCTCTCTCGCCCTCTATTCCTCTCTCCCTCTCTTGCCCTTTCTTGCCCTCTCTCCCTCTCTCGGCCACTCTCGCTCTCTCGCCCTCTCTCCCTCTCTCGCCTTCTCGCCCTCTCTCACACTCTCTGCTTTTTTTGCCTTCTCTCCAAGTCTTGCCCTCTCTCGCCCTCTCTCCCTCTTCTGCCCTCTCTCCCACTCTCGCCCTCACTCCCTCCTTCGATCTCTCTCTCCCTATCGCCCTCTCTCAATCTCTCTCGCCACCTCTCTCTTGCCCACTCTCCCTCTCTCACCCACTCTCCCTCTCTCGCCATTTCTCCCTCTCTCACCCTATCGCACTCACTCTCCCTCTCTCACCCTTAATCCCTCTCTCTCGTCATCTCTCACTCTCTTGCCGTCTCTCACCCTTTCTCTCCCTCTCTCCCTCTCTCGCCCTCTCTCCCTCTCTCGCCCTCACGCCCTCTTTCGCCCTCTCGCTCTCTTTCGCCCTCTCTTCATCTCTCGCCCTCTCTCGCCCTCTCTTCCTCTCTCCCTCTCTCGCCCTCACTCCCTCCTTCGCCCTCTCTCCCTGTATCTCCCTCTCTGTCTCTCTCGTCCTCTCTCCCTCTCTCGCACTCTCTACTCCTCTCGTCCTCTCTCCCTCTCTCGCCATCTATTCCGCTCCCCCTCTCTTGCCCTTTCTTGCCCTCTCTCCCTCTCTCGGCCACTCTCGCTCTCTCGCCCTCTCTCGCCTTCTCGCCCTCTCTCACACTCTCTGCTTTTTTCGCCTTCTCTCCAAGTCTTGCCCTCTCTCGCCCTCTCTCCCTCTTTTGCCCTCTCTCCCACTCTCGCCCTCACTCCCTCCCTCGATCTCTCTTTCCCTATCGCCCTCTCTCAATCTCTCTCGCCATCTGTCTCTTGCCCACTCTCCCTCTCTCTTGCCCTCTCTCCCTCTCTCACCCACTCTCCCTCTATCGCCATTTCTCCCTCTCTCACCCTATCGCACTCACTCTCACTCTCTCACCCTTAATCCCTCTCTCTCTCGTCATCTCGCACTCTCTCCATCTCCCACCCTCTCTCCAAGTCTTGCCCTCTCTCGCCCTATCTCCCTCTCTCACCCTCTCTCCCTCTCTCTCCCTCTACCTCTCTCGCCCTCTCTCGACCTCTTGCCTTCTCACCCTGTCTCGCCCACGCCCCGTCTCTCGCCCTCTATTCCTCTCTCATCCAATCGCACTCACTCTCCCTCTCTCACCCTCACTCCCTCTCTCTCTCGTCCTCTCGCACTCTCTCCCTCTCACGCACGCTCTCCCTCGCTCCCTCTCTCGTTCTCTCTTGCCCTCTCTCCCTCTCTCACCCACTCTCCTCTCTTGCCATTTCTCCCTCTCTCACACTATCGCACTCACTCTTCCTCTCTCACCTTAATCCCTCTCTCTCTCGTCATCTCGCACTCTCTCCCTCTCCCACCCTCTCTCCATCTCGCCCTCTCTCCCTCTTTCGCCCTCTCTCGCCCTCTCATCCTCTCCCGCCGTCTCTTGCCCTCTCTTTCGCTCTCTCCATCTCTCACCCTCTCACTCCGCCTCTCCGTCTCTTGCCCTCTCTCCCACTCTCGCCCTCTCTCATCCTGTCTCCCTCTTTCGCCCTCTCTCCCCCATCACGCTCTCTCCCTCTCTCCCTCTCTCGCCCTTTCTCTACCTCTCTCCTTCTCTCGCCCTCTCTCCCTCACTCGCCGTCTTTCATTCTCTCGTCCTCTCGCCCTCTTTCACCTTCTCTCCATCTCTCGCCCTCTCTCGCCCTCACTCCCTCCTTCGCCCTCTTTCCCCTATCACCCTCTCTCCATCTCTTGCCTTCTCTACTTCTCCCACACTTTCTCTACCCCTAAAGCACTCTCGTCTCCTCTCTCCCTCTCTCGCCCTCTATCCCTCTCTCCCTCTCTCACCCTTTCTCGCCCATTCTCCCTCTCTCACCCTCTCTCTCTCTCGCCCTCTGTCGCCCTCTCTCCCTCTCTCTCCCTCTTAGACTCTCTTGCCCTCTCTCCCTCTCTAGCCTTCTCACCTTCTCTCACCATCTATCACCCTCTCGACCTCTATCACCCTCTCTCTCTCACTCGCCCTCTCTCCCTCTCTCGCCCTCTCTCCATCTCTCTCCCTCTCTCTCCCTCTCTCCCTCTCTCACCCTCTCTCTCGCTCTCTCCCTCTCTCCTCGTCTCGCCCTCTCGCCCTCTCTCCCTCTGTCGCCCTCTCTCACCCTTCATTACTCTTTTGTGCTCTCTCCCTCTTTCGCCCTCACTCCCTCTCTTGTCCTCTCTCCCTCTCTCTCCCTCTATCGCCATCTCTCCCTCTCTCGCACTCTCTCTCCCATTCTCGCTCTCTCTCCCTCTCTCGCACTCTCTCCCTCTCTCGCCCTCTTTCGCTCTTTCATCCTCTCTCCCTCTCTTACGCTCTCTCTCTCTCGACCTCTCTCCCTCGTTCGCACTCTCGCCTACTCACCATCTCTCACCCTCTCTCACCCTCTCTCTCCACTCTCTCCCTCTTTCGCAATCTCTCCCTCTCTCTTCCTCTCTTGTATCGCGCGCTCTCTCCCTCTCTGCCTCTCTCGTCCTCTCGCCCTCTCTGGCCCTCTCTCCCTCTCTCGCCCTCTCTCTTCCTCTTTTGCACTCTCTCCCTCTCTCGCCCTCTCTCTTTCTCTCACCCTATCTCCCTCTCTCACCTTCTCTCGCCCCCTCTCTCTCTCGCCCTCTCTCTTTCGCCCTCTCTCCCTCTCTGTCCCTCACTCTCTCTCTCTCGCACTTCCACGCCCTCTCTACCTCTCTCGCACTTCCACGCCCTCTCTACCTCTCTCGTCCTCTCTCCCACTCTCGCCCTCTTGCCCTCTCTCTCCCTCTCTCCCTCTCTCGCCCTCTGTCACTCTCTTTTGCCCTATCTCTCACTTTCGCCCTCTCTCCCTCTCTTTCTCTCTCGCCCTCACTCTTTCTCTTTTGCACTCTCTCCCTCTCTCGCCCTCTCTTTTTCTCTCACCCTCTCTCCCTCTCTCGCCTTCTCTCGCCCTCTCTCTCTCTCGCCCTCTCTCAGCCTCTCTCGCCCACTCTCTATCTCTCTCTCACTCTCCCTCTCTCACCCTCTCCCGTCCTCACTCCCTATTTCACGATCTCTCCCTCTCTCGTCCTCTCGCCCTCTTTCGTACTCTCTCCCTGTCTAGCCCTCTCTCCCTCTCTCCATCTCTCCCTCTCTCGCTCTGTCTCGCCTTCTTTCACCTACACTCCCTCTCTCGTCCTCTCTCCCCCTTTCGCCCTCTCACCCTCTCTTTCCATCTCTTCCTGTCTCGCCCTCTCACTCTCTCTGGCCCGCTCTCCCTCTCTCGCACTCTCTGTTTCTCTCACCCTCTCTCCCTTTCTCGCCTTCTATCGCCCTCTCTCTCTCACTTGCCCTCTCTACCTCTCTTTCACCCTCGCTTCCTCTCTCTCCCTCACTCCCTCTCTCGCTTTTTCTCGCCCTCTCTACCTCTCTCTCTCCCTCTCTTCCTCTCTTGCCCTTTCTCCCTCTCTCGCCCTCTCTCGCCCTCACTCCCTCTTTCGCCCTATCTCTCCCCTCGCCATCTCTCCCTCTCTCACCCTCTCTCCCTCTTATGTACTCTCTCGCTCTCTCGCCCTCTCTCCCTCTCTCGCCCACACTCCATCTCTCGCCTAACTCTCACTCTCTTTGCCTCTTTCACCTTCTCTCCCTCTCTTTCCCTCTCTCCCTCTCTCACCCTCTCTCGCCCTCTCACCCTCTCTCATTCTCTCTGCCTCTCCTTTCCTCTCTACCTCTCTCGCCCTCTCTTCCTTTCTCACCCTCGCTCCCGCTCTCGCCCTCTCTCCCTCTTTCGCCCTCTCTCTCTCTCACCCTCTCTCCCTCTCGCCCTTTCTCCATCTCTCTCCCACTCGCCCTCTCTGTCTCTCTCTCGACCTTTCTCACCCGCTCTCCCTCTCTCCCTCTCTCTCGCCCTGTCTCCCTCGCGCCCTCTCTCACCCTCTCGCCCTCTCTCCACCTCTCTCCCACTCTCCCTCTCTATCCCTCGCTCGACCTTTCTCTCCCCCTCTCCCTCTCTCCCTCTCTTCCTCTCTTGTCCTTTCTCCCTCTTTCGCCCTCTCCCTCCCCTCGCCATCTCTCCCTCTCTCGCCCTCTCTCCCTCTTTCATACTGTCTCCCTCTCTCGCCCTCTCTCCCTCACTCCATCTCTCCCTCTCTTGCTCTCTCTCACCCTCTCTGCCTCTCTCGCCCACACTCCCTCTCTCGCCCTCTCACCCTCTTTCGCCCTCGCCCTCTCTCACCCTCTCTGCCTCTTTCGCCTTCTCTCCCTCTATTTCTCTCTCTCCCTCTCTCACCCTCTCTTGCCCTCTCGCCCTCTCTCATTCTCTATGCCTTTTTCGCCCTCTCTCCCTCTCTCGCCCTCGCTCCCGCTCTCGCCCTCTCTCCCTCTTTCTCCCTCTCTCTCTCTCACCCTCTCTCCCTCTCGCCCTCTCTCCATCTCTCTCCCACTCTCCCTCTCTGTCTCTCTCTCTCCCTCTCTCGCCCTCTCTCCCTTTCTCGCCCTTTCTCGACCTCTCTCGCCGTTTCTCCCTCTCTCGCACTCTTTCCCTCTCTTTCACCCTCTCTCCCCCTTTCGTCCTCTCGCCCTTTTTCGACTTCTCTCCCTCTCTTGCCATCTCTCTCTCTCTCTTCATCTCTCGTCCTCTTTGTGGCTCTCGCCCGCTCTCCCTCTCTCGCCCTCTCTCCCCCCTCGCCCTCTCACTCTCTCTCGCCCTCTGTCTTTCTCTCGCCCTCTCTCCCTTTTTCACCCTTTCTCGACCTCTCTCACCGTTTCACCCTCTCTCGCACTCTCTCCCTCTCTCTTCCTCTATTGTATCGCGCTCTCTCTCCCTCTCTGCCTCTCTCGCCCTCTCGCCCTCTCTCGCTCTCTCTCTCCCTCTCTCGCACTCTCTCCCTCTCTCACCCTATCGAACTCTTTCACCCTCTCTCCCTCTCTCGCTCTCTCAACGTCTCTCGCCCTCTGTCTTTCTCTCACCCTCTCTCCCTCCCTCGCCCGCTTTCCCACTTTTGCCCTCTCTCCCTCTTTCGCCCTCTCTCCCTCTATTGCCAAGTCTCCCGCTTTCGCTCTCTATCCATCTTTCTCCCTCTTGCCCTCTCTCCATCTCTCTCCCTCACTTCCTCTCAACCCCTCTCTCGAACTTTCTCGCCCTCTCTCCCTCTCTCGCCATCTCTCCCTCATTCACCCTCTCTCCCACTTTTGCCCTGTCTCGCTCTCGCCCTCTCTCCCTCCCTCGCTCTCTCTGCCTCTCTATCCCACCTCTCTCTCTCGCCCTCTCTCCCTCTTTCACCCTCTCGACCTCTCTCGCCCTCTCTCCCTCTCTCCCCTCTCTCGAACTCTTTCGCCCTCTCTCCCTCTCTCGAACTCTTTCGCCCACTCTCCCTCTCTCGCCCACTCACCCTCTGTCACCCTCTATCTTTCTCTTGCCCTCGCCCCCACTTTCGCCCTCACTCCCTCCTTCTCCCTCTCGCCCCCTCTCGCCCTCTCTCCCTCTTTCGCAAGCTTTCACACTTTGGCCCTCTCTCCCTCTTTCGCCCACTCTCCCTCTCTCGCTCTCTATCATTCTTTCTCCCCCTCGCCCTCTCACCCTCTCTCCATCTCTCCCTCTCTTCCTCTCTCGGCCTCACTCGAACTTTCTCGCCCTCTCTCCCTCTCTCACTATCTCTCCATCTCTCGCCCTCTCTCCCTCTTTGCCCTCTCTTGCTGTATCCCTCTCTCCCTCTCTCGCTCTCTGCCTCTCTAGCCCCCTCCTTCTCTCGCCCTCTCTCCCTCTTTTGTCCTCTCTCCCTCTTTCGCCCTCTCTCCCACTATCCCTCTCTCACGCTTTCTTGCCCTCTCTCCCTCTCTTGCCACTTCTCCCTCTCTCGCACTTTCTCCCTCTCTCTCGCCCTCTCGCACTCTCTCGCCCTCTCTCGCATTCTCTCCCTCTCTTCATCTTTTGCCCTCGCTCCCTCTCTCCCTCTCTCGCCCTCTCTCCATATATTGCCCTCTCTCTACCTCTTTCCCCCTTTCTCACTCTCTCGCCCTCTCACTCTCTCTCACGCTCTGTCTTTCACTCGCCCTCTTTGGCCCTCTCACCCTGTCTCGCCCTATCTTCTACTCTCACGCTTTCTCACCCACACTCCCTCCCTCGCCATTTCTCGCCCTCGCTCGCTGTCTCTCCGTCTCTCGCCATCTCTCCCTCTTTCTCGCCCTCTCATCCTCTTGCGCCCTCTCTCCCTCGCACTCCCACTCTCCCTTTCTCTCCATCTCTCCCTCTGTACCTCTTTCGCCCTCTCTCCCTCTCTCACCCTCTTACTCTCTCTCGCCCTCTGTCTTTCTCTCGCCCTCTCTCGCCATCTCTCCCTCTCTCGCCCTCTCTCCCTCTTTCTCGCCTTCTCTCGCTCTCTCGTCCTCTCTCCCTCTCTCGCCCACTCTCCCTCTCTCGCAAACTCGCCCTCTCTCACACTCTCTGCCTCTTTTGTCTTTTCTCCATCTCTCACCCTCTCTCGCCCTCTCTCCCTCTTTTGCCCTGTCTCCCTCTCTCGCCCTCACTCTCTCTCTCGCCCTCTCTCCTTCGCTCGCCCACTCCCCCCACTAGCACTCTCTCCCTCCTTCGCCCTCTCTCCCTCACTCGCCTTCACTCCCCTTTTGCCCTCTCTCCCCGTCTCACCCTGTCTCCCTCTCTCGCTCTCTCTTGCCCTCTCTCCCTCTCTCGCCCATTCTCCGTCTTTCGCCCTCTCTCCCTCGCTCGCCCTCTTTTCCGCTCTCCCCCTCTCTCACCCTCTCTCCCCCTCTCAGCGTCTCTCCCTCTCTCCCTCTCTCTCCCTCTCTCCCTCTTTTGCCCTCTCTCCCTCTATCACCCTCTCTCCCTCTCTGGCCTACCCCCACTCACTCGCTCTCACTCTCTCTCTCTCGCCCAACCCCTTTCGCTTGCCCTCTGTCCCTCTCTCTCCCTCTACCTCTCTCACCCTCTCTCGACCTCTTGCCTTCTCACCTTGTCTCGCCCACGCCCCGTCTCTCGCCCTCTATTCCTCTCATCATCCAATCGCACTCACTCTCCCTCTCTCACCCTCACTCCCTCTCTCTCTCGTCCTCTCTCACTCTCTCCCTCTCCCGCCCACTCTCCCTCTTTCTCCCACTCTCCCTCCTTCATCCTCTTGCCCTCTCTTGCCGTCTCTCACCCTTTCTCTCCCTCTCTCGCCCTCTCTCCCTCTCTCGCCCTCACACCCTCTTTCGCCCTCTCGCTCTCTTTCGCCCTCTCTCCATCTCTCGCCCTCTCTCGCCCTCCCACCCTCTCTCGCCCTCACTCCCTCCACCCTCTCTCCCCCATCTCCCTCTCTGCCTCTCTCGTCATCTCTCCCTCTCTCGCACTCTCTCTCCCGCTCTCGCACTCACTTCTCCTCTCGCCCTCTCTCCCTCTCTCGCCCTCTATCCCTCTCTCCCTCTCTTGCCCTTTCTTGCCCTCCCTCCCTCTCTCGGCCACTCTCGCTCTCTCGCCCTCTCTCCCTCTCTCGCCTTCTCGCTCTCTCTCACACTCTCTCCCTCTTTTGCCCTCTCTCCCCCTCTCGCCCTCACTCCCTCCTTCGACCTCTCTCTCCCTATCGCCCTCTCTCACTCTCTCTCGCCCTCTATCTCTTGCACACTCTCCCTCTCCCTCGCTCTCTCTCCCTCTCCCCTCTATCTCCCTCTCTCGCCATCTCTCCCTCATTCACCCTCTCTCCCACTTTTGTCCTGTCTCGCTCTCGCCCTCTCTCTCTCCCTCGCTCTCTCTGCCTCTCTAGCCCCCTCTCTCTCTCGCCCTCTCCCCCTCTCTCACCGTCTCAACCTCTCTCGCCCCTCTCCCTCTCTCCCCTCTCTCGAACAGTTTTGCTCTCTGTCCCTCTCTCGCCCTCTCACCCTCTGTCACCCTCTGTCACCCTCTGTCTTTCTCTTGCTCTCTCTCCCACTTTCGCCCTCTCTCCCTCTCTCTCCCTCTCTTCCCCTCTCGCCCTCTCTCCCTCTCTCGCCCGCTGTCCCACTTTGGCCCTCTCTCCCTCTTTCGCCCACTCTCCCTCTCTCGCTCTCTATCCTTCTTTCTCCCCCTCGCCCTCTCAGCCTCTCTCCACCTCTCTCCCTCTCTTCCTCTCTCTGCCTCACTCGAACTTTCTCGCCCTCTCTCCCTCTCTCACCGTCTCTCCATCTCTTGCCCTCTCTCCCTCTTTGCCCTCTCTTGCTGTATCCCTCTCTCCCTCTCTCGCTCTCTGCCTCTCTAGCCCCCTCCCTCTCTCGCCCTCTCTCACTCTTTGGTCCTCTCTCCCTCTCTAGCCCTCTCTCCCACTATCCCTCTCTCACGCATTCTTGCCTTCTCTCCCTCTCTTGCCACTTCTCCCTCTGTCGCACTTTCTCCCTCACTCTCGCCCTCTCGCCCTCTCTCGCCCTCTCTCCCTCGCTTCATCTTTTGCCCTCGCTCCCTCTCTCCCTCTCTCGCCCTCTCTCCCTATATTGCCCTCTCTTTACCTCTTTCCCCGTCTCTCCCTCTCTCGCCCTCTCACTCCCTCTCCCGCTGTCTTTCACTCGCCCTCTTTCGCCCTCTCACTCTCTCTCGCCCTCTCTCCTACTCTCACGCTTTCTCACCCACACTCCCTCCCTCGCCCTTGCTCACTGTCTCTCCCTCTCTCGCACTCTCTCCCTCTCTCTCACCCTCTCGCCCTCTCGCGCCCTCTCTCCCTCGCACTCCCACTCTCCCTCGCACTCCTACTCTCCCTTTCTCTCCTTCTCTCACTCTGTACCTCTTTTGCCCTCTCTCCCTCTCTCACCCTCTTACTCTCTCTCGCCCTCTGTCTTTCTCTCGCCCTCTCTCGCCCTCTCTCCCTCTCTCGTCCTCTCTCGCTCTTTCGTACTCTCTTCCTCACTCTCCCTCTCTCCCACTCCACCTCTCCCTCTCTCGCTCTCTCATCCTCTCTGCCTCTCTCGCCCACTCTCCCTCTCTCGCCCTCTCTCGAACTCTTTTCCCCTCTCTCCCTCTCTCGCCCTCTCTCCCTCTCTCTCCTTCTGTCTTTCTCTCGCCCTCTCTCCCATTTTCGCCCTCTCTCCCTCTTCCCACTTATGCCCTCTCTCCCTCTTTCGCCCTCTCTCACTCCCTCGCCCACTCTCCCTCTCTAGCTCTCTATCCATCTCTCTCCCTCTCGCCCTCTTTCCATCTCTCTCCCTCTCTCGACCTTTCTCGCCGTCTCTCCCTCTCTCGCCCTCTCTCCCTCTCTCCCTCTCTATTGCTCTCTCCCTCTCTTGCCCTCTGTCCCTCTCTCCATCTCTCCCTCTCTCGCTCTCTTGCCCTCTCTCCCTCTCTCGCCATTTCTCCCTCTCTCGCCCTCTCTCCCTCTTTCGTCCTCTCTCCCTCTCTTACCCTCTCTCCCTTTCTCGCCCTCTCGCCCTCTTTCGCCCTCTCTCCCTCTCCTTCCCTCTCTCCCTCTCTCGCCCTTATTCTCTCTCTCCCTATCTCGCAAACTCGCCCGCTCTCGCCCTCTCTCTCTCTTTTGCCCTGTCTCCCTCTCTCGCCCTCACTCTCTCTTTCGTACTCTCTCCTTCCCTCGCTCTCTCTCCCTCTCTCCCTTTCTCCTTCTCTCACTCTCTCTCGCCCTCTCTCCCTCTCTCGCCCTCTCTCCCTCATTCGCCCTCTCGCCCTCTCTCACACTGTCTGCCTCTTTCACCCTCTCTCCCACTTTCGCCCTCTCTCCCTCTCTTTCCCTCTCTCGCTCTCTCTCGCCCTCTCCCCTTCTCTCGCCCACTCCCCCCACTCGCCCTCTCTCCCTCCTTGGCCCTCTCTCCCTCACTCGCCCTCACTCCCTCTTTTGCCCTCTCTCCACCTCTCACCCTCTCTCACTCTCTCGCCCTCTCTCACTCTTTCATACTCTCTCCCTCTCACGCACGCTCTCCCTCTCTCCCTCTCTCGCGCTCTCTTGCCCTCTCTCCCTCTCTCGCCCATTCTCCGTCTCTCGCTCTCCCTCCCTCTCTCGCCCTCTTTTCCGCTCTCCCCCTCTCTCCTTCTCTCACCCTCTCTCCCCCTCTCAGCGTCTCTCCCTCTCTCCTTCTCTCTCCCTCCCTCTCTCCCTCTTTTGCCCTCTCTCCCTCTATCACCCTCTCTCCCTCTCTGGCCTACCCCCACTCACTCGCTCTCACTCTCTCTCTCTCTTGCCCAACCCCTTTCGCTCGCCCTCTCTCCCTCTCTCACCCTCTCTCCCTCTCTCTCCCTCTACTGCTCTCACCCTCTCTCGACCTCTTGCCTTCTCACCCTGTCTCGCCCACGCCCCGTCTCTCGCCCTCTATTCCTCTTTCATCCAATCGCACTCACTCTCCCTCCCTCACCCTCACTCCCTCTCTCTCTCGTCCTCTTGCACTCTCTCCCTCTCCCGCCCACTCTCCCTCTTTCGCCCACTCTCCCTCTCTCATCCTCTTGCCCTCTCTTGCCGTCTCTCACCCTCTCTCGCCCTCTCTCCCTCTCTCGTCCTCACGCCCTCTTTCGCCCTCTCGCTCTCTTTCGCCCTCTCTCCATCTCTTGCCCTCTCTCGCCCTCTCTCCCTCTCTCGCCCTCACTCCCTCCTTCGCCCTCTCTCCCCTATCTCCCTCTCTTGCCACTTCTCTCTCCCGCTCTCGCACTCTCTTCTGCTCTCGCCCTCTCTCCCTCTCTTCATCTTTTTCCCTCGCTCCCTCTGTCCCTCTCTCGCCCTCTCTCCATATATTGCCCTCTCTCTACCTCTTTCCCCATCTCTCCCTCTCTCGCCCTCTCAATCCCTCTCCCGCTCTGTCTTCCACTCGCCCTCTTTCGCTCTCACACCCTCTCTCGCCCTCTCTCCTACTCTCGCGCTTTCTCACCCACTCCCTCCCTCGCCCTTTCTCGCCCTCGCTCACTGTCTCTCTGTCTCTCTCGCACTGTCTCCCTCTCTCTCGCCCTCTCGCCCTCTTGCGCCCTCTCTCCCACGCACTCACACTCTCCCTCGCACTCCCACTCTCCCTTTCTCTCCGTCTCTCCCTCTGTACCTCTTTCGCCCTCTCTCCCTCTCTCACCCTCTTACTCTCTCTCGCCATCCATCTTTCTCTCACCCTCTCTCCCTCTCTCGCCCTCTCTCCCTCTTTCTCGCCTTCTCTCCCTCTCTCGTCCTCTCTCCCTCTTTCGTACTCTCTTCCTCTCTCTCCCTCTCTCCCTCTCCACCTCTCCGTCTCTCACTCTCTCGTCCTCTCTCCCTCTCTCGCCCACTCTCCCACTCTCGCCCTCTCTCGAACTCTTCCGAACTCTCTCGAACTCTTTCGCCCTCTCTCCCTCTCTCGCCCTCTCTCCCTCTCTCACCTTCTGTCTTTCCCTCGCCCTCTCTCCCATTTTCGCCCTCTCACCCTCTTTCCCACTTTTGCCCTCTCTCCCTCTTTCGCCCTCTCTCACTCTCTCGCCCACTCTCCCTCTCTCGCTCTCTATCCATCTCTCTCCCTCTCGCCCTCTTTCCATCTCTCTCCCTCTCTCGACCTTTCTCGCCCTCTCTCCCTCTCTCGCCGTCTCTCCCTCTCTCGCCCTCTCTCCCTCTCTCCCTCTCTGTTGCTCTCTCCCTCTCTTGCCCTCTCTCCCTCTCTCCATCTCTCCCTCTCTCCCTCTCTCGCCCTCTCTCCCTCTTTCGTCCTCTCTCCGTCTCTTGCCCTCTCTCCCTCTCTCGCCCACTCGCCCTCCTTCACTCTCTTTGCCTCTTTCGCCCTCTCTCCCTCTCCTTCCCTCTCTCCCTCTCTCGCCCTTATTCTCTCTCTCTCCCTCTCTCGCAAACTCGCCGTCTCTCACACTCTCTGCCTCTTTTGTCTTTTCTCCATCTCTCGCCCTCTCTCGCCCTCTCTCCCTCTTTTGTCCTGTCTCCCTCTCTCGCCCTCACTCTCTCTTTCATACTCTCTCCTTCCCTCGCTCTCTCTCCCTCTCTCCCTTTCTCCCTCTCTTGCCCTCTCTCCCTCTCTCCATCTCTCCCTCTCTCCCTCTCTCGCCCTCTCTCCCTCTTTCGTCCTCTCTCCGTCTCTCGCCCTCTCTCCCTCTCTCGCCCTCTCGCCCACATTCGCCCTCTCGCCCTCTCTCACACTCTCTGCCTCTTTCACCCTCTCTCCCACTTTCGCCCTCTCTCCCTCTCTTTCCCTCTCTCGCTCTCTCTCGCCCTCTCTCCTTCTCTCGCCCACTCCCCCCACTCGCCCTCTCTCCCCTCTCACCCTCTCTCACTCTCTCGCCCTCTCTCCCTCTCTCCCTCTCTCCCTCTCTCCCTCTCTCGCTCTCTCTTGCCCTCTCTCCCTCTCTCGCACATTCTCCCTCTCTCGCCCTCTTTTCCGCTCTTCCCCTCTCTCTCCCTCTCTCACACTGTCTCACCATCTCAGCGTCTCTCCCTCTCTCCCTCTCCCTCCCTCTCTCCCTCTTTTGCCCTTTCTCCCTCTATCACACTCTCTCCCTCTCTGGCCTACCCCCACTCACTCGCTCTCACTCTCTCTCTCTCTCTCGCCCAACCCCTTTCGCTCGCCCTCTCTCCCTCTCTCACCCTCTCTCCCTCTCTCCCCCTCTACCTCTCTCACCCTGTCTCGCCCACGCCCCGTCTCTCGCCCTCTATTCCTCTCTCATCCAATCGCACTCACTCTCCCTCTCTCACCCTCACTCCCTCTCTCTCTCGTCCTCTCGCACTCTCTCCCTCTCCCGCCCTCTCTCCCTCTTTCGCCCACTCTCCCTCTCTCATCCTCTTGCCCTCTCTTGCCGTCTCTCACCCTTTCTCTCCCTGTCTCCCTCTCTCGCCCTCTCTCCCTTTCTCGCCCCCACGCCCTATTTTGCCCTCTCGCTCTCTTTCGCCGTCTCTCCATCTCGCCCTCTCTCGCCCTCTCTCCCTCTCTCGCCCTCACTCCCTCCTTCTCCCTCTGTCCCCATCTCCCTCTCTGCCTCTCTCGTCCTCTCTCCCTCTCTCGCACTCTCCCTCCCGCTCTCGCACTCTCTTCTCCTCTCACCCTCTCTCCCTCTCTCGCCCTCTATCCCTCTCTCCCTCTCTTGCCCTTTCTTGCCCTCTCTCCCTCTCTCGGCCACTCTCGCTCTCTCGCCCTCTCTCCCTCTCTCGCCTTCTCGCCCTCTCTCACACTCCCCCCCTCTTTCGCCTTCTCTCCAACTCTTGCCCTCTCTCGCCCTCTCTCCCTCTTTTGCCCTCTTTCCCCCTCTCGCCCTCACTCCCTCCTTCGACCTCTCTCTCCCTATCGCCCTCTTTCACTCTCTCTCGCCCTCTATCTCTTGCCCACTCTCCCTCTCCCTCGCTCTCTCTCCCTCTCTCACTCTCTCTCGCCATCTCTCTCTTGTCCACTTTCCCTTTCTCTCCCTCTCTCCCTCTCTCGCCCACTCTCCCTCTCTCGCCCTTTCTCCCTCTCTCACCCTTAATCCCTCTCTCTCTCGTCATCTCGCACTCTCTCCCTCTCCCACCCTCTCTCCATCTCGTCCTCTCTCCCTCTTTCGCCCTCTCTCGCCCTCTCATCCTCTCTCGCCGTCTCTTGCCCTCTCTTTCCCTCTCTCCGTCTCTCACCCTCTCTCTCCCTCTCTCCGTCTCTTGCCCTCTCTCCTACTCTCGCCCTCTCTCAACCAGTCTCCCTCTTTCGCCCTCTCTCCCCATCACCCTCTCTCCCTCTCTCGCCCTTTCTCTACCTCTCTCCCTCTCTCTCCCTCTCTCCTTCACTCACTCTCTTTCATTCTCTCGTCCTCTCGCCCTCTTTTACCTTCTCTCCATCTCTCGCCCTCTCTCGCCCTCACTCCCTCCTTCGCCCTCTCTCCCCTATCACCCTCTCTCCCTCTCTTGCCTTCTCTACCTCTCCCGCACTCTCTCTACCCCTATCGCACTCTCTTCCCCTCTATCCCTCTCTCCCTCTCTCGCCCTTTCTCGCCCATTCTCCCTCTCTCACCCTCTCTCTCTCGACCTCTGTCGCCCTCTATCCCTCTCTCGAGCTTTCTCGCCCACTCTCCCTCTCTCACCGTTTCTCCCTCTATCGCCCTCTCTCTCAATATTGACTTCTCTCCCTCTCGTTCTCTCTCCCTCTCTCTCCCACTCACCCTCTCTTGCCATCTCTCTCTCTCTAGCCTTCTCACCCTCTCTCACCATCTATCGCCCTCTCGACCTCTCTCCCCCTCTCTCCGTCACTCGCCCTCTCTCCCCTCTCACCCTCTCTCTCTCTGGCCCTCTCGCCCACTCTCCCTCTCACGCCCTCGCTCCATCTCTCTCGCTCTCTCCCTCTCTCACCCACTCTCCCTCTCTCTTCCTCTCTCCTTGTCTCGCCCTCTCGCCCTCTCTCCCTCTGTCGCCCTCTCTCACCCTTCATTAATCTTTTGTGCTCTCTCCCTCTTTCGCCCTCATTCCCTCTCTTGCCCTCTCTCCCTCTCTCTCCCTCTATCGCCATCTCTCCCTCTCTCGCACTCTCTCTCCCACTCTCGCACTCTCTCCTCCTCTGGCCCTCTATCCCTCTCTCGCCCTCTATCCCTCTCTCCCTTTCACGCCCTTTCTCACCATCTCTTCCTCTCTCACCCTCTCTCCCTCTCTCCCTCTCTCCCACTCTCGCCCTCTCATCCTCTCTCGTCATCTCTCGCCGTCTCCCTCTCCCACTCTCCCGCTCTTGCCCTCACTCCCTCTCTCGCCCACTTTCACCCGCTCTCCCTCATACAACCTCTCTCCCTCATACACCCTCTCTCCCTCTTACTCCCTCTCTCCCTAGTTTGTCCTCACTCCCTCTCTCGCCCTCTTTCACCCGCTCTCCCTCATACACCCTCTCTCCCTCATACACCCTCTCTCCCTCATACACCTCTCTCCCTCTTACGCCCTCTCTCCCTCGTTTGCCCTCACTCCCTCTCTCGCCCTCTTTCACCCACTCTCCCTCATACACCCTCTCTCCCTCATACACCCTCTCTCCTTCATCCACCCTCTCTCCCTCTTACGCCCTCTCTCCCTCATTTGCCCTCACTCCCTCTCTCGCCCTCTTTCACCTGCTCTCCCTTATACAACCTCTCTCCCTCATACACCCTCTCTCCCTCTTACGCCCTCTCTCCCTAGTTTGTCCTCACTCCCTCTCTCGCCCTCTTTCACCCGCTCTCCCTCATACACCCTCTCTCCCTCATACACCCTCTCTCCCTCATACACCTCTCTCCCTCTTACGCCCTCTCTCCCTCGTTTGCCCTCACTCCCTCTCTCGCCCTTTCACCCGCTGTCCCTCATACACCCTCTCTCCCTCATACACCCTCTCTCCCTCATACACCCTCTCTCCCTCTTACGCCCCCTCTCCCTCTTTTGCCGTCTCTCCCTCTCTTGCCCACTCTCTCTCTCTCCCACCCTCTCTCCCTCTCCCGCCCTCTCTCCCGCTCTCACCCTCTCTCGCCATCTTTCACCCTCTCTCCCACTTTCGCCCCCTCTCCCTCTTTTGCCGTCTCTCCCTCTCTTGCCCACTCTCTCTCTCCCACCATCTCTCCCTCTCCCGCCCTCTCTCCCGCTCTCACCCTCTCTCGCCCTCTTTCACCCTCTCTCCCACTTTCGCCCCTCTCCCCCTTTTGCCGTCTCTCCCTCTCTCGCCCTTTCTCTCCCTCTCTCCCTCTCTCGCCCTCTCTCCCTCACTCGCCCTCTTTCCCTCACTCGCCCTCTTTCATTCTCACGCCCTCTCTCCCTCTTTCGCCCTTCCGCCCTCTTTCGCCTTCTCTCCATCTCTCGCCCTCTCTCGGCGTCTCTCCCTCTTTCGCCCTCTGTCACCCTCTCTCTCTCTCCCTCTCTCACCCTCTCTCTCTTTCGCCCTCTCTCACCTTCTCTCGCCCTCTCTCCATCTCTCTCCCACTATCCCTCTCTATCCCCTCTATCCCTCTCTCCCTTTCTCGCCCTTTCTCACCATCTGTCCCTTTCTCACCCTCTCTCCCTCTCTCGGACTCTCTCTCGCCCTCTCGCACTCTCTCCCTCTCTCGCCCTCTCTCCTTCTCTCTCCCACTCTCCTTGTCTCGCCCACTCTTCCTCTCTTGCCCCTTTCTCCCTCTCTCGAACTCACTCACTCTTTCGCCATCACTCCCTCTCTCATCTTCTCTCCCTCTTTTGTACTCTCTCCCTTTCTCGCGATCTCGCCCTCTTTCCCTCTCTCGGCCTCTTTCACCCTCTCTCCCTCTTTCGCCCTCTCTCCCTCTTTTACCATCTGTCGCTCTCTCGCCATCTCTCGCTCTCTTTCCCTCTCTCGCCCTCTTTCACCCTCTCTCCCTCTTTAGCCCTCTCTCCCTCTTTTGTCCTCTCTCCCTCTCACGCCGTCTCTTGCCCTCTCTCCCTCTCTCACCCTCTCTCTCTCACCCTCTCGCCATCTTTCGCCCGCCCACGCTCTCTCCCTCTTTCGCCCTCTCTCTCTCTCTCCCTTTCTCGCCCTCTCTCCCTCTCTCTCCCTCTTTCACCCTCTCTCCCTCTCTCGCCCTCTGTCTCTCACCCTCACTCCCTCTTTCGCCCGCTCTGCCTCTCTCTCTCCCTCTCTTCCTCTGTTGCCCTCTCTCCCTTTCTCGCCCTCTCTCCCTCTCTCTCCCTCTCTCCCTCTCGCCCTCACTCCCTCTTTCGCCCGCTCTGCCTCTCTCTCTCCCTCTCTTCCTCTGTCGCCCTCTCTCCCTTTCTCGCCCTCTCTCCCTCTCTCTCCCTCTCTCCCTCTCGCCCTCTCTCCCTCTCTCGCCCCCTCACCATCTCTCTCCCTCTCTCTCTCGCCTTCACAACCTTTCTCGCCATCTCTCCCTCTCTCTCCCTCTCTATTGCTCTCTCCCTCCCTTGCCCTCTCTCCCTCTCTTCATCTCTCCCTCTCTCGCCCTCTCACCCTCTCTCACTCTCTTTGTCTCTTTCGCCCTCTCTCCCTCTTTCGCCCTCTCTCCCTCTCCTTCCCTCTCTACTTCTCCCACCCTTATTCCCTCTCTCACCCTCTCTCCCGCTCTCGCCCTCTCTCACTCTTTCACCCTCTCTCCCTCTCTCGCCCTCTCCCTCTCTCGCCCGCTCACTATCTCTCTACCTCTCGCCCTCTCTCGCCCTCTTTTGACCACTCTCCCTCTCGTCCTCTTGCCCTCTCTCGCCCTCTCTCCCACTCTCATCCTCTCCCTCTCTCACCCTCTCTCCCTCTCTCTCCCGCTCTCACCCTCTCTCACTCTCTCGCTCTCTCTCCCTAATTCGTCCTCTCTCTCTCTCACCATCTCTACCTCTCTCGCTATCTCACCCTCTCTCGCCCTCTCTCCTCTTTCATCCTCTCCCCCTCTCTCACCCTCTCTCCCTGTCTCGCCTGCCCCCCTCTCTCGTTCTCACTCTCTCCCTCTTTTATCCAACCCCTCTCTCTCTCTTTCTCCATTTGTCACCCTCTCTCACCATCTCTCTCTTTCTCGGCCGCTCTCCCTCTTTTACCCTTTCTCAGTCGCCCTCTCTCCCTCTTTCGCCCTCACTCTCGCCCTCTCGCGCTCTCTCTATCGCCATCTCTATCTCTCTCGTCCTCTCGCCATCATGCCCTCTCTCCCTCTTTCGCCCTCTCTCCTCACGTCTTCTCTCCCTTTCTCCCTCTCTCCCTCTCTCACCCTCTCTCCCTCTCTCACCCTCTCTCCCTCTCTCGCCATCTCTTGCCGTCTCTCGTCTTCTCTCTCCCTCTCTCCCTCTCTCGCCCTCTCTCTCTCTCGCCCTCTCTCCCTCTCTCTCCCTCTCTCGCCATCTCTCGCCCTCTTTCCCTCTCTCGCGCTCTTTCACACTCTCTCCCTCTTTCGCCCTCTCTCCCTCTTTTGTCGTCTCTCCCTCTCTCGCCGTCTCTTGCCCTCTCTCCCTCTCTCACTCTCTCTCTCTCACCCTCTCGCCATCTTTCGCCCGCCCACGCTCTCTCCCTGTATCGCCCTCTCTCCCTCTCTCTCCCTCTCTCGCCCTCTCTCCCTCTCTCTCCCTCTTTCACCCTCTCTCCCTCTCTCGCCCTCTGTCTCTCGCCCTCACTCCCTCTTTCGCCCGCTCTGCCTCTCTCCCTCACTCTCCCTCTCTCCCTCTCTCTGCCTCTCTTCCTCTGTCGCCCTCTCTCCCTTTCTCGCCCTCTCCCCCTCTCTCTCCCTCTCTCCCTCTCGCCCTCTCTCCCTCTCTCGCCCTCTCTCCCTCTCTCTCTCTCGCCTACTCTCCATCTCTTGCCCTCTCTCCCTCTCTCGTTTCTCGCCCTCTCTTACTCTCTTTGCCTCTTTCGCCCTCTCTCCCTCTTTCGCCCTCTCTCCCTCTCCTTCCCTCTCTGCCTCTCTCGCCCTTATTCCCTCTCTCACCCTCACTCCCGCTCTCGCCCTCTCTCACTCTTTCACCCTCTATCCCTCACTCGCCCTCTCTTCCCCTCTCGCGCGCTCTCTCTCTCTTTTGCCCTCTCTACATCTCACCCTCGCTCCCACTCTCGCCCTCTCTCCCTCTCTCGCCCGCTCACCATCTCTCTACCTCTCGCCCTCTCTTGTCCTCTATTGACCACTCTCCCTCTCGTCCTCTTGTCCTCTCTCGCCTTCTCTCCCACTCTCACCCTCTCCCTCTCTCACCCTCTCTCCCTCTCTCTCCTGCTCTCACCCTCTCTCTCTCACCCTCTCTCACTCTCTCGCTCTCTCTCCCTAATTCGTCCTCTCTCTCTCTCTCACCATCTCTACCTCTCTCGCTATCTCACCCTCTCTCGCCCTCTCTCCTCTTTCATCCTCTCCCCCTCTCTCACCCTCTCTCCCTCTCTCGCCTGCTCCCCTCTCGTTCTCACTCCCTCCCTCTTTCGTCCACCCCCTCTCTCTCCCTTTCTCCATTTGTCACCCTCTCTCACCATCTCTCTCTTTCTCGGCCGCTCTCCCTCTTTTACCCTTTCTCCATCGCCCTCGCTCCCTCTGTGGCCCTCACTCTCCCTCTCCCTTCCTTACTCCCTCTCTCTCTCGCCCTCTCTCGCCCTCTCGCGCTCTCTCTCTCACCATCTCTCCCTCTCTCGTCCTCTCGCCATCATGCCCTCTCTCCCTCTCTCGCCCTCTCTCCTCACGCCTTCTCTCCCTCTCTCCCTCTCTCCCTCTCTCCCTCTCTCACCCTCTCTCCCTCTCTCACCCTTTCCCCTCTCCCTCTCTCGCCCTCTCTTGCCGTCTCTCGTCTTCTCTCTCCCTCTCTCGCCCTCTCTCACCCACTCTCCCCCTCTTCCGCCCTCTCTCCCTCTCTCGCCCTCTCTCCCTCTCTCTCTCTCGCCCTCTCTCCCTCTCTCTCCCTCTCTCCCTCTCTCACCCTCTCTCCCTCTCTCTCCCTCTTTCACCCTCTCTCCTTCTCTCGCCCTCTGTCTCTCGCCCTCACTCCCTCTTTCGCCCACTCGGCCTCTCTCCCTCTCTCTCCCTCTCTCCCTCTCTCCCTCTCTCGTCCTCTCTCCCTTTCTCACCCTCTCTCCCTCTCTTTCCCTCTCTCCCTTTCTCTCCCTCTCGCCCTCTCTCCCTCTCCCCTCTCTCCCTCCCTCTCCCTCTCTCGCCCTCTCTCTTTCTCTCGCCTTCTATCCCTCTTTCGACCGCTCGGCCTCTTGGACTCTCACACCCTCTCCCTCTCTCGCCCTCTCTGCCTCTGTCGCCCTCTCTCCCTCTCTCGCCCTCTCACCGTCTCTCACTCTCTTGCCCTCCCACTTCTCTTGCTCGCACTCTCTCCCTCTCTCGCCTGCCCACCCCTCCTCTCGCTCCCTCTCCTCACCTTCCTCCGTTTCTCTTTGACTGAATCTCTCTTCCCCCCTCCATCCCTCCCACTCTGTCTGATGCACTCTGTCTCCCTGGTTTTTCCCTTCCCCCGGAGGTGGTGAGAGAGGAAGTGTTTGCATTGAGACAGAGGGAGAGAAATGAGGAGAAAGACTCGGGGAGAGGAAATGGGAGGCCAGGTTAGAGTGGGGGCACAGAGGGATTTAAACCCAGCTCCTGAGCTCAGGGCGCGGTGCCCTCCCCTTCCCTGAGGAGCAGGACTTGAGGCTGAGTCTGTCTCTCTCCAGCTCAGCTTCTCCAAAACAAAGACACACAACAACATCGGTCACTCTGCTGCTCGGCACGCTTTAATCAACACTTTCATTATTTACAAATGGAAGTGATGGATACAGTCAGTGGGAAGGTACGTTTTCTCACCGGCCTCTGAGTTGTGAGAAACATTGAAATGTTTCCCTGTAACCCGCCTGTGGGATAAGGATGGACAAACCAGCGCTACCCTCAGTCTGTTACCATAGCGACAGGCTGCTCCATCGCTGAAACACTGAACTGAAATGAGAAAATGCCGGATGGATTGATTAATGAGGGAATTTGATGGATGGATGGATTTGGGTGAAGGGATATTTCAGAACATTCTTCAGCTGCTGCCTGAACATAGTCTGAGTCACGGCATAAATCGCGGTGTTTGTGCAGCAACTGAGGAGCTGCAGCATGAAGCCCAATTCCCGCACAAAGTAATGGAGATACACAGGGGTATTCACAATCCTCCTCATCCGGTTCCATATAGAATACAGCATGAACGTTGACCATAACAGGATGAAATTGGCCGAGATCACAAATAGTAAAATGATGGATTTTTTTCGGTTTCTCATTTCCGTGTCAGACTGAGCGTCCCCATTGGTGTGAGCGCGGAGTCTCCTGCGGGCTCTGCTGGTCACTAAAATGTGTCTGACGGTGAGAACATTGAGCAGCAGAATCAGGAGAAATGGGACACACGGGGTTAGAAGGTGGTGAAGGGACTCGATTGTCCCCCAGACACTGGAGAATCGAACAGCGTCTGTTGCCTCACAAAACCAGGGGCCGTTCCACAGCCAATACCGAGCCGAGAGCATAAAATACCAGAAAATGTTCTTTAAACAGCTCAGCACAGTCACTGCTCCCAGAACCACAGCCGCCGTTTTCTCACTGCAATATTTACTTTTCAGCTTCTGGCAACAAATGGCCACAAACCGATCAAAGGTGAAAGTGACGGTGACCCAGACAGAGCAGTCAGCGGCTGCATAAAGCAGGACGGCGTGGATATTACACACGGGGACGGAGTCCCTCAGGAAATAAAACTGTTCCCGATAAACAATGGGAATGTGTCTCAGGATCAGGTCGAGGATAATGACCAGGAGATCCGCCGCTGCCATGGCCCCCAGGTAACGTCTGACACATGGAGACAATCCACAATCTTTATAAAGCAGGACGTAGATGGTCACTACGTTAACTGTGAGGAAGGAAAACAAACCCATTATCCATCAGCCTGGAGGCAAAGGGACCCGTTTGATTGGGGACCCAATGAGAATTTCAAATGTGTCCCTGTATTCAGGGATTTATTAAAATAATTGGAGCTGGAATAACAACTGGGAAGATCTGAATTACTGAGAAAAATGTGACATAAACCACAATAAACCCTCCCTCCCCAAACACACAGAGACACATCCATAAGGACAGATGGTTTCTAGAACATTCCCACACACTCGATCACTCCAGAGCAGACACAGGTCACTCCTTCCCAGTTCCTAATACGGAGGGTGGAAACGTTTCTGTCCTAAAGGATTCTCTCCCAGTTTCCTGAAGACAAATGGAGTTTGGGAATTTCTGTATTTTGGTCTAAATTGTGGTCGGTCCTGTGTCGTGAAGAAATGTAAAGCAGGGAAAACGTATTCACCCCTTCAACTGCCTGAGGGGCATCCGTTACAGTGTCTCCTTCTCCCTGGAATGGGATCTCTTCCCTCGGGATCTTATCGTTTGTTCAATTCACTAACGTCCGGCCGTTTACAAACAATGTCGGGAGCAGAACGTTCCGGGGAACTCCTTGACCTGTTCATCACCTTTTCCTCCTATTCACTCCACCCTCCTCTCTGACCTGTCACCTCTCCCCCACCCCCATCTACTGATCACATTCCCAGCTCCCTTCCCCCCAGCCTCAGCCCCAGCACTTGCTCCCTCCCGTTTATCTCTCAGCCCCCGGCCCACAATCCTCATTCCTGATGAAGGGTTTATGCCTTAAACGTTCATTCCCCTGCTCCTCGGATCCTGCCTGACCTGCTGTGCTTTTCCAGCACCATACTCCCAGTCAGGAAACAGTTGACACCGTCATACTCACGGGACCAGGCCTAATGGGTCATGTTTCATGAAGCCCCATCACCATCCCTGGGTATATCCTGTCCCACCGGCAGGACAGACCCACCAGCGGTGGGGACTCCCTGGGATACAGTCAGGGAAGGAGTTACCCTGCAATTCCCCAACATTGATTCCAGAACCCGGGAAGGCTCATGGTAACAGGTCACACATGGTCAAGGAAATTGCCTAAGGACGGTCATCTCCTGCCACTCACCTGTCCCCTCGGTGATAAATCAGTTTCCCTCGATGTTGAAAACAAATCAGAGTAAGCACTGAGGGTGATAAGGAAACAGACGTCCTCTGGGTGTGGGACTTCAACGTCCATCACCAAAGGTGTCCCCACAGGCCCCCCACTGACTGAGCAGGGAGAGACCTCACATACACAGCAGCCAGACTGGGGGAAGTGATGGGGGAACCAACAAGAGGAAAACATTCTCACCAAATCCCTTCTCCCAGATGGATCTGTCCCTAACAGTATCTGTAGGAACAGCCAGCACACAGTCCTGGTGGAGGGAAAGTCTCAGCCTGATATTGAAGAGCCTGCCCATTGTGTTATGTGGCACTCCCTCCTGTGAAGTAGGACATGCTTCTAAAGGAGAAAGTGAAGACTGCAGATGCAGGAGATCAGATCTGAAAATGTGTTGCTGAAAAAGCTCAGCAGGTCAGGCAGCATCCAAGGAACAGGAGAATCGGCGTTTCGGGCATGAGCCCTTCTTCAGGAATGCTCATGCCCGGAACGTCAATTCACCTGTTCCTTGGATGCTGCCTGACCTGCTGCGCTTTTCCAGCAACACATTTTCAGCTCATGCTTCTAAAGGACCGAGCACATGGAAACTGGCCATCAATGAGACACTGTGGGCTAGCAACAGTGCAGCATCAATGGCCTTCCCTCCAAAGTAAAGTCAGAAGTGGGCTATTACTGATGGTTCCAAAACGTGCTGCACCATTCCCAACTACACCTATCCTGAAGCAGGCTATTCAGCCCATCAAGAGTTTTGTACACGACAACATCCACCTGGTCCGGGACCTGATCCATTTCTGTCGACGGGCTGGTCTGACGAGCGCCTTCCTGTGTCTCGACCAGTTCGTCGCCTGAATCCAACTTTTATACGCCGCCGCAGTGTCTGGTTAAAGTTAACGGGTCCCTGATGGCGCCCCTTCGCTTCAGGAGAGGAGTACGTCAAGGCTGCCCCCTGTCCGGCCAGCTGTGTTCCCTGTTCGTGGAGCATTTCCTGTGCTTCTTGCGGAGGAGTTTGTCGGGGCTGGTTATGAGCGGTGCGGGCACAGGGTTGGTCCTCTCGGCCTACGCCGACGACGTGCTCCTCACTTTCACCGACCCGGCTGACATGGAGAGGATGCGCAAGTGCCAGGCCGTGTACTTGGCTGCGTCTTCCACCAGGGTCAACTGGGCCAAATGTTCCGGACTACTGGTCGGTCCGTGGCGGGTAGACTCTCAGCTGGAGGAGTTACGGGGGTTCAGCTGGAGTACCACCCATCTCCTCTACCTGGGGGTCTACCTCAGCCCGGCTGAGGAATCCTGGCCGGCCAACTGGCAGGAGCTGGAGGCCAAAGTCTATTTTCGCCTGGGCCGATGGACAGGACTGCTCCGAGTGCTATCTTACAGGAGTCGAGTGCTGGTCATAAACCAGCTGGTGGCCGCCATGGAACATAGTCGAATCGCGTCACGCCTACCCTCTGGCAGGACTAGCAGCTGTCATCAGGGAGCCGTTGCTCAGGAATCCGCACCTCCGTACTCACGGGTTCGAGTGGCTGTCGGAGGGGAGGGCCGTGACAGCGAGGGTGACCAGGGTTGAGGATGTGCTGGGTACCGGGGGCCTGGGCTGAACGCTGGCGCAGGACATAGCGAGCAGGGCAGTGGTAGATGTCCGGTACGTGGCCACCGACATCCGACGCCTTAAAACGGTGGTGCTCGGACACGACGTAGTGCACCAGTTGAAGGACGCTCAGGTGTGCGGTGGGATCCCGTCCGCGCTCACCCCAGCCCGGACGGAATTTCACATTGGCACCAAGGTCCCATACTTCCCGCGGGAGCCTGTGCCCCACAACCTGAACCACCTCCGGAATTTTAATTTTGTCCCTTTTAAGGATGTAAAAGGCGGGCCCTGTATCGACTGCTGCTTCTCACCGCCTCTTCCTCATCCACTGCCCGGACACGCCTTGGCGTGCCCATTTGCCACCGGGCGTGGGGATCCCCAGTGGAGGGCTCTCTACGTGGGAGTCCCCACCCCTTTCTCCCGGGGATCTGGGGTGGAGAGTGCTGCACACAGCAGTCCCCTGCAACCGCAGATTCTGGTGGTTCACGGACTCCCAGCCCAGCTGCTTGTTCTGTGGCGCTGTGGAATCCATGGGCCATGTATATATTGGGTGTGGGCGTTTGCACTCCCTTTACGATTTTCTCAAAAATCTCCTCCTCTGCTTTTGGTTGCACTTCAGTCCCACGCTCCTGATCTTCGGGCACCTCGGTACGGAGGAAGGAGGGCAGGTCTGAAGACCACTTCATTGGTCTGCTCCTGGGCCTGGACAAACTGGCCCTAACCCGGTCCAGGCCGTGGAGGGGGTCGTTAGGGCCGACTGCCTGACCCTCTTCCGCAGTTACGTTAGGGCCTGGGTGTCCTTGGAGAAGGAGCACGCGGTGTCCACAAACACCCTGGGGTTGTTCAGGGAGATGTGGGCACCGCAAGGAGTGGAGTGCCTTATTTCCCCCTCCAACTCTATTTTTGATTTAATCCCTGCCCTCCCCTTCACCGTTTGATCACACAGCACTGCCCTTTGATGTGAAGGGCACTGCTTGTCACTGGCTACTTGGGTGTTTCTTTCCTTCCTGGTGGTGAAAACGGAATAAAGATTCATGCACCTTGTGTCTTTCACTGTGTCTCACACCTGCACACACACAACATGGAAGCTGGGGAAAAATAAGGACTAAAAAAAAATAAACTGAAGTGTGAGACATCATGTTCACTAAAAAAAAACAAGAGTTTTAAACAGGAACAGAATGAGGCCATTCGGTCATTGGAGGCTGTTACTCAGCAATTGGAGCAGATCTTTTAATGTCTCACACCTGTTACACAGGAAATGGAAGGGAACATTCAGCCTTTCAAAGCTGCTACACAGGAATACGTGGAGAGCGGGATACTGAGCCAGGAGCAGGAATAAATTAGGGAGAAATCAGTCTCTATCAGTTTAACACAAATTAACGACTGCAGTGACACAGTGACCAGTGCTGGGACCTCAACTATTTGCAAACTATATAAATGGTTTCCAGAAATAGAACAAACATGTTCAACAAAATTTAAACTGACACTAAGATCGAGAGGAACTGAAGTTATCAAGGGGAGGTAGAGAATCTGTAAATGGATAAGTAATGGACAACAACTTGGTAAATCGAATATAATGTGGGAAACTGTGAACCTGTGATTTTATTTTCAGGAAGAATAACAGGCTGTGTATTACATAGATGGAGAGGGATTACAGGACTTAGTGATACCGTGTGAACTGGAGGGTTCACTCTGACTGTCCAGACATGGGAAGTGTGGCCCCATCTCTCTGATGGTCTGCTCCCTGATGTTCCCAGTGGCCCCACTACTCTCAGTACACACCGGATATTTTGATGTGGTTGGTTGGTGGTGGGACTTGGTGAAGGAGAGAATGTTTTGAGCCCTGTACCAACGGGAAAGCCTTTATCTGAAAGGCCATCATTCCTTTCTCCGTGAAGACCCGAGGACAATGGGCATGGCTGCCTGTTTCTGAATGAAGAGGCTGGGGCTGCTGCCAGGAAGTGGGTATTCAGTGTTAAAAAAAATACATTGATCTTTTTATTTAAAAGTAAAATTTGTGAGTTCTCTGTCACTCATATTTTAGCGAGCCGAATTGAGCATTTATTTATGTTTAGTTTAAGTTACCAGATGAGCTTCACGCCGTGTCCTAAGAATTGTTGTATGTGTATCTGTGTGTCTCTGTGTGGGGCAGGTCTGGCAGTCACTGTGGTGCTTAAAGTGATGCAATGCCACCCTCTGCTGGCCTCCCCACGCCACTGCAAAGGCATTGGCAGAGGATGAAAATCAACAGGGATACATTCAGAGAGGGGGAGGGAGAGGGCAGCTGCTCACAGCAGCATCCAAACCGTTGTCTTATCCATTTACTGATCGAAATGTCCTTTAAACGTTTTAACGGTCCCTGCTTTCACCACTTCCTCTGGAAGTTCATTCCACACACAAGCCAGCTTCTTTCTAAAATAATTACCTTTCCTGACTTTTGTAAATCTTTTTCCCTCACACCTTAAAATATCCCCCAGTTTTGAATCTCCAACTCTATGGAAAAGACGTCACACCTTCAACTTATCAGTCACACCCTCATTATTTTATAAACCTCTGTAAATTACCCTTAATCTCATAATCTCCAGAGAAAAAAGTCCCAGCCTATCCAGCCTCTCCTTATCTCACACTCCCTCCATTCCCAGCAACATCCAGGTTAATCTCTTCTGAAC
This sequence comes from Chiloscyllium plagiosum, assembly GCF_037043375.1. Lineage (NCBI taxonomy): Eukaryota > Metazoa > Chordata > Chondrichthyes > Orectolobiformes > Hemiscylliidae > Chiloscyllium > Chiloscyllium plagiosum. The sequence continues at coordinate 1,964,662 of NW_028270176.1, forward strand.
CCTCTCCAGCTTAATAATATCAAGGCCAATAATATCAAAGTGAACAGTCAAGGTGTTTTCGAAGGGGAGGGGAGACCGAAACTAGAGGGCAAAGGTTTAAGGTGAGAGGGGAAACATTGAAAAGGGACCGAAGGGGCAGCCTTTTCACACAGAGGTTGGTGTGCCTATGGAATGAGCGGGCAGGTGACCAGACTGGACACAGTATTCCAGAAGGGGCCTCACCAATGTCCTGTACAACCACAACATGACATCCCAATTCCGATACTCAAAGGTCTGACCAATGAAGACAAGTGTGCGAAACACCTTCTTAACCACACTATTTACATCAGATGCAAATTTTGAAGAATTATGCTGACGGCCTAGATCTCTGTTCTACAACACTGCCAAAGGCGCTACTTTTAATTTTATAGGCCCTACTCTTGTTTGATTTACCAAATCCAACATCTCGCATTAATCCAAACTCCATCTGCCACTCCGCAGCACAGTGAGTGTTATTACCACTTCCTCACCTTCCCTGTTTAATTTTAAATTTCCTTCCCCCTCTCTAGGAGGTCTGTACACTCTGGCCTTGATTTTCACAAAGACCCTGAGTTAGGTTTGCCTTGTGTGGTTAGGGGGAGGAGGGACAGATTGAAGACACAGTCAGTGGGGAGGAGAGGCTGGACAGTAATCAGGAGCCAGGTATCATTTCATGGTTTTAGGAAGAGGGCAGTCGCACCTGAGAGTTCGGTAATACCGCTTGGTGCTTTGGGGCCAGAAATTATGCTCTTTCTCCGTCTCTGGTGTTCAATAATAAATATCTATTTGAGACCCTTCATTGGGCAGAGAGTGTCTGCAGGATTTCGTTCCCTAATATTGCAGACTACAGATAATAGCAATTAAAGATGGTCATAGTAAATTTTAATGGCACAGCACGTGCACTCAACATCTTACAGTTGAGGCAAATATTTTGTACCTGTTTGACAATACAAAGTGTTTTGTGTAATTCAGTAATGGTAACCTGATTATAATCAATCCACACCGAGCTTAAAACTGGCACTTGAAATATGACCCAAAATCTGGGTATGTTAGTGTAGTGGGTAGTGTCCCAGAGCTCTGAATTTGAGTCCAATTCCTGAACTTGTGTGGTAGTGTTCCTAGCTCTGGACTTGAAGGTCTGGATTCAAGTCCTGCCTGTTGCAGAGGTATGTCACAGCATGTCAGAACAGGCTGTAGAACAAACACACAGGAGAATACTGTTCCAGCTTTATGGGTATTGCCGAGTGGTGCTGGTGTCCCCACCTCTGGGCACAAAAGTCTAGGTGTAAATCCCACTGAAGTGTTTCATAATACACCTGAACAAACTGATTAAAACGGATTTAGAAAACACAGCCATTCGTGTTGATTGGAGTCGCATTTTGTAGCAGGACAAGTTTATAAAGTCAGAATGGTCATGGATAGGGTGAACAGTCAGGGTTTTTCTCCAGGCTAGGGGCGTTCAAATCTAGAGGGCGTTGGTTGAAAGAAAGCGGGTAAAGGTTTTGATGAGGCATAAAGGACACCATTTCATGCAGAAGGTGGCGTGAGTATGGAATGAGCTGCCAGAGGAAGTGGTGGAGGCTGTTACAACTACAACATGTAAAAGGCATCTGGATGCTGACAGACCTACCGAGCTTTTCCAGCAATTTCTGTACTTGTTAAAAATGCATTCATTTTAACACAGATATTTTGAATACATTGAACATTTTATTTTTTAATGACGCAGGGATATATAAATATATCTTCAAATTGACCGAGACACAGTAGAAATGATGCACCTACATGGAACAGGGAATGAGAAGGAGACATAGTCTGGACAATGTACAAGGAGACCTCACATAATCCAGTTTGGGAGAAGATGACATTATTGTGTGACTCAACTCAGAAAGGGAGGAAATGTAATCTGCCCGAGAAGGAACGGCCGATTGCCCTCTCCGACCTTCATTGTTCCACGTCACAGCAATGTGTGCGAGCTGACGCAAAAGCTGTGCAGTCATCGTTAACATTCTTATTTTTACGGAACCCCTGCAGTGTGGAATCGGGCCATTCGGCCCAACAAGTCCAAACCAATCACCCAAAGAGGAAACTTCCCAGGCACGTTCCCTTACATTTAACCCTGACTAATGCATCTAACCGAGATATCCCTGAATACTATGGACAATGTAGCATGACTAATACACCTAACCTACACAGCTTTGAACCGTGGGAGGAAACTGAAGCAGCCATTAGAAGCTCACGCAGATGTGGGGAGAATGTGCAAACTCCACACAGATAGTCACCCATGTCTGGAATCGAACCCAAGTCCCTGGTGCTGTGAGGTGGCAGTGCTAACCACTGAGCCACCGTGCTACCCCTTGAGTGACCCCTGACCCAAATTCATTGGAATCTCCTCACTGCCGAAAGCAAAGGGAATTCAGCCAAATCTAACTGTCCCAGGATGAAATCCCATTGCTAGCAGCTTGTGTGAGTAGAATACCTTCAGAAGCAGAATAACATTTTGGACAATCTCTCACTTTTTCTCACTAATATCTGGACAAAGTTCTTCCAAGCTGAAATTGCAGGATTTTGTTAGAAAGGGAAATATTGATTCTTTATTTGCAATACCCATACACTTTGCCATTCATCATTCCATCATATTTTAAGTAACATTGCTCTGGACCATAAACGTGCTAATTGAGCAGATTAAGGAAACTAGCCTTCATTGTTCCTAAAACTGATCCTGACGCAGTCTGAGACCGATATCGACGGCCATATCACCAACCTGGTTACATTTAACATTTGTTGTGAACAGTGGAGGAGTGGAGTGAGACTAGAAAAGGAAACAATGACTCAAAAAGCCGGAGAACTACAGACCGATGAGCCTGATGTCAGTGGCGGGTAAGTTCTTAGAGGCGATTCTGTGGGATAGGATTTACATACATTTGGGAAGGTAAGGGCTGATTAGGGGTCGTCAGCATGGCTTTCTGCATGGGAAATCCTGGCTTATTAATTTGTGTGAGTTTTAGGAAGAAGTGACAAAGAAGATTCATGAAGTCAGTTTGGTACACATTGTTTATATGGACCTCAGCAAGGTGTTCATAACATTTCTATTGTTAGACAGATTAGTAGGGGTTCGTCACATGGGATACAGAGGTAGCTAGTCACAATTGGCTTGAAGGAAGAGGGGTAATTTTCAGACTGGAGGCTTGTGCGCAGCAGTGTGCTGCTGAGCTCACTGCATTCATCATTTATATTAAGGATTTGGATGTGAATATTGGGGCCATAATTTGTAAGTTTACAGATTACATCAGAAAGGTGGTGTAGTAGATTATCTTAGAGTACAACGAGACCGCAATTAGATGGGACAAAGTAGTAAAGAATAACAGATGAAATTTAATTTAGATAAATACGAGGTTTTGCATTTTGGGAAGGCAAATCAGGGCAGAAATTATGCACTTAATGGCAAGGTCCTGGGGAGTGTTGTAGAACAAAGGGGCATAGGGTTGCAGGTGCATTGTTCCTTGAAAGTGGAGTCGCAGGTAGACAGAGTGGGACAGAACACATTTGGCACTTTTGCCTTAATCAGTCAGAGCATTGAGTCTAGGAGTTGTGGTGGTATGTTGTATCTGTTCAGGATGTTGTTGAGGCCACGTTATGAATACTGTGTACAACTTGGTTGTCTGCAGAAAAGATTGACACGGATGTCCCAGGACTCGAGGTTTGAGCTTTCAGGAGAGGCTGGTTATGTTGTGGTGTTTCCCCGTGGAGTGTGAGAGGCTGAGGGGTGACATTATAGAGGTTTATAAAACCATCAGTTGCATGGATATTATGAACAGCCATGTTCTGCTCCCCAGGATAGGGGAGTCCAGAACAAGAGGGCATAGGTTGAAGGCAAGAGGGCGATAGATTTAGAAGGGTCCTGAAACTAAATGTTTCACACAGAGAGGGGTGTGTGTACAGAAAGTGCTGTCAGAGGACGTGGTGAAGGCGGTTACAATCGTACATTTAAAAAGTATCTGAAAGAGGAGAGCTATTAGCTAAATGCTGGCAAATGGGACTAGATCAGATTTGATATCTGATCAGAGTGAATAGTTTGGACTAACGGGTCTATTTTCATTCTGCATTACTCTCTGAGTCTATAAGAGGGATGATGAATAATTCTGAAAGGACCTTTCAAGTCAGAATTCTCTTCACTGGAAGTTTATCGTGTCTTTATGTTCACATGGATTGAAAGATGCGTTAGTTAAATATTTGACAGAGAAATGAGTCACGGATAATGGAAGACAGACAGGAAAGTGGGGCTGAGACCCCAGCTTGATCTTAGTTCCAGGTGCAGAAGGATTAAAGTGTCTAATGACCCACTCCTGCTACTCAGAACCATGATCCTGCGTTCCATTCTGGCCCACAAACTTGCTAGACAGGAGCAGTTGGAGGCTTTTTACTCCTATAACCTGGTGCATAGAAACAGAGGAGACCATTCGGCCCCTCAAGGCTGTCACACACGCTTTGAGTTGATTTGGGAAATGTAATTGGAAAACCCAGACTGGGTATGAAAGAGGCCCCTCATCTCTGTTTTCAGAGCTCCCCATCTCTGCAACTTGTGCTTAATGTATTGGTCATGTTGTAGACCCAGATTTACTGTGAATACAGCCCTCATACCTCACCCAAAGATGGTTCACAAAATCCTCTAGTATCCCTGGCTGCAATATTCAATAACAGAACATTCATGAAAATAACACCCACTAACTTTCAAAACAGAATGTGAGAACATCAGAAACAGGACCATGTCGTTCACTCCCCAAGCCTGCCTTGCCCTTCACGAAAATCATGACTGATCTGCTCTTGGTCTCAAATCCTCTTTCATACCCAATTCTTCAAAACCCTAAACTCTCTGACAGGTCAATATCCATCTACCTCCTCTTCAAATACTTTCAGTCATCTAGCTCTCCGAAAATTCTTGAGACGAGAAATCCTGACAATCAATCCCACCTTTTTGAAAGAAAACACTTGCTGCTCCTATACCATGGCCTATTGATGTGAACAAAAGTGGTTGACATCGTGGTTCAGGTAAAAATGACTGGCCCTGATATCAAGGCAGTGGTTGCCTTCTGTTGACATCATGGAGCTTAACAAAACTGAACTTAATGGGAATCAGAGTAAACTCTCCAGTGTTTGGAGTCAAACATGGCACAAAGGAAGATGTTAATCATCTCAGTCCTGGGTCACCTCTGTGCGAGGTCCTCAGGGTAGCTTCCTCTTCACAAACATCTTCAGTTGCTTCATCAATGTCTCCCCACCCCCACGCTCCCCACCAAAAGATCAGAATGTGTGGATGGTCACTGAAGACTCCACAATGTTCAGAACATTTGTCCCCCGTCAGCTCCTGAACTAGTCTGTGTCCATGTGCAGCAAGACCCAGACACCACTCAGGCTTGTGCTGTTAAAGTGTCTGTAACATTCAACTACCAGCACTGCCTGGCACTGCACGTTTCCACAGTAAAACAAGCGTTCATTCAGCACCTCACGCTGGTTTCACAGGAATATGAGGAAGTCATTCAGCCCATTGACATTATTGGAGAAGAACAGGAATAACCCATTCAGTGCCTCCAGCCTATAAACAGGAAGAGAAGGAGTCTAGAGTGATGGACCACACCAGAGCCCCTTGAAAATATTTGAAGGCTGTAAACTAGACTGTAATGTTTTTTTTTTATTTTAAAGGAAATGTAAAGTATCTGTTCCAGATGCAATGTGACTGGTCAAACTCCTCGGTTATTTAAACACAAAAACTAAAATGAAACCAAAGAAAGAGGAATTTAGAAAAACTTAATTCTATTGGGCAGGTTTACAGAATAATGGATCTAGGAACTATTACTAATGAACTAGTCTAATATAGGAAACTCCCATAAACACAGCCCCTGGCAAAACGAAATATTCAAACACAGATTGTCACAAACATTTCTCCAATCCAGGAATTAAAAACAGTATCAAAATAAAATTCAGACAGAGAAGCAGCCAGGGTACATCCAGGGAAGCTTCCAACTCTGTGGATACCCCAATAGCGAGAAACCAAAACCCAGAGATCCTAATCTGTGAGAGCTGGCCACACCCATTCAGGCCGCATTAAAATAAACACAAGGCCTCCCTCGCTGTTTACTCAAGTGGTCTGAAGTAGCCAGCTTGGTAACAATCGTTCAATCTCTCTCTTAAAAGAAACCAGGACAAAATAAGCTCTTAAAGCTGCAGCTTCAATACACTTGTCAGCACATCGAGCTGTCAAACAGGAACGAGGGTAACCCAATCCGGCCCTTGGCCCTGTCCAATCGGACGAGGAACAAGCCATTCAGTCCCTTGGGTCACTTACACAGCAACAGGATGAGGCCATTCAGCCCCTTGAATCACTTTCACAGGAACAAGAGGAGGCCATTCAGCCCCTTGAGCCGCTTAGGCAGGAACAGTACGAGGCCATTGCCCCTCAATGTACTTACACAGGGACAGAATGAGATAATTGATGCTGATTCCTGATGATTGGCTTATGCCCGAAACATCGGTTCTCCTGCTCCTCAGATGCAACATGACCTGCTGTGCTTTTCCACAAATCCTTTCCAGACACTAGTCTCCAGCATCGGCAGTCCTCACTGTCTCCTAATTGATGCTCTAACATGATGAACAGGTGGAGCAGAGGCTGCACAGTCAGACTGCTCCATGTCGTTCGTCGTGGTTCCATTGCTCATGATACACACATGGGGACTTTAACGTGGTTTTCTAGCGGTGAAGAAGGATGCCGTATATCTTGTGCGAAGCCTCAAGAAGGCACCTTTCATCTCCGAGAATACAGCCTGCTGTTCTCTATTTAGGGCAGCAGCTGGTGGGAATGGCTACCTGTTTCAGATCGAAGGTATTGTGGCTGCTGTTGGGGATTGTGAACAACATGACACTCAGTACGGGTTCACACGCCGACTGCACAATAACGTGGAGAGAGTTAGGAAAGGCATATAAACTATTAGGAAAGCCACGTTAGACTGATGAATGGACTCTCTATGCTCAAATAATGCTAACCTTGTTCGTGTTGATCTTGTCGAGTGCACGTCCCGTGCAGTGTAACCTGTATGCCTTACTCTGCCCAGTCTATTTCCACCCTGTGATCTGTCTGTCCATGCTTATTATGATCAGCCTCCACTGCTCAGAAATAAAGTTTTTCCCTGCACTGAGGTACACGTGACAATAAATCACACCAATCAATTCTGGGTAAATTATGGAATTTCTCACCCTATCAATGTCTCTTTTGGAAATAAGTGATCACTGCCACTCCTCGTGTTTCAGCGTCACCATTTCTTCGTCTCCCACAGCTCTCCAGTTTGAACACTCAGCTTCTTCACTCTCTCCTCATGTTACCATCCCCCGTGTCTGTGGTAAGGAGATCATTCCTTACAATGGAGATCAAATCTGTAGAGAGTACCCCAAATGCTCTCTCAGCAAGGCTGTTCAACAGCAAGAAGATGTCTTTACTTACGAACTCGAACCATCTCACAATGAAGAACAGCATACCATTGACTGCACCCATTACTTACACATGGTTTGATTCAGAGCAGTCAGCATAGACTTTTGAGTGGGATATCATACCTCCCAAATTTGTTAGAGTTCTTTGACGAATTGACCAAGAAAGTTGACGAGGGCAGCGTGGTAGACATAGTCTCCATGGATTTCAGTAAAGCCTTTCAGCAAAGCACAGCAGGTTGCTCTGAAAGGTCAAATTATATGGAATGCTGGTGGAACTGACCAATTGGAAACACAGTTGGCTTGATGGTAGGAAACAGAGAGTTTTGTGGAAGTATGCTTGTCAGACTGGAGGCTGGGTCCATAGCGTTTGTTATCTATGATTTAGTTGAGAATGTACAAGATATGATTAGTCAGTTTGCAGATGACACTAAAATAAGTGGTAGCGTGATCAATGAGGAATTTTATCAGAAATTGCAGCAAGACCTTAATCAGGTAGGAAGTGGGCCGAGAAATGGCAAATGGGATGGAATGTAGATGTGTGATTTTTTTGCATTTTCGAAAGTCAAATCAAGGTAGGAGTTTAATGAGGAATGGGAGGGCCTTAAGGGGTGTAGTGGTCAGAGAGACTTTGGCGTTCAGTTGCACGATTCTCTGAGAGTGGAGTCACACGTACTCAGGGCAGTGAAAAAGGCATTTGGCACACTGGTCTTCATCAATCAGGACATTGAGTATAGAAGTTGGGAATTTATGTTGCAGTTACACAGGCCTTTGGTAAGGCCGTACTTGGAGAGATCCGTGTTTGATGTTAGACTGAAACCAAGATAAACTAAATGTTCAAATGTTACATTGGGAACAGGAACACAGAAAGCTTCTGGTTCATTTACGTGATTTGCAGGAAGAATAGAAAAACAAGAATGTTTCTGAACATGTTAATATGCAGAATAATAGATAGACCGAAATGTGTTACAGCCTGGAATCTAATCGCGGGATTCAGATTGGTTTATATGCAGAATACCAGATAACCCGGAGTGAGTTACAGTCTGGAATCTAATCGAAGGGTTCGGTGTGGGTTATATACAGAACAACAGATAGCCCAGAGTGAGTTACAGCCTGGAATCTAATTGGGGGTTCAGGGTGGTTTATATACAGAATAACAGATAGCCCGGAGTGAGTATGTCCTGGAATCTAATGGAAGGGTTCAGGCTGGTTTATACCCCGTGTGGGTTACAGCCTGGAATCTAATCGAGGGTTTCAGGGTGATTTACATACCGAATATCAGATACCACAGACTGAGTTACAGCCTGGAATCTACTCGAGGGTTTCAGGGTGGTTTATATACAGAATAACAGATAGCCTGGAGTGAGTTACAGCCTGAAATCTAATCGAGGGGTTCAGGGGGGTTTACGTACAGAGTAACAGATACCCCAGAGAGTGCGTTACAGACTGGAATCTAATCAACGGGCTCTGGGTGGTTTATATACAGAATAACAGATACTACAGACTGAGTGACAGCTTGGAATCTAAATCGAGGGGTTCAGGATGGTTTGTATACAGAATAACAGGTTCAGTGTGGCTTGCATACAGAATAACAGCTGCCCTACAGTGAGTTACAGCCAGGAAACTAATCGAGGTGTTCAGGGTGAGGTATATACAGAATAACAGATAGCCTGGAAAACGTTACAGCCTGGAATCTAATTGAGGCGTTCAGGAAGGTTAATATGCAGAATAGCAGATAGCCCGGAGTGTGTTACAGCCTGGAATCTAATCGCGGGGTTCAGACTTTTTTATATACAGAATACCAAATAGCCTGCAGTGAGTAAAGTCCTGGAATCAAATGGAAGGTTTCAGGCTGGTTAATATACAGAATAACAGATAGCCTGGAGTGATGTACAGCCTGGAATATAATCGAGGGATTCAGGGTGGTTTATATACAGAATAACAGATAGCCCTGAGTGAGTTAAGGCCTGGAATCTAATCGAGGGGTTCAGGGTAGTTGAAAAACAGAATAACAGATGCCATACAATGAGATACAGCCTGGAATTTAATCAAGGGGTTCAGGGTGGTTTATATGCTTAATAACAGGTAACCCGGTGTGAGGTACATCCTGGAATCAAATCGAGGTGTTCGGGGTCGTTAATATCCAGAATAACAGATAACCCGGAGTGAGTTACAGCCTGGAGTCTAATCGAGGGGTTCAGTGTGCTTAAAATACAGAATAATAGATAACCCGGAGTGAGTTACAGCCTCGAATCGAGTCAATGCGTTCACAATTTGAACCCACAGAAGGTCAGCGTGGGATTTGACAAAACTTTCAATTTGGGATGAGGCCTAGCCAGGCAGGATTCTGATCCAACCCTGCAAATCTACAATTCAGTGGCTGAGCTCTTTCAGGTTTTGTACATTATGTTTCTCTCATCTATTAGGAGCTTGGAATGTAAGGCAGACCTTACTGGAATGTCACATTCCCTCTCCGCGTTAACTGTAAACTGGTTCTGGGATTTTCATTTTAATCACCTTCAAAGAGCTATCTCCATTTCCTATCTCTGCTAGCATCAATGAATGGAAATGGCTTTTGACACATTGACCCCTCTCCCTTGCTGAAAGTATTCCTGAAACAAATCAGTCAGGCAGACATCTTAGATTTGTCCACAGCCACCATTTTATATCAGCAAAACGACGACATTGAGTTTATAAATAAGGAAAAGCAAGAGAGACTGACAACATCAATACAGCTTGAAAATATTTAACATTGAACATGCACACAGAATCACAGACACACAGAATCTCACACACAGAGATATAGACATCTTCCAGGAGTTGTCTACATTTCCTATCTTGCAAGGGAAGTCATGATTTGATGATGCATTCATGCAGGACAGTAAACAGTTTTTGAGACTTTCCACCTTGTGACAGAAACTCAGCCCCAATCTGAAACTTGGAGATATGTAACAGAACAGAAATGGACCAGCAGCTTTCTGTGTTCCTGCTCCCAAAGTAACATTTGACCCTTTAGTTTATATTGTGTTCAGTCTAACATCCAACAAGGATCACTTCAAAGATCCATTAACAGATACCCAAGAGTGAGTTACAGAATATCAGATACCCAGGAGTGAGTTACAGCCTGGAATCTGTTCGCAGTGCGGTTTATACACAGAATAACACATAGCCCAGAGTGAGTTACAGCCTGGAATCTTATCGCGGGGCTCAGGGTGTTTTATATAAAGAATAACAGATACCCTGGAGTGAATTACAGTCTGGAATCTTATCGCGGGGATCAGAGTGGTTTATATACAGAGTAACAGAATCCCTGGAGAGAGATACAAACTGGAATGTAATCGAGGGTCACTGTGGTTTATATACAGTATAACAGATAGTCAGGAGTGAGTTACAGGCTGGAATCTGTTCGTAGGGTTCAGGGTGGTTTATATACAGAAAAACAGATACCCTGGAGTGAGATGGAGACTGGAATCTAATCGAGAGTTTCAGTGTCGTTTATATACAGAATAACAGATGGCTCGGAGTGAGCTACTGCCTGGAGTATAATCACGGGGGTTCAGGCTGGTTTATATACAGAATAACAGGTAGCCCAGAGTGAGTTATGGTCTGGAATCCAATTGAGGGGTTCAGGGTGGTTTATATACAGAATAACAGAGATCCCGGAGTGAGGTACAGCCTGGAACCTAATCGAGGGGTTCAGGGTGGTTTATGTAGAGAATAATAGATAGTTCTGGGTGAGTTACAGCCTGGAATCTGTTCGCAGGATTCAGGGTGGTTTATATACAGAATAACAGATGGCCCGGAGTGAGGTACATCCTGGAATCTAATCAAGGGTTTCAGGGAGTTTTATATACAGAATAACAGATACCCTGGAGTGAGGCGCAGACTGGAATCTAATCGAGGGGTTCAGTGTTGTTTATATGCAGAATAACAGATAGTCCGGAGTGAGTTACAGCCTTGAATTTAATCGAGGGCTTCAGGTTGGTTTATATATAGAATAAGAGATACCGTGCAGTGAGTTACAGCCTGGTATCTAATCGAGGGGTGCAGTGTGGTTTATATACAGTACAACAGATAGTCCGGACAGAGTTATAGCCTGCCTGGAATCTGTTCGCAGGGTTCAGGGTGGTTTATATACATAATAACAGATACCCTGGAGTGAGATGCACACTGGAATCTAATCAAGTGGTTCAGTGTGGTTATATACAGAATAACAGATACCCTGGAGTGAGCTACAGCCTGGAATCAAATTGCGGGGGTTCGGGGTGGTTTATATACTAAATAACAGATACCGCGGAGTGAGGTACAGCCTGGAATTTATTCGAGGAGTTCAGTGTGCTTTAGGTACAGAATAAAAAGATAGCCCGGAGTGAGTTACAGACTGGAATCTAACCGAGGGGTTCAGGATGGTTTATATACAGAATAATAGATACCCCGGAGTGAGTTACAGCCTCGAATCTCATCAAAGGGTTCACAATTTGAGCCACAGAAGATCAGTGTGGGATTTGAGAAACCCTAAATTTGTGATGAGGCCTAGCCAGCAGGATTCTGATCCAAAGCTGCAAATCGACAATTCAGTGGCTGAGCTCTTTCAGGTTTTGTATATTATGTTTCTCTCATATATTAGGAGCTTGGAAAGTAAGGCAGACCTTACTGGAATGTCACATTGTCTCTCCGCATTCACTGTAAACAGGTTCTGGGATTTGCATTTTAATCACCTTCAAAGAACTGTCTCAATTTCCTGTCTTCTAGCATCAATGAATGGAAGTGGTTTTTGACATATTGCCCCCTCTCCCTTGCTGAAAGTATTCCTGACACAAATCAGTCAGGTAGACATTTTAGCTTTGTCCGCAGCCACCATATTATATCAGCACAGAGATGACATTGAGTATCTTAAGAATGAAAAGCAAGAGAGACTGGCAAGTTCAAACAATTTGAAAATATTTAACATTGAACACGCACACAGAATCACTCACGAACAGACATACACAGACACACAGAATCACACACACACACAGAGATACAGACATCTTCCAGAAGCTGTCTCCATTTCCTATCTTGCAAGGGAATTCATGTTTTGATGATGCATTCATGCAGGACAGTAAACTGCTTTTGAGACTTTCCCCATTGTGACAGAAATTCAGCCCCAATCTGAAACTTGGAGATATGCAAAAGAACAAACATATCCCAGCTGCTTTCTGTGTTCCTGCTCCCAATGTAACATTTGACCCTTTAGCTTATCTCGTCTTCAATCTAACATCCAACAAGGATCACTTCACAGATCCATTAACAGATACCCAGGAGTGAATTACAGAATAACAGATGCCCCGGAGTGAGTTACAGCCTGGAAACTAAGTGAGGGGTTCAGGGTGGTATATATACAGAATAATAGATACTCAGGAGTGAGTTACAGATTGGAATGTAATCGAGCAGTTCAGGGTGGTTTATGTACAGAATAACAGATACCCCAGAGAGAGTTACAGACTGGAATCTAATCAACGGATTCTGAGTGGTTCATATACAGAATATCAGATACCCAGGAGTGAGGGACAGACTGGAATCTAATCGAGGGGTTTAGGGTTGAGACACAGCATATCAGATACTCAGAAACAAGGGAAAGACCGAAATGTAATCGAGGGGTTCGGGGTGGTTTATATACAGCATACCAAATACCCAGGAGTGAGTTATAGACTGGAATGTAATCGAGTGTTTTAGGGTTTATATACAGAATAACAGATACCCAGTAGTGAGGAACAGACTGGAATCTAATTGACGGTTTTATGGTTTATATACAGAATAACACATACACAGTTGTGAGGAACAGACTGGAATGTAATCGAGGGGTATAAGGTGGTTTACAGACCAGATACGAAAAGCGCAGCAGGTCATGCAGCATCCAGGGAACAGGAGAATCGACGTTTCGGGCATAAGCCCTTCTTCAGGATTCCTGAAGAAGGGCTTATGCCCGAAACGTCGATTCTCCTGTTCACTGGATGCTGCCTGACCTGCTGCGCTTTTCCAGCAACACATTTTCAGCTCTGATCTCCAGCATCTGCAGTCTTAACTTTCTCCTCGAAGATTACATACCAGATACCCAGGAGTGAGTTTCAGGTTTGAATCTAACCGAGGGATTTGGGGAGGTTTATATTCAGAATAACTGATAACCGGGAGTGAGTCACAAAATCGCGGAGTCGTACAGTCATAGAACATAGAACATAGAACATAGAAGAATACAGCGCAGTACAGGCCCTTTGGCCCTCGATGTTGCACCGATCCAAGCCCACATAACCTACACTAGCCCACTATCCTCCCTATGCCTATCCAATGCCCGTTTAAATACCCATAAAGAGGGAGAGTCCACCACTGCTACTGGCAGGGCATTCCATGAACTCACGATTCGCTGAGTAAAGAATCTACCCCTAACATCTGTCCTATACCTACTCCCCCTTAATTTAAAGCTATGCCCCCTCGTAATAGCTGACTCCATACGTGGAAAAAGGTTCTCATGGTCAACCCTATCTAAACCCCTAATCATCTTGTACACCTCTATCAAGTCACCCCTAAAACTTCTTTTCTCCAATGAAAACAGCCCCAAGTGCCTCAGCCTTTCCTCATGCGATCTTCCTACCATACCAGGCAACATCCTGGTAAACCTCCTCTGGACCCGTTCCAGTGCCTCCACATCCTTCCTATAGTATGGCGACCAAACCTGCACACAATACTCCAGATGCGGCCGCACCAGAGTCTTATACAACTGCAACATGACCTCAGTACTCCGGAACTCAATTCCTCTACCAATAAAAGCCAGTACGCCATATGCCTTCTTCACAGCACTATTTACCTGGGTGGCAACTTTCAGAGACCTGTGTACATGGACACCAAGATCCCTCTGCTCATCCACACTAACAAGTAACCGACCATTAGACCAGTACCCCATCTTCTTGTTACTCTTACCAAAGTGAATCACTTCACACTTACCTACATTGAACTTCATTTGCCACCTTTCTGCCCAGTTCTGCAGCTTATCTATATCCCACTGTAACCTGCCACATCCTTCCTCACTGTCTACAACTCCTCCGACTTTCGTATCATCCGCAAACTTGCTCACCCAACTTTCTAGCCACTCCTCCAGGTCACTTATAAAAATGACAAACAGCAATGGTCCCAAAACAGATCCTTGCGGAACACCGCTAATAACGGCACTCCAAGATGAACCTTTACCGTCAACTACTACCCTCTGTCTTCTTCCAGATAGCCAATTCCTAATTCAAACCTCCAACTCACCCTCAATGCCATACCTCCGTATTTTTTGCAGTCGCCTACCATGGGGAACCTTATCAAACGCCTTACTGAAACCCATATACACCACATCTACTGCTTTACCCTCGTCCACCTCCTTAGGCACCTTCTCAAAGAATTCAATAAGGTTTGTGAGGCAAGACCTGCCCTTCACAAAACCATGCTGACTATCCTTGATCACATTATTCCTATCCAGATGTTCATAAATCCTATCCCTTACAATTCTCTCTAAGACTTTGCCCACAACAGAAGTGAGACTCACCAGTCTACAGTTACTAGGGTTATCCCTACTCCCCTTCTTGAACAAGGGAACCACATTTGCTATCCTCCAGTCTTCTGGCACTATTCCTGTAGACAACGAGGACATAAAAATCAAGGCCAATGGCTCTGCAATCTCCTCCCTTGCTTCCCAGAGAATCCTAGGATAAATGCCATCAGGCTCAGGGGATTTATCTATTTTCAACCTTTCCAGAATTTCCAACACCTCTTCCCTACATACCTCAAAGCCATCCATTCTTATTAATTGTGACTCAGTATTCACATCGGCAAAAGTGTCCTGTTCCTGAGTGAATACTGACGAAATGTATTCATTCAGTGTCTCCCCAATCTCTTCAGTCCACACATGCAACTTCCCAATACTATCCTTGACTGGACCTATTCCTACCCTAGTCATTCTTTTCTTCCTGACATACCGATAGAAAGCCTTAGGGTTTTCCCTAATCCTACCAACTAAGGACGTTTCATGTCCCCTCCTTGCTGCTCTTAGCTCTCTCTTCCGATCCTTCCTGGCTACCTTATAACTCTCAATCGCCCCAATTGAACCTTCACGCCTCATCTTTACATAGGCCGCCCTCTTCTCTTTAACAAGGGATTCCAATTCCTTGTTAAACCACGGCCCCCTCACAAAACCCTTTCCTCCCTGCCTGACAGGTACATACTTATCAAGGACACTCAATAGTTGCTCCTTGAACAAGCTCCACATATCAATTGCGCCCTTCCCTTGAAGCCTACTTTTCCAAGCCATGCATCCGAAGTCGTGCCTCACCGCATCATAATTTCCCTGCCCCCAGCTATAACTCTTGCCCTGCAGTGCACACTTATCCCTCTCCATCACTAGAGTAAAAGTCACCGAATTGTGGTCACTGTCCCCAAAGTGCTCACCTACCTCGGATTCTAACACCTGGCCTGGTTCGTTACCCAGAACCAAATCCAGTATGGCCTCACCTCTTGTTGGCCTGTCTACATATTGTGTCAGGAAACCCTCCTGCACACATTGGACAAACACCGACCCATCTAACGAACTCGAGCTATAGCTTTCCCAGTCAATATTTGGAAAGTTAAAGTCCCCCATAATAACCACCCTATTACTTTCACTCTTCTCTTGAATCATCCTCGCAATCCTTTCTTCTACGTTTCTAGGACTATTAGGAGGCTGTAGAAAACTCCTAACATGGTGACCTCACCTTTCCTATTCCTAACCTCAGCTCAAACTACCTCAGATGGCGAGTCTTAGTCCATCGTCCTTTCCACCGCTGTAATACTATCTTTGACAAGCAATGCCACACCTCCCCCTCTTTTACCCCCACCTCTGACCCGACTAAAACATTTAATCCCTGGAACCTGCAACAGCCAATCTTGTCCCTGTTCTACCCATGTCTCCGTAATAACCACGACATCGAAATCCCAGGTACCAACCCACGCTGCACGTTCACCTACCTTACTTCGTATACTTCTTGCATTGAAGTATACACACTTCAAGCCACTTTCCTGTCTACAGGCACCCTCCTTTGAGATTGATGCCATGTTCCTAACCTCCCTACACTCCAGGTCCTGCACCCTAAAGCTACAGTTTAGGTTCCCATGCCCCTGCAGAGTTTGTGTAAACCCCCCCAAAGAGCACTAGCAAACCTCCCCCCAAGGAACCTGGTGCCCCTCAGGTTCAGGGGTAGACCATCCTATTTATAGAGGTCCCACCTTCCCCAGAAGGAACCCCAGTTATCCAGATACCGGAATCCCTCCTTCCTGCACTATCCCTGAAGCCACACATTTAACTGTTCTCTCTCCCTATTCCTCGACTCTCTATCACGTGGCACGGGTAACAAGCCAAAGACAACAACTTTGTTTGTTCTAACTCTGAGCTTCCAACCTTGCTCCCTGAAAGCCTGCCTAACATCCTCAACCCTCTTCCTACCTATGTCATTGGTTCCAATGTGGACCACGACTTCGGGCTGCTCCGCCTCCCCCTTAAAGATCCGGAAAACATGATCAGAGACGTCACGTACCCTTGCACCCGGGAGGCAACATACCAAACGTGAGTCTCTCTCGCCCCCACAAAACCGCCTATCTGTGCCCCGAACTATCGAGTCCCCAATAACTATTGCTCTGCTCTTCTCCACCCTTCCCTTCTGAGCAACGGGGACAGGCTCCGTGCTAGAGGCCTGAACTCCATTGCTTATCCCTGGTAAGTCGTCCCCCCACAAGTATCCAAAACGGTATACTTGTTCTTGAGGGGAACGGCCACAGCGGGTCCAAGCACTGGCTGCTTCCTCCCAGTCCCCCTCACTGTCACCCATCTATCTGCAATCTTTGGAGTTACTACTTCCCTAAAGCTCCGATCAAGACCCCCTCTGCCTCCCGAATGATCCTAAGTTCATCCAACTCCAACTCCAGTTCCCTAACACGGTCTTGGAGGAGCTGGAGATGGGTGCATTTGGACCGATACATGCATGCGGAGTGTTTCGAGGGAGATGGGCCAAGTGGTGGTAAGGGAGACGAGATTTATTTAGGATATTTGGTCGGTATGGACGATCAGACCGAAAGGTATTTTTCCGTCCTGTACATCTCTGAGACTCTATTGCCTCTTGAGTGTATAACATAGGAACAGGAGGAGTCTATTCAGCTTCTGAATTCTTTCAGTCAGCTTGTTTGCTCAATTGCTGTGAGTAAAATACAAAAACACATCATTCAGATTTTGATGGTGTTTTACAGAAACAGGAGAAAGACTTTTAGTCAAGAGAAGCTGTAAGGAATGTGAAGAAGCCATTCAGTCCCACAATTCCATTCCCGAGGAGCAGCAGATGAGCACAGAGCTATTGGAGCCTGTCAGTCAGTGGCAGGAGGAGGACATCTACTTTCGCAAACCTTGGATCAGGAGGCTATCACTCAACTGCTCAAGATTGGGACACAGGAACAGGAGGGATTCACTCAGAGCTCGAAACTGGGGCACAACGAAATCTGGAGGTTAGTGATGCCCCAGCATCCTGTTTTCCAAGGACAGCAGGAGGTGACTCACACCCCACCGGTATGGGACACTGGGAGAGAAGGGGAGTTTGCTTGGAACAAATAAACTCTCCTTCCAAGTATATGAATAAGTTGCATTAGTGGTCCATTCTATCCTGATCCACCATTCACAACGACCCACGTCTGATCTGATTGTGATTTCCTCATTCCATTTTACGGAGACTCCCCTTTCTGCAGCCTCTGCTCCATTTATTGGTCATGTTGCAGATTCAGATGCTGCAACAACACTCACCATGACTCACCCGGAATGATGGCTCTAACAGGATGAGTCAGGATTTGAAGGGTCCCATCACAAGAATGAAAACACAAAATAAAGGAATTGTCAGATGTTTAGTTCTCTAACATTCACAACCCAAATCAACTAACCAGCCCATCCATTATACTTTCAGGATGGAGCACTGTGTAGATCCAGCTAGTGTACAGCTGTATGTAACCCAGCAATGCCCAGAGTGAAACTCTGTGCAGCCCACACCAATGCTTGATCTATAATCCTGGACTAAATGTAGGGAGCTGTGCAGTCCGCGGGCATATATAAACCCAGGCTGTTGCATTGTTTGGTAACACTGTGTTAGATCACTTCCCAGTGTGGGGAAAAATGTAACCAATGCTGGAAGTGACAGGATGTGCAGTTCTCATCCATTTACAGCTCCCTATCTCCACTGTGCCTTGACAAGATATGCTGCGAATGTGAAATTCACTGCGAGGAAGAGATGTAAATGGAAACAATTTAAATACCAATAGCTCTGATTAAGGCACATATCACTCTAGTATTTAAAGATGAAATATCTGAGATAATATCCAATGAGACTTTGTGAACGGTGCAAAGAAGTAAGAGGGGGGTGGTGTTGTTATAGTGGTTGCACCATAAGTCTCCAAATAATCAATGGGAATTAGAGGAACAAATATGCAGGGAGACTGTCGAGACTTGCAAGAGCAATAGGGTTGTCATTATAGATGATTTTAATTTTCCTAACATCGACTGGGACTTCCAGATGGTTAAGAACTTACATGGAACGTAATTTGTTAAGTGTGTTCAGGAACGTTTCAACAATCAATACATAGAGGATCCTACTGGGGAAGGGAGAAACTCAACCTACTTTTGGGAAATAAGGTAGGATAGGTGACGGAGGTAAAGTGGGAGAGCGTTTTGGGAAAAGTTACTAGAACTGTATTAATTTTAAAATAGTTATGGTAGGGACAAAACTGGTCCACGGATTCAAGTTCTAAGTTGGGGCAAGGCGAATTTTGTTGGAATTAGACAGGGGATTGCAGAGGATGATTGGAGTAGCTTGTTTCCAAGTAAAAGTATCCCGGGCAATTGGGAGGGCTTCAAAAGTGAGATAGCTCAAGTTCAAGGTCTATATGTTCGTGTGAGGGTGAAGGGAAAGTGAGGCTGGAAGAGAGAATTCTGGATGACAAGAGATATTGAGGCTATGACCAGAAAAAATAGGAGGCATGGTTCAGGTACAGGCAGCTGGGACCAAGGGAATCCCTGGAGGTACACAGGGGATACAGGAGTTTAGTGAAGAAGGAAATCAGTAAGGCGGAAAGGGGGTATGAGATAACCTTGGCTGAGCAGATTAATGTGAATCCAAATTCAGTATAGGAAAGAAAACGAACAAACAGGGAGAGAATAGGACGTCTTAAAATCCATAATGGGTATGCATGTGTAAAACCTCAAAAGATGCTAGAGTTCCTCAATTCCCCTTCTGTGTTTGCCATTAAGAAAGACATGAAGACCTGCAACTTTTGGGAGGTTAATTGTCTTATCTTGGTACAGTCCATATCACAGTAGAGGTGTTGATGGACATATTAGAATGCATAAAGTCAGATTAATCTCTTGGTCCTGACCAGATATATCTAAGAGCACTGCAAGAGGCGAGAGAAAACAGTTCAGGGGCCAAGGACACCGGAAGACTGAGCGGTAACAAATGTGTCTTTATTCAAGAAGTGCTGCAAAGAAAAGCCCGAGAAATATAGACCAGTAAGCTTCACATCTGTTTTCGGTAAACCGCTTGAGAAGGTTCTGAGATATAATATATGCATGCATTTGGAAAGACAGAATTTGACTTCGAGCAGTCAGTGTAGCTTTGTGTGTGCCAGATCATGCCTTACAATTTTGTTAGAGTTTTTGAGGAAGTGACCAGGAAGGTTGACAAGGGCAGGATGGATTTCAATCTATATGGATTTCAGTCAGGTGTTTGATAAGGTTCCACATGGTAGGCCACTCTGGAAGGTTAGTTGCATGGACTCCAATGTAAACAGGCAAATTGGCGACACAATTAGCTTGACGTTATGAAGAAAATGTCTATGGTGGAGGTATGATTGTCGGACTGGAGGCCTTTAACTAGTGGAGTGCCTCAGTGGTCGGTCCTGGGCCCATTGCTGTTTGTTTTCTATATCAATGATTTGGACCAGAGTGCACAACGCAACGTTAGTAGGTTTGCAGACGACACTAAATTAGGAGGCATCATTTCAAGTGAGGAATATTATCAGAAATTGCAGCAGTTCCTTGATCAGCTGGGGAAGTGGGCTGAGAAAGAGCAAATAATGTTTAAGAAAGATAAGTGCGACGTCTTGTATTTCGAAGGAAACGGAAGGGTTCTTTTTGAAGTGTAACTCTTATAAAATCATGAGAGGTGTGCATGGGGTGAATACTTCAATTTTTTTCCCAGGGTTGGGCAATCGAGGACTAGACGACATCCATTAATGTTTCGAAAGGAAAAAATATATTAAAAAGGAACCTGAGGGGCAACTTCTTTTACACAGAGTATGGTATGCATATGGACTGAGCTGCCAATGGAAGTGATTGAGGTGGGTATAGTAACAACATTGAAAAGGCATTTGGACAAATACACAGATAGGAAAGGATTAGAGGAACACAGAGCACGGGCAGGAAATGGGGTGAGTGTGGATGGACACTTTGGTTGGCATGGACCAGCTGGGCCAAATGGTCAGTCATACTGGCAGTCTCATGCAGTATGACTGTACATGAGTGTGTTTTGGAGAGGAGACAGAGTGGGGGAGACTGAGAAAAAATGTCATGGAAAGATATGTTCACAGGTTTCAGAATGCTGAAATAAAGACTGTTCGATAGTATCATGCAACACGGGTCAGTATTATGAAGAATAATAAGGGAAAGGGATATTGCTGTGAGTTGAGGCGATGGAGAGTTTTGGATGAGCATTTGTTCTGCAGCTTTGTAACAGTGAGTGAGGACAGCAGAGTCTTCGCCTCACTGGGCTGAATCTAACAAAAAACTGTCTCAGTGACATTTTCATTGAGTGTGACAGAGGGGTTGTCTGCACGAGGCTGAACTAGTTTCCTGGTGCTATCTTACCAAACTCATCTCATTAAATACCCACCCCACTCCATGGTGTCCCTCTCATACAATGCCAGCCCGATTCTCCCACTCATCATGACTGGAGGTACTCACCATCGCCCGGATGCCCCTGAATATTCCGTGACCCCTGATACTGGGACCATCTTTAAAAGGCCAATGGGCACACGGTTGAGCTTTCTCAGTTTGGAGCTGCCCTGCACAGTTTACCACGAGCATGGCAGATAAGGGGCAATTACACCACGGTTTCTTGACAGGAGCATAGAGATCCTGGTGGATGGGCTAGTACAGAGGAGGACCATTCTCTTCACAGAGGGATCACACCACCAGACCTACCGAGCATGTTCTGAGCTCACAACCCACCTCAGACCCCTGGGGCCTGAAGAAATGTCCAGCAAAAAAGGACAAGCATCAATAACCTTCCCCCCCTATCAAGATAAGTGTCACTGTATTCTCTCTGCTCCCTCACACTCACTGTAGATCTGTTATAGCACCGGCACCCGAACAGGTCTCATGCTCTACCACTCTCACTACTGCATGGGCACCGTGGGTGGCATGGTGGCACAGTGGTTAGCACTGCTGCCTCACAACGCCAGAGACCCCGGTTGAATCCCCGCCTCAGGCGACTGATTATGTGGAGTTTGTCCATCCTCCCCATGACTGCGTGTGTTTCCTCCGGGTGCTCCGGTTTCCTCCCACAGTCCAAAATTGTGCAGGTTACATGAATGGGCCACGCTAAATTGCCCATAGTGTTAGGTGCAGGAGGGAATGGGTCTGGGTGGGTGCGCTTCGACGGTTTGATGTGGACTTGTTGGGCTGATGGGCCTGTTTCCACACTGTAAGTAATTTAATAATTGCATACAGCACCTTCCCTCTGTTTCTCTCTTGCCTTTCTAATGCCCCCCACACAGTTATAGAATATTCTGGAGAATGCCAATTATGCAATGTTCCAGATAATGTTCCAACTTATTCCCAGTTTCAGTAAAGTGGCAGTGCCCTAATGTGTAACACGTAAGAGGATGGAGTAGAGATGTACGTTTTTCAAATCACATGCAAATAAAATCCATCATGAGGCCATTCAGTACTTCAAACATGCTCCAACATTCAATACATTTAGGGGTGATCTGATGATTTTGTCAGCTCCATATTACAGGAACTTTCAGTCATTCAACCTCCAGCTTCCTGTTAACGAGCAGACGATTCTCAGACACTTTTTACCCGGTGTTTCTTCTAGCATGTGTTCCGAAGGCATTTCCCATGGGGACGGACTCTCCTAACAATATATTTCATCTGCTTTATAAATTCATACAATAGTCAGCATGCTTTCCACAGACCCATCAAAATCATGCACTTATTTAATGGTTATCGATATCCATTCACAATTAGTCATTCTGGTTATTTCACTTGTCTCACCTAATTGTATTCAGCCAAAGGCATCTTCCAAACACTTGTTCTCAACATAAAATACAATTTCTAACTGAGACCGTTTTTATCCTCAGCCGTTATCATGACCGTTATCTCAAATATATCTTTTTCCTTGTCATGAATGTTTCTCTTGCCCTTTGTCTGTGACTGATTCTGTGTGTGACAGTTACACAGTCTACCACTCAGTTGGCTGGATGGTTGGTTTGTGATGCAGAGGGAGGTCACCAGCGCAGGTTCAATTCCCCACACTGACAGAGATTACCATGAAGGTGATGCTCTCTCAACCTCACCCCATCACCCGTGTGGTGACCTTCAATGTAAACCACCTTGAGTGGTCTCTCTAATGAGAGTTATTTGAGACTCTATTCTGTCAATGTTAAAATTTTAATTTTTTTCACAAAATTTTGACTGAAATACAGACTTTTATTATTATATTAAACCAATAACAAAACTGCTCAAATAACTGAACAAAATTACACCTATATGCATGTGCATACAAAACAAGTTAAAGTCTCTTAACAGACAGAAGAAAAACAAAAATAGTCAAGAAATAATAAATAAATAATATGGCTCAGAATAACAAAACGATAGCTATTTTTCTTCGAGGGCATTAACTGATACACATTCATACGTTCACAATTCTTCATATTAGATTCATTAGACAATATCGTCATGGCTATATAAAAGCCCATTTTAGAGTGGCAGACAAGCCTGCATCGCGTTAATCCAAAAAGGGCTGCCATATCTTATATAAATCTCTGCTTTTTGGTGCACCATACTGGTGGGAAAGTCCAAAGGGATATTCTCCATGAGAAGCTTATGACCACCCAACAGACCCGGGGGGTTTTCAGACATCCAACACAACAGAATATGTTTCCTGGCACAGGAAGTATGGGGGAGGTACGAAACGAGTATCTTGCATCAGTATTTAACGTGGAAAAGGATATGGAAGATATAGCATGTAGAGAAATAGATGGTGACACCTTGCAAACTGTCCATATTACAGAGGAGGAAGTGCTAGACGTTTAAAACGGGGAAAGGTGGATAACTCCCCAGGACCTGATCAGGTGTACCCTAGAACTCTGTGGGAAGCTAGAGAAGTGATTTCTGGGCCTCTTGCTGAGATATTTGTATCATCGATAGTCACTGGTGAGGTGCCGGAAGACTGGATGTTGGCTAATGTGGTGCCACTGTTTACGAAGAGTGGTAAGGACAAGCCAGGGAACTATAGACCAGTGAGCCTGACGTTGGTGGTGGGCAAGTTGTTGAAGGGAATACTGAGGGACAGGATGTGCATGTATTTGGAAATGCAAGGACTGATTAGGGATAGTCAACATGGCGTTGTGCGTGGGAAATCATGTCTGACAAACTTGATGGAGTTTTTTTGAGGAAGTATCAAAGAGGATTGACGAGGGCAGAGGTGTAGATGTGATCTATATGGGCTTCAATAAGGGTTTCGACACGGTTCCCCATGGGAGGCTGATCAGCAAAGTGAGATCTCATGGAATACAGGGCGAAGTAGCCATTTGGATACAGAACTGGCTCAAAGGTAGAAGACAAAGGGTGGTGGTGGAGGGTTGTTTTTCAGACTGGAGGCCTGTGACCAGTGCAGTGCCACAAGGATCGGTGCTGGATTCACTCCTTTTTGTCATTGACATGAATGATTTGGATGCGAGCATAAGAGGTACAGTTAGTAAGTTTGCAGATGACACAAAAATTGGAGGTGTAGTGGACAGCGAAGGGGTCACCTCAGATTGCAACAGGATCTTGATCAGATGGGCCAATGGGATGAGAAGTGGCAGATGGAGTTTAATTCAGATAAATGCGAGTTGCTGTATTTTGGGAAAGCAAATGTTAGCAGGACATATACACTTAATCGTAAGGTCCGAGGGAATGTTGCTGAACAAAGAGACCATGGAGTGCAGGTTCATAGCTCCTTGAAAGTGGAGTCGCAGGTAGATAGGAGAGTGAAGAAGGCGTTTGATATGCTTTCCTTATTGGTCAGAGTATTGATTGCAGGAGTTGAAAGATCATGTTGCAGCTGTACAGGACATTGGTTAGACCACTGTTGGAATATTGTGTGCAATTCTGGTCTCCATCCTATCCGAAAGATGTTGTGAAACTTGAAAGGGTTCAGAAAAGATTTACAAGGATGTTGCCAGGGTTGGAGGATTTGAGCTATAGAGAGAGGCTGAATAGGCTGGTGCTGTTTTCGCTGGAGCATTGGATGCTGAGGGATGACATTATAGAGGTTTTCAAAATTGTAAGGGGCATGGATAGGGTAAAAGGGTAAAGTCTTTTCCTGGTGTCAGGGAGTCCAGAATTGGATGGCATGGTTTTAGGGTGAGAGGGGAAAGATATATAAGAGATCAACGGGGCAACTACTTCACACAAAGGGAGGCACGTGTGTGGAATGAGCTGCCAGGTGAAGTGGGGAGGCTGGTAAAAGTGCAACATTTAAGAGGCATTTGGATGGGTATATGAATAGGAAGGGTTTGGTGTGTTATGGGCCGGGTGAGTTGGATCGAAGGGTCTGTTTCCATACTGTACATCTCTATGACTTATGTT
The DNA here is from genome assembly GCF_037043375.1 of Chiloscyllium plagiosum. Classification (NCBI taxonomy): domain Eukaryota; kingdom Metazoa; phylum Chordata; class Chondrichthyes; order Orectolobiformes; family Hemiscylliidae; genus Chiloscyllium; species Chiloscyllium plagiosum. The sequence continues at coordinate 1,990,085 of NW_028270176.1, forward strand.
AATCTTTATTTTTTGGTTCACCATACTGGTGAGAAAGTCCAAAGGGATATTCTCCATGATGAGCTTACAAAGACCCAACAGGGCCTGGGAGTTTCAGACATCCAACACAACAGGATATTTTTTCCCAGCTCAGAAAGTAAGGATATATTTTTGTTCCCATGTGCACGTGCGTAAGATACTCTGGCAGGCACAGGAAAAGAGAAACCGGGTCCATCTCCAATTCGGTCCCCAAGACCCACTCTACCACACCTAACACAGTGATCCAATATATACAAAGCCTGCAGCAGGACCACATGCAATGAGTAATAGTGCCAGTTGTCATTCTGCATTTAGGACAAGCTGAAGATAATCCCACATTGAATTTTGAGAGAAAATCTGATGTCAGATAGACCCTATGAAGAATTTTCAACTGCATGGAATGGGTCCTATTACAGATCAAAATCCTTCGAGCATTTTCACAAATATCCTCCCGTGTCTCCAAAGAGATCGAAACCCCGCCCCCACAACTCTCTCGCACAGACATCACGAAGCTGCACAGTCTTGTCTGAGGGGACACTCTCCAACAAGTGCAAAAGGGTACTGACAAAGAGTATATCCTTAGCAATAAGCACCCGCTTCTCTGTATCGGATCTGTATGAGTCTGTTAAAAGTGTGCGTCTTTTTAAAATCAAATCTCTAATCTGGAAAACAAAACAGAAGAAGTCTCTACTAGATAGTACATACTTACGAGTTATTTTATCAAATGATATCATTGTTTTTCCCTCAAGTAACACGTGATGGCTCAGTGGTTTGCATACTGGCTCACCGCACCATGGTCACGGGTTTGGTTCCAGTCTTGGGTGACTGGCTGTGTGGAGTTAGTATGTTCTCAACTGAGTCTGCGTAGGTTTCCTCCCACAGTTACAAAGATGTGCAGGTTAGATTAATTGGCCATTGATTAATCGCTCATAGTGTTCCAGGATCTGTAAGTTCAGACATTAGTCAGGATAAATATAAGATGGTAGGGGAATTGGTCTGGCTGGGTTACTCTTCAGAGGGTTGAAGTGTACTTGCTGGGCCCAAAGGTTTGTATCCATACTGTAGGGATTATATTAATTCTAGATCACCCAAGCAATGTACCCCCCTCGCTGCCCACAGTTTAAACCTGGAATCCATTATCCCCGGTTGACAACCTGGTATAGCAATTAAAAGGGGAAGAAACATGGTTTTGGCTGTATTGCCCTTGATCTGACATATTGTCCTTCAAGTTTTTACAGTATTGATAATCATTAGTTTTTGACAATACTCCATAAATGTTGTCATTTTATCGAAGAACAACAGACTAATAAGGGTTCACTTTATCTGAGAGGGCTCAATGTCCAGTCGTATTGACGCCGAGTCATCAGCGGCCCAGGCACTAACATAGGATGATAAAAGAACTTAATTGATTGCTTTTAATCGGGAGATCTACTCCCCACAATCTGTGGGGCAGTTGCAATTTTGTTAGCTTGATAAGCAATCGCTTATGGTGCAAAATAAAAGAGCTAAATCAGCCAATATGTTTCCTAAATATCTGTCTGGGAAACATCAAAGAAAGCATTCACACGGGGGGTAGGAAATGAGGAAGGACATTCATTATAATAACAGCTATCCGTCGTAGCCAGGATACTGGATTTGCCTCCCATCTTTGAAGGTCTTATTTAATTTTGTCAAACAAATGGACAGGTTCACGTTAATGGTCAAAGGCAGATGTAATGAATATACTGAAATAGGGAAAGCACCCCCGTGACCATTTAAAAGGAATCCAGGATTTGCCCTCAGTATCAGGTATTTCCCTAAGTCTTCCCATAGGCATGGCCTCCAACTTTGTAAAATTAATCTTATCGCCCGGAAAGGCAACAAGCAAATTAATGCATTGCATCACATGAACTAACGAAATTGCGGGATTGACAAAAAACATAAGACCCTAATCTGCATACAATGTAATCTTTCGAGACTTCAATCCCACCTCTGGGGCAGATATGTTGGCATCCCTAAGGATGGCCTCCGCCAGTGGCTCAATCACCAACGTAAACAACAATGGTGAAAGGTGTCAACCTTGTCGGCTGCCTGGAGAAATATTAATATTACTGGTTGGCCACACCGTTAGTGAGAACTGCAGCCAAAGGATCGCTGTAAAGGACCCTCACCAACTTGATAAAAACTTTGCGTAGACCAAACCGTTCTAATGTACAGAAGAGATGGTGGCACGGTGGTTAGCACTGCTGCTTCACAGCGCCTGAGACCCGGGTTCAATTCCTGCCTGAGGCAACTCTCTGTGTGGAGTTTGCACATTCTCCCCGTGTCTGCGTGGGTTTCCTCCGGGTGCTCTGGTTTCCTCTCACAATCCAAAGATGTGCAGGTTAGGTGAATTGGCCATGGTAAATTGCCCTTAGTGTTAGGTGAAGGGGTAAATGTAGGCGAATGGGTCTGGGTGGGATACGCTTCGGCGAGTCGGTGTGGACTTGTTGGGCCGAAGGGCCTGTTTCCACACTGTAATTACTCTAATCTAAGATCCGGCCACTGAACCCAATCAAATGCCTTCTCTCATCTAAAGAGATCAATAATCCCTGGACAGATTGTTGTTGAAACTCTTGGATCATATTGAGTAAATTCTTAACATTGTAGGAAGATCTGTGGCCCTTTATAAAGCATGTTTGGTCCTCTTTGGCAATAGAAAGCAGCAAAGTTTCCACCTTAATGCGCGGATCTCAGAATGGATTTTGAAACCAACATTTAAAAGTGAGATTCGTGTCGAAGAAGCACAATCTTCCCGGGTCTTCCTTTCTTAAGCATCAGAGAGATATGAGCCTCTCTTAAGGATGGAGGGAGGGGTTTGTGATTGTCTGAGTGACAGAACGCATTAAACATCAGCGCTGACAATAAGTTTATAAATTATTTATAAAATTCTCTAGGAAATCCGTCAGGAACATGCGCCTTTACATTCTGAAACTGCTTCACACCCTCCTGCGCTGACAATAGTACATTAAGACACAACACCTATTCAGGGTTACTCCTTGAAGACCCAGGTTCTTGAAAAATGACTCCATCTTAATACATCCATCCTCACAATGTTCAGTCTGAAATAATTCGGAGAAAAATCTCATACAGGCTGCATTAGTCTTTTTGGAATCGAAGGTAAGGATCCCAGTACCTTCCCTAAATGAGATAATGGCTTGAGAGGGGCGCTCGTTTTCCTGGCAAATTAGGCTAAATACTTTCCTGGCTTATCACCATGTTCAAACAGCCTTTGTTTTGCAAACCTAAGTTCCTTCTTGGCTCTTTGTTTGAGCGTGGAATTCACTGTAGACTCAAGCATTGTGATCCTCTGCAGCTTAGCCACTGAGGGTCAATCAGAGTATGCCCTCTTGGCTGCCCTCAGCTGTGCCTCAAACAAGCGTTCGTGCTCCCCCATCTGCTGCATCCTCGTGAATAATTATTCCCTCGGCATAAGCCTTAGCAATTTCCCATAGAATGGATGTCTTATTGGTTGAATCTGAATTAATGGCTAAGAAAGATATGAATTCATTGCAGAAATACTCAATGAATTAACTAGCTTGAAGAATAAAGGGATACATTTGCCAGTGTCTCGAATCTGTTATATTGCCCTTAATCGTTATCAATAAGTATACTGCTTCATGTTCAGAATGGTATTATTTCCAATTATGCATGATGCCACCGAATCTAAGATTGTTTCTGGGATGGGGAAGATATCAACCCTCGTGTGCCATTTCTGCGGGTTAAAGAAGAAAATAAAATCCCTACTTGTGAGGTAGATCTGCCTCCAGACATTCACCAGCTCCAGGTTTGCACACAAATACACGAATTGCTTACATTATAACGAGGTTATTGGGGACCTTTGACATTCTGTCCATTGTGGGGTACGTAAGACAGTTGAAGCCGTCTAGAATAATGTGCCACGAGGCAAGATAACTTAATTTGGAAAATACATCTACCATGGTTTTAAGAGGATGCGCTAGGAGGCAATAAACATTCAAAATACTGTATTCTTCCCAATTGTTCAAGGATTTCGGGATTATGATCCTCCTGTGACTGTCTAATATAATCTAGTAATTTAACTGGAAGATTCTTCTTATCTAGTAGGACTTCTCCCCTACTCCTACTATTAAAAAAACGAGAAATAAACCCGACCAAACCCACCCTGCTGTAATGTCAAATGTTCCTTGTCATCAAGGTGCATCTCCTGCAATAGGACTACATCCATCCTCTCCTTGCTAAGACTAGAAAGTACATTTTCCCTCTTGAGAGGACGATGGCTCCGCTTTTTGTTCCAGGTACACCATTTTCGAACATCATTATCCATCACACGTTGTAGCAACATTTGAGCTCTAGAGAGGAAGAACTCGAATTACACATCACTGATCATGAATGAGAAAAGACTCATAGAGCTTAAAACAAAACGAACAAAGACTACTACAACTAACAAGCTCTCAAAACTTTCCAAAACTAAACTCATAAAAAAAAACAAAAAACGAAACAAAATCCAAAGTGTCAATGACATTCGATAGGGAATTTACCCCACGCTCGCCCAGTGGGGACGGTTCCATATCACAAAACTTTATCTTCTGCCCGCTACCAATATGACATTCAGGGCAATTAACAACAAAAATCGGGCTTCAACTGCCCTTTGGTCGGTACTTAATCATCACAAGTACCTTTGTAACCCGCTCCAGCTTGAGCCGCACTCCAGACACAAGCAAGGAAAGAAAAAAAGAGTAGTAATACTAATGTAGAAGTTAAAAGTGAGTACTCTACCCATCCCCGACTATAAGTTAACACAGAAAATTCCAAGAAAATTCCTTTGAGAGAAACATGATTATCCAAACATCCATCTTACTTTAAAATGTCCACAAAGTTTTCACTTTCTCTGGAGAGTCAGATGAGTGTATTGATCCATTGAAAGCAATACGGAACACCGCTGGGTACTGTAAGGAATACTGAATCCAGAGTTCCCTTACTCTTCTCTTGATGCAATCAAAAGATTTTCTTTCCTGAATCAACACCGTTGAGTAGTCCTGAAAGAACATAATACTGGAGCCCTCGCGAATAAAAGCAATCGGATCTGTCCCCTATGTTCCGGAAATTCCATCAGTCTTTGTTTTTCCCCATAACTATGTTACCGCACAAGGACAGGGCGAAGGCGCTGGTCTGAGTCTGACCTGCGCACCATAACCCGACGAACTGTCTCAGTCTTCACCTGTCCCTTTTCTGTTTTGTAGTGAAGGAATCACAGCAGCCAGTTCTCAATAAACTAATTGGTTGACCACCTTCCGTCCGGTCCAGCAAACCGATGATGTGAACATTCTTCATCCTCCTCTGTTCTCGAGGTCGTCGTCATGTTCAGTTAAGATTTGGACCTGGTTTTCAAAGGCAAGGATCCTCTCCTGGGAGGAATTGATCGCGGTCTCTGTCGCTGCAGTTCGGCCCTTGACGTCGTCTGTTCTGTTTCCAAGGCAGTCAAGCTTTTTTTTAGATTATTTACAGTGTGGAAACAGGTCCTTCGGCCCAACAAGTCCATACCGACCCGCCAAAGCGCAACCCAACCCAAACCCATTCCCCTACATTTATTCCTAACACTGCGGGCAACTTAGCATGGCCAATTCACCTTACCTGCTGCTCATGTTTTTTGGAGCACGGTTGAGAGCGTCTCGAGCCACTTCTGAACCCTTATTCAATCATGGCTTCAATCATTTCACATAACTTGGTGAACTCAGTGACCAAGGCCTGGTGAGTAACTGGGTCGATTGAACGAGCAGAGTGGGTTGCAGCTACAGCCTCAACAATGCTCGATGCTTCTGACGGGTCCCCCGCGTGTTGGGACTTACTCGATCCTTTCCCATGCTTTGTCATTTCCACTTGACAAAACGGGATTAGTAAAGATTCTGTGGCTCTATTAGTGTTGAATTTTAAGTAAATGACTGGGATGGTTGGGTTAGAGAACCACTTTGCCCGTGCTGTGATGCAGAGCCCAGCAAAGCAGACCTTCTGGATCGGTGCCATCTTGTATTCCCCTTAACATTTTATCGAAATTATCATTTCATTTTGCATTATATTCCTGGATGTTCTGGATCCGTGTACTTTGATACCACTGTCTACATTTCCCTACGCTGCAAATTGCTGCCCATTCCTCGATAATCCTTGACTCTGTTGTTATTCATGAACCTTCTGTCGGTGTCTCAACAATATTCAATATTTCTGCATCCAATGCTCTGTGGGGAAGAGAGTTCCAAAGACTCTCAGCACTTTGAGAAAACAAATATAAACATTATGATCTGAGTGTGAGATTAGTTTTTTTGTGTCTCCTTATCTGAGAAAGGATATAATTACATTGAAAGCAGTTCAGAGATGTTTCATTTCACGTATTCCTGGGGTGAAGGGCTTATACTATGAAGGTTTTAACAGGTTACTCCTGGAATGAGAATGAAACATACAAGACATTGAGGAAAGTGGATTAGGTATATACCCGCTGGGTGTATAGTCCAAATTTGTTGTCATTGTCATAGAACCTTTACAGTGTGGAGGCAGAACATTCCGTCCATTAAGTCTGCACTGATCCACCAAACAGCATCCCACCTGGACGTGCCCCCACCCCCACTCCCCCCACCTTATCCATGTAACCCTGCATTTCCCATAACTAACCCACCTGACCTACACATCCCTGGGCACTATGGACAACCACTTTAGACTACACATATTTGGACTGTGGCAGGAACCTGGAGCACTGAGAGGAAACCCACACAGGCACGGGGAGAATGTTCAAACTCCACATAGAGGTCGCCCGAGATTGGAATTGAACCCAGCTCCTTGGTGATGTGAGGAAGCAGTGCCACCCACAGATCCACCATACTCCTCAGTTAGTTCTGTTAGTAACTTGTGGCTGACTAAAGAAATCTACCTGACTTGTTCTTATCACTGAACCTAACCCAGTCTGAGACCTTTATCATCGGCCATATCACCAACCTGGTTACATTTAAAATTTGTTGTGAGCAGTGGAGGAGTGGGACTAGAAATGGCAATGGTGACACCCTTCATCCTCGGTCACAACTGGAGTGAGAAAAAAATCACAAAGATGGAATTCATTCAGTGGGAATCCTCTTTCCCAGAGTTTGGGATGGCTGAATCTTTGTATTATATCGAGGCGGGCTTTGGCTGATTGGCAGGTGAATCAGGGATAATGCTGTATGGAGAGAAAAGTGCAGCTGGGACCACAGTGAGATGAGTCATGACATAATTTACTGGTGGAGTAATGTCAAAGGGCCGAATGGCCCCTCGTGTCCCTCTGTCCTATGTTCAGATGTTCCAATCAGCCCTTCGGAATTGCTATACAGGGACAGATCGAGGCCACTCCGATGGTTAGGTATGGTTTTGGAAATGTATTTGGAAAATCCAGGCTGGGCCAGGAAGTGACCCTCACCCCCAATCCCTGTTTCCAGGCTTCCCCTCTCTGCAACTTCTGCTCCAGATGTAAGTCATGTCCCAGACCCAGATTCACTGTGAATACAGCCCCCATACCCCACCCAGGGTTAACACAAACAAATTCTCTGCTCATGTTTGTAGTATTACACAACACAACTTCCGGGAAAATAACCAGTTACTTTCTAAAAGCATAACATGTGAAATTAATAAATAAGAACAAGAGTAGGGCTTTTGGCCCCTCAAGCTTGCCCTGTCATTTAATACGAACATGGCTGATCTACTCCAGGGTACACCGCCACTTTCTTGCCAACTCTTTGTATCCCTCTACACCTCTTTGGGTTAGGGAATTCCCGACATTCACTACCTTCTGAGAGAAGACATCATTTTGCCACTCAGACTGAAATCGATGTTCCATATTCGGTATCTATGTCGTCGAGTTCGAGACTCCAACCAGGAATGGTAACAACCTCTCAACACCTACCGCATCAACCCCTCTGTGTCTTGTATTTTTCAGCAGTATCACTCCTCATTCATTTAAACCCCAATGAATAATCGCCTCATCATTTTAGAGATTCTCAATAACACAACCCTTTCATACCAGGAACCCGTCTTTTGAACCAACCTAGTTACTTGCTGCATCAGTCTGTTGACTTTATGTTTCATACACAGGAAGACTCCAATCTCTTTGTACTGTTCCTTTTCTGGATATCATCTCCATTAAATATTAGCCTGTCTTTTGGTTCTCGGTGTCATCCACAAACTCGGATGTACGTTGCACTCAACTCCCTCCTTCAGGCTGTCAGTATAGATTGTAAATAACTGATGCCATCGGACTCACAGCTGTGGTACTCCAGCAGATACACCTTTATCATGAAGATTTATTAATCCTGACTCTCCGATTTCTATGTGCTAACCAGTCATCATCCCATGATAATACGTTATCCATCATCCTACGAGCTTCTGTCTTGTGTAAGAACTTTTACTTTGTAATACCTTGTGGAAAATTTCTGCAAACCTGGTGTCTCCCAGATCCTCTTTATCAAATCCGCTTGTTACATTCTCAGGCATCTCCAGAAATACTTTGCATAATTTTACACGGCAAAGTATAATTTCCCTTTCATAAAACCACTCTGACACTGCGTGAAGCTTTTCTAAATGTCCATGCTGGCCAAGTTTTCCAAATTAAGCTCGTCCCACCTGCTTTTATTTGGCTCATATGCCTCTAACTGTTTTCCATTCATATGTTTGCCCAAATGAGTTTTAAATTTTGTAGCTGTACTGGAATCTACCACTCTTCCTCTGACAGCTCACTCCATACGCAACCACCCTCTCTGTAAAAACGTTGCCCCTTCGTTCCTTTTAAATCTTCCCTCTTTCACCTTAAACCTATGCCTTCTATGGCTGAACTCCCCGGTGCTGTTGGGAAGATCTTGGCTATTCACCCTATCCATATCTCTCATGATTTTAGAAAATTTTACAATGTCACCAGCGAACCTCCTACACTCCATCTGATATTAATTACAAGAACAAGCATTTAAAGATAAGCACTGCAAATTTGAAACAATATTAAACATGACAGGTAAACAATACTCAGCCCAAACCTCGTATGGTGATTTGTGTTTCTCCATATTACAATACTAAGGCAGCATGAAACGTTTACTAGTGCCAATAAGAAGTCAAACACCTGGATTCCTTTGTCTAAAGGGGGCGATGATCTCGACAGTGAAAACGTATCTATGGCCAGATCTATATAATGCCACATAGTCAACATTTTCCCTCCTGGTCTCCTTATGACCTTGTGTGGCTGTGTCTTCTTTATCTTGCACACAATAGAGAGAACCCCTTTCCCCCATTCACACCTTAATTTATACACATTTTATATCATCCACTCGTTCACCAGTGCTAAAAGCCCGTTTATTTTTGCCACACACTCCTTTCCCTGTCACCCATCCCCCACCTCTGACAACGGATTAAAAATCCCACTTTCCAATCCTTTTCTGTTCTGAAGAAGTGTCACACCGGGCTTGAAGTGCTAACGCTTTTTCTCTCTCTCTGCAGATGCTGACAGACCTGCTGAGTTTCTCCAGGAATGAATAGGCACAGAACAAATTTTCACTGAAACAAATAACTCTGGATACTGGAAATAAAAATATAAATATTTCTGTAGAAACTGGAAACTTTGCAGAGGGTCACTGGATCATAATTTAACTCTGCATTCACTCCAGAACATACTGCAACATTTTCAGTAATTTCTTCAGCAATTTCTGTTTTTGGATAATTTCCAAACAAGGATGTCAAAGATGCTCAAACATCCTGTCCAACATGGAGAGCCGTACACTGGGGACTGAACAATAATGCATGGTGCACAAGTTCCTTGACTGTGAAACTGCATAATACTGACATCACTGACACTACAGAGCTTTTAATCATGGTCAGGGTGAAAAACAGAGTGAGACATGTTCACTTCAAATACAGAAGTTGACATTGTGGAAAAGAAACGATTTAGATTATTACCTTAAATGGATTGAGTTAAAGTAACAAATTAGAGGCGTGACACCAGGCAGATGTCCTCAGCAGAATGAGAATATGAAAATGGAAATGGAAATGTTACCGAATCAGAAACCAGGTTAGGTCACTGAATACAGGGCTGATGCCAAGATCGGCATCATGTGCACCTAAACATGTTGACAATCCGTTAAAGCGACCACACTTGACTGGTTTCATTCCAAACAGCAGAATTAACTTCTGATGGGGAGGGGAAAATGATCCCAAGACTAACAGATTGGATCTAAGCTCTGTCGTCCTGCTAAATCCAAGCATAAATGTCGGTGGACTATTAAACAATTTACTGGAGGAAAGGACTCCACAAATATCCTCATTTTAATTATCTGTAAATCAATCAAAAAAAAGTCAAGGATGTGGTGTCTGCACTACCCTCAGCCAGAGGTGTTGCGTGGATGATCCAACTCACACTCATCATGATGCCCACAGACACACAGGTGCCAGTCTTCAAGCAATTCGATTTTCTGTACGTGACATGAAGAAACAGCTGGACACAGTAGATACGACAGAGGCAATGGGCCCTGACCCCATTCCTGCAATAGGACTGAAGACTTGTGCTGCACAATAAGCCTTGTCCCTGGGGAAGCTGTTTAATTCCAGCTCCAACTCTGACATCTCGCTGCCAATGTGGAAAATTACTCAACTATGTCCAATCTCCGAAGAGGAGAATAATTACAATCTGACCAATTAACTCCTCGAAGTCCCATCACGACAGTCAAATTGGTGGGAATTCTTTTTGACAGAGCTGTCAAGTAGCACCGAAATAATCAGGTCAGTGTGGTTTCCGATAGTTCCCCATGTGGAGATGATGTTGTTGTGGAAATATCATTGGATTACTAACCCTGACCAGGATAATGCTCTGGCAGCTGGTGGAATTTAAAAATAATTAATAAAATATCGAGACCTAAAATCTGGTGTCAGTAATAGTGATCTTGTGTCCAAAGTTAATTGTAAACTTCGATCTCCTTCCCCAATGTACTTTCAGGAAGTGAATCTCCTGTGCTTTCTTGGTCTGGCCTAAAAGTGACTCCAGACACACAAACATGGGATAAACGTTTTCAATGGTCTCTGAACCGGCCAAGTAAGACACTCAATTGTATCAAACTGCTCTGAGGTCTTAAAGGATAAAACCTGACAGAACACTTGGCACCAGCCTCGATATCAGAAAAGGGAATGGGAAACACAGTCCTGTCGACCCTGCAGAGGCCTCCTTCCTAACATCTGAGAGCATGTGACAACATTTACAGAGCTTTCCCAACAACTGCACAGAAACATCGGGAAAGGAGGAGATCATTCAATACATTGAGTTTTCCCTATGGTAGTTCATCGCTGAATATCTCCTCAATGCAGTTTTCCCCATACAATGTTCATATCCCATAATATGTTTAAAGATTGTGAAATATAAACCGAGAACAGATGTAGTGCTTTCGGCCCATCAAGTTTCCTCCTCTATTCAATATACACGAGGTTCTTTGATAACGCTTGTGTATTAAATACGATTTGACTGTTTTCTATAAAGTGAACTATCATCCTGCTTCCAATCTGTCTCACACTGTCAGAGTTTGATGTATTTCAATGATGTCTCCACTCATTTTCCTAATCCCTATGAAATACAGGCCTAGTCACCCCAAACCTCTGGTCCCACAACAAGCCTGTCATCCCAGAGATCAGTCTGATCATCCTCCACTGCTCTCCCTCAATGTCAGGTTTGTTCTTTACTAGGCAAGGAGACCAAAACTGCAAACAATACTGCATAATGTTCGAGATGGGGTCCCAATAAGGCCCTGTACAGCTGCAGTAAATGACCCTTACTCCTGTATTCAAATCCCCCTGAAATGAGGGTGAATACACCATTTATCTGCCTACCTGCTTTCTGCTCCTGCAATATTACTTTCACTGACTGGTGCACAGGGAGACACAGATCGTTTTCAATGTTACAGCTCCCCACTTGCTAGGTCTATATACACTGGTCAGCGTGCCAGTGCCATTCCCAGTATTGACTTCTGGCTTCAGAACTCAATGCCTTACATGGCTTGGAGGGCTGCGCAGAAATAGAACAAAAATGCAGCTTAAGTTCCTTTATAGAGCAGCAGTTTTCAACCACTCCCTTTGCAAATGATAGACTGCTATTCTATTGTTTCCACCAAAGTGCGTAACGTCTCATCTCTCCAATTGCTCTCCATCTACCACGTATTTGCCCAGTCTCTCCACTTGTCTCAACCACCTTGGAGTCTTTTTTACATCCTCCTCATCCACTCACAAGCTGACATCGTTTAATACTGTCAGCAGACTTGGGAATATTGCATTTGAGCCGCACAACCAAAGATATGATGTGTATTGGGAATAGCTGGATGTAAAATCTCGATCCTTGTTATATCCTCGAAGCCTTCCATTCAAAAATCATGGTTTTATTCTTACTTACTGTTTCCTGCCAGCTCTCCCATTCTAAAACCATGACTATATATTAGCCCCAGTCCCACTTGATTCGAATTTGCACAAAAGGCTTGGGGCTTTATCAAAAGTCTTTCTGAGATTCCACTATTGCCTTGATACCTTCTCCATAATTTTCCTAAAAGCCACTTTCTCAAATATGATTCCCATTTCATAAATCGCTGTTGACTTTGTTTATGCCCATTAATCTCAGTCCAATATTTTTTTCTCTAAAACTGTTTAGTTGGTACTTTAGTTGCTATTCCCTTATTCTCACCAGACTAAAGTTCTCTAGTATTTCTAGGAAGTTTTCTTTGTTTTTTTTTTAACTTCTGTGAACGCATAACTGAAGTATTTATTCCGTTGTTCTGCTATTTCACTGTCCTCAATTATCTGGTATCAGACTGTAAGAATTCTGCAACATTTTCTCTTAATTTTGCCATTGACATATTTTCAGAAGATATTACAAGTTCACTCTTATATACTTTGATAAGATATTCTTCAGAAACCCATCAATTCCTATCTTAAGTTACTCAATGATTGATCTCCCACATCCATACAATAACAGAAACACAATCTCTGTTCCATCAAAAATACAGCACGATCTACATTAGGCCCACTTTCCGACACAAGACCCGTAGCTGTGAATCTTATGGCATTTCAACTGCACAACCATGTATTTTCTAAAGATGTTGACGTTACCATGACAACTCCCGTCTCAAGAAATGCATTCCAGACCCCAATACACTCTGGATGAAAAACAGTCCTCAAATCCTCACTAAACCTCAAACCCTTCACTTTAAAAGTGTGGCCCTTTGACTAAAACGAACAACTGCTGTCTATCCACCCTGTACATGTCCCTTGTAATCTTATCCTTCTGATTCACAGACCCCTCAGTCCTCTCTGCTCCAAAGTAAACAACCCGAGCTTATCCAGTCTCTCTCCATACTGATATACTCCATCCTAGGGAACATCCTGGTGAATCGCCTCTGCACCCCCTCCAGTACAATCGCATCCTTCCTGTAATGTGGCTCCCATAACTACACACAGTATTCCATCTTGGCCTGAACAAAGTTCCGCATAGCTCTTACAATCTGTGCTTCGATGTATAAAGGCTGTGTTTACGCTCCCCCATGCTTTCCCAAATTGTGCAATAACCTGTCCAGTCACATTCAGAGATGTGTGGAGAAGCACCCTCTGAGCTTCGTAGAGTGCTGTAATTCATTGAGTCCTCCTCTGTCTAGTTCCGTCTTATAAAGTGCATCACCTCATATTTATTAGGATTACATTCCATCTGCCATTGATCCACCCATCTGACCATTGCATCCGTATCTTCCTGAAACATAAGGCCTTCTTCTTCACTGTCAACCACCCGGCCAACCTTCGTATCAATCACAAAGTTACTTTTGACATCCCCCACCCCTCGTCCATATTCACAGCTGCATCATTTATGATAAGGTTTAAAATCACAAAACATCAGCTTGGAGTCCAACAGGTTTATTCGGAGGCATGAGGTTTCGAAGCGCAGTTTCTTCATCAGGTGGTTGTGCGCTTTGATAAGCGCTTCAAAAGCTAATGCCGCCGAATAAACCTTTTGGACTATATTATACAACTTTTAGCTTTGGCCACTCCAGTCCAACACCAACACCTCCGAATCAGAAATAATAAGAGACACAGCACTGATCTCTGTGGTGCACCATTGGACACTAGCCTCCACTCACACAAACAGCGTTCTACCACCACCCTCTGTCTCCTATCACTAAAGTTGATTTGGTTGCGCCTTGGCAAGTCACTAATGAGTCCTACCTGTTCTCTGGTTATACAATTCCGCTGGAGACACTTGGAGAATATCAGGACATTCTCCCTAATCTTGTCTGCCAGTAGGTTTCCATGCCCCTGTGTTAATCAGCCCCCTCCAAGTGAAGAATTTCCTCCTTATTGTAGCCTTAACTGGCCTGTCCCAGATCCTGCCATTATTTGCCTTGAATGTGGAATAGACAGTAAGGGAAGCGTTCTGTTCATTTCCAACTTGTCAGATGTTTTGTGAATTTTCTAAATTCCACTGTGACCCACCTCTCATGCTTTGAAACTCTAGAGAACACAGGCCGAGTTTCCTCATCAGGCAATCTCACCATCTGAGGGATTAATCTGGAGAATGTCCATTGCACTTCCTCTGTGGTCAGTATATTCTTTCTGAGATTCAGTCACCAAAACTGCACACAATACTCCAGGTACAGTCCCACCAACACGCTGTGAAACTGCTTCAACATGTCTTTACATCAGTGTTCTGACTCCCTTAAATGAAGGCGAACCAAACTTTAACTTTCCACTTACATATATTCCTCCTAATACCCTTCACATTCATTGCATTTACGAACTCACTGAGTTCGCATAGAAACCCTTTCAAAAATCCAATATACACCACTTCTACTGGTTTCCCATTATCTATTCTGGAAGAAACAACTACAAACAATTCCGAAATTTATCAAGTATGATTTCTCTATCAGAAATGCATGCTGATTCTCTCCAAAATGCTGTTAATTTTTAAATATCAATAATGTCATCCTGTGTAATAGATTCGAACAGTTCCCCCTACAGGTGTCAAGTTAATTGATCTGCAGTTCTCCACACTATGTCTTTTTTCCCTTTGGAGCTGTTTGGATCCCATCCATTCATCGATAGCGCTTGGATCACGTTTATCCACAATAGTTTCCGGACTCTGTAGAATGTGCAGGAAAATAAAACACAGTCATCGACAGTGCAATTAATACTTCTATTGGTGATTTATTTCTGACATTTTCATTGGAAGTACATCTGTTTCGTCAGACTTAGCAATGTTCAATCCTGCTACATGTTCAAGTACTATCTTGTTACTGATAGTAATTGACTTTATGTCTTTAGCTCCAGAAGGCCGATACGATCACTTGGTATTGCTGGGGGATTTTCTGGATCTTCCTCCATGAATACAGATGCAAAGTAATTGGTGATTTTCTTGGCCATTTCCCTGTTCTCCACAATAACCTCTCCTCTCCCGATTGCAAATATTCACATTTGACCTTGCTTTTGTTTTGTTTCCTTTGAAATATAGATCGCAGATTGATGGAGTCTTTGTGTTCCTGTATGTTAGCATGCATGTTTTCTTTTTGATTTCCATATCAGTTTCGTGGTCTTCCTTTCCTGGATCGTTAATTTCTGAGAACTCTCAGCTTTTAACAATATCTGGAATTCTTCTGAAGTCAATTCCTATGATTAATATATTTTCTAATTTGTTATGTTAACAATCATTGAGTCACTTTCTCACTATTTCGTGTTTGTACCTGAAATAAATTGACGTATTTTTCAGATTTTGCAGCAATTCTAAGAACTCCTGGTCCTGACCAGTTATAATCAGGAACACCGCAGGAGGATAGGAGGATAGTGAAGAAATTGTGTGAGCCCTGCTTGGTTCTTTTCTATCATCACTGGCCAACGAGTGAGGTCCTGGAGGACTGGAGGGTAGCGTATGCTGAGCCCACAATCAAGAAATACTACAAAGATAAACCTGGGAACTAAAGACCAGTAGACCTAAAATATAGTGGCTACGTTACTTGAGAAGATTCAGAGAGATTGGATATACCTGTATTTGGAAAGAATGGGTTTGATTCGGAGTAAGATTAGAATAGTTCTGGAAAAGCAGAGCAGGTTATGCAGCATCCGAGGAGCAGGAAAATCGATGTTTCCGGTAAAAGCCTTTCATCAAATTCAGCACGGCTTTGTGCATGGGAGATCATGACTCGTAAATGTGTTGGAGGTCTTTGATGAAGTGACTAGCAACGTTGAGAAGGGAAGGGTGGTATACGAAGTATATATGGATTCCAGTAAGGCCTTCAGTGAGGTTCCATATGGTGCACTGCTCTGTAAGGTTAGATCACATGGAATTGAAGGGGGGCTGGCAAATTGGTACAAAATTGGCTTGATGGTAGAAAGCAGAGGGTAATACTGGAAGAATGCTGGTCAGTCTGGAGGCCTGTGACTAGTGGAATCTGTCTGGTGTTGATGCTGGGACCACTGCATATTACATATATATATGATTTAGATGAGAATGTACAGGCATGATTTTTAAGTTTGAAGACGAAACTAAAATAGGCAACATCATGGAGAGTAAGGAAGGTTATCATAAATTTCAGAAATTACAGCAGTACTTTGATCAGCTGGAGAAGTGGCAGAGAAATGGGAAATGGATTTTAATATTGATCAGTGTAAGTTCTTGCATTTTAGAAAGTCAAATCAAAGTTGGAGTTTCCTGGTGAATGGTTGGGTCCTAAGGAGTGTCGTGGATCAGAGGGATCGTGGAACTGAGGTGCATGGTTCTCTGGAAGTTGATTCAGAGGTAAACAGTGCAGTGAAGAAAGCTTTTGGCACACTGACCTTTATCAGTGTATTACAATGAGTATCAAAATTAGGGAGTTATGTTGCAGTTATACAGGATGCTGCTGAGGCCATATTGGTAGGAGTATGTTGAGTTTTGATCTCTTTGCTATAGGACGGATGTTAGTAAACTGGAAAGAATGCAGAAAACATTTATAAGCATGTTGCCAAGGACTCAATGGACTGAGTTATAGGGAGAGGTTGGACAAGCTAGGGCTTTTTACTTTTGTGTGTGTGAGAGACTGAGGGGGGATCATATTGAAGTCTGTAAGATCATGACAGGCATGGATAGAGTGAATGTGCCCAGCCTTTTTTATTCCCATCGTTGGGCATTACAAACTAGAGAGCGTCAGTTTAAAGTCAGAGGAGAAAGAATAAAAGGGAACCTGAGGAACAACCTTTTTACACACAGGGGCTGGTATGCATATGAAATGAACTACCAGGGGAAGTGATTGAGATAGATACATTAACAACCTTTAAAAGGCATTTGGACAAATACACGGATAGGAAAGGATTAGAAGGATACGGGGCAATGGCAGGGAAATGGGGTTAGCGTGGATGGACATTTTGATCGGAATGGACCAGTTTGAGCTGAAGGGCCTGTCTCCGTGCTGTCGGACTCTATGACTCTAACAACCATTGCTTATCTCCCACTGAATGCTATATTGTACTTTCCCAATTCATTGGAGCTATCTTGACCCTCTAGCCTCCAGTGTTCCACGAGGTTAAATTAGAAAGTTCAAGCATTCTCTATTGTATGCAGACGCCATGTAAAATGCACCTTATTAATCTTATTATTCCTTAAAAGCTGCTTCAGTACAAGATTATTAATTCGTCATTCTGATCACACAACATCAAATCCGAAATAACCTGCTCTCTAGTTTGCTTCACAACACACTATTTAACCCACCTCATATACACTTACAGAATTTATTTTTCACAACATGAGCAGTCACTTAGTTAATGCAGTTTAGATGCAATTTGAGACCACCCAATAAGATTGCAGTGTCCACGATACTTGCCAATCTAATTTCAAGAGCATATGATGCTGAGACTTTCTGCTAGTGTTTTGGTTTTGATATAAAAACACCAATATTTGCTTTTCCTTGCTATCTGTAAGCTCTACCTAATCTGATTCAGTGGAAGCTGAGGGAAAGGTCTGTGTCATTATTAGTGACAGACTTGGACAAGACATTCGGGAAGCCTCACCTCGACGCTGAGATGATCTGAAGAAATATCCTGCAATACATCGATATGCTCCCAGATCTGTCAGGATAAGATTTACCGTAGACTCTCTGCTCGCTCACACTCACTGTATCTCTGCTATAGCACCTACCTCCGAACAAGTTTCACGCTCTTTTTCCAGATAAGGCTCAGGCACTACCACTCTCACTATTGAATTCAGGAACTTCCTTCCTCACTTTCTCTGTCACCTACGCAATACCCCCCACACTAACAATACTATATGGATTCAAAACTGTCGACTGACTCATTCCAGACACCTCACAATTCCCCCCAACTACATCAGCACTAACAGCTGGGTCATCCACTCCCACCCTCCCTTTCTCCCATTCCAGGAGGAAGAGCCTGGAATAGGACATAGAGGCAAAGCCGAGTGGTGGAATGCCCGATATCCGTTCCCTCACCCCCTCCCGTTGCCATGTGGGTAGGACACTGGTACGAGCCAGAGAGGACTCGAACGCCTTGTGTGGAGATTCTGAAACATCCACGTCCCACGGACCAATGAAGGAGAAATGTTCAGTGAAAGAAACTTCTCACTTTAAACCCGCTGGCAGTTCCAACGACAGCCCTTTCACATCCAAAAAAAGACACAAATACCTCACTGCACAGAGACGCAGGCACAGAGATACTCAGAAGTATTGGTAAACACCCCAATATACGAACACTCACAATACTTACAAGGAGATAGGCATACACACAGGTAGAAACACACAGAGACATATAAAGTCACCTACAAATAGGCACAAACACAGTGAAGAAACACACAGGCTGATACACAGACAGACAGACATAGACACACAAACACATAGATAACAAGCACATGGACACACACACACACACACATATATATACACACACGAACACGCACACACATACACACACACACACACAGAGGCACACACACACAGAGGCACACACATGTACAGATGCACACACACAAACACACACAGACAGACACATAGAGTAACAGAAACTAGTGTCATTAAGATGCAAATCGATATGCTTCAGATTTGTAAGGGGATCAAGGATTCTAGGGAGAAGGCAGAAGAATGAGTTTGAGGTTCATATAAGAAATTATTGAACGGACGTTTAGCATCGATGGGCCGATTGGCCTCATTCTGCTCCTTGCTTTAATGTTCTTGTGGTGTTATGCTATCAGGTATTCTCTTTCTGAGACAGCAGCAGATGCTGGGTTTGGTACATATTTGACTGGAAAGGGTCAGTGGGAATGTGGGACAGGTTTGAATTTCGGAATGCTTTATGTTTGTTCCTAATTATTGTGTTCTTAAGTCTGAAAAGATGTGGTGATTTGATGTTAGGTTAACACGGTTTAAAATAACAAGTCCCACAATGAAATAAGGACGTCCCTTTCACTTTAGTGTTGTGTTAATTGTGGTGTCCTCATCCTCAGGGAGCAGTGAAGACTCGGTTATTGAAGATATTCAACGCTGAGCTTGACTGATCTTTGCTGGACTGGAGAGTCAATGTTTACTGGGAACAGACAGGAGACGGATGGTCAGACACAGTCGGATCAGTGATGAGCATTCTGAATGGTGCAGCCAAAAGGCCAACTGCTGTCCCTATCCTATGTGTTGTTCCCTTAATCCACCCCTCGATGCTGTTACAAGGTAGGGGACCACCCCTTTCTGTCAGACAGGATCGTTACAAAGAGACGGAAAAAACCATCTGCCCCTGGAAGGAATTACACAGGAATAGATAATGAAGTAATTCAGCTCGTTGAGTACATTACACAGCCAAGGAGGAGATCATTCAACCCACCTTAGTTGCTACACAGGAACGGGGAAGCTGTCACTAACAGGAAATAGAGAGCAGTGATCAATTTTTATTTTCAGGTTGCAAAGTTGTAACTAGTGTAGTGCTGTAGACATCACTGCGGGATCATCAATGACAAATAATCTGTATCAAAGATCTGGAGGAACGAAACTGAATGGCGCGAAGCTCAATTAGCGCATCACCAAAATTATCATTTAAGATGTTGTCAAATGGAGTTACTGAGTCTGCAATGTGATACAGACAGGGAAGGTTAGTGAGAAAACCTTCAGCAGAAAGAACATAAGGTGAGTTGTCTCCTGTGGCAGGAAGGATAAAACAATGGCGATCAATTTAAATGGAGAGAGATTGCAGAACTCTGTGATACAGGCCGCTTCCATGTTCCTGGGACATGAATCATGTGACGTCAGTCTGCAGATGCAGCAAGTGATTTGGAAAGTAAGTGGAATGATGCTGTTTCTGGCAAAGGTTATCACGTTTAATGAGGAATGTTTTACTGCATCTGAAAGGGGCATTGCTGAGACCACATCGGATACACTATGTGCAGTTTTGATCGCCAAAACTTAAAACCAAAAGATATAATTCTTTCAGAAGATTTTTCTAGGTGTTTCCCTTCACACATTCCTGGAAGGAAGGCGTTTTGTTGTGGGGGATTATCAGTTTTGAACTGAGATGTGAAATCTTCTTGAACCATACATGACTTTCAGAAAGGTGTTTCAGCTGGATGCATGTTTCCTCTTGTTAAATTGCGAGAGAACAATTTTAAGAATAAGAATCACACAACACCAGGTTATAGTCCAATAGGTTTAATTGGAAGCACACTAGCTTTAGGAGCGACGCTCCTTCATCACCTTATGAAGGAGCGTCGCTCCGAAAGCTAGTGTGCTTCCTATTAAACCTGTTGGACTATAACCTGGTCTTGTGTGATTTTTAACTTTGTACACCCCAGTCCAACACCGGCATCTCTGACTTAAGAATAAAATGTATTCATATCAACACACGTATCATATAGACATCGACTGATATTTACAAATTACACAGACGCATATAAACATGTCATCAGATGATAAAACAGGGACTTTTTTTTCTAATGAAAGACACTGTGTACAACAACAGCGATGATGCACCTTCATATCGTCCATTACCATCCGTTCCAGGGAATGCTCCAGGAAAGCACACGTGGCCCAGTTTGATGTTCAGTTGACATTATTGTATGGTTTAACACAGAGAGGGAGAAGAATGTTCCCTGCCTGAGAAGCAGCAGCTGATTGATCCCTCTCTCTTACTTTGTCCACCAGATAGTAAAATGTGAGACAATAAAATCCCTCAGTTATCTTCACCACTTGTGAAGGTTTCTTAGTGAGGACTCATTTGAATCTCTCCACTGCTGGAAGCAAAGGGAGTTCAGTCAAATCCAACTATTCCACAAATAAATCCAATTACCAGCAGCTTGTGTGAGCAGGATAATTTCAATGTCCGAAGAACATTTGGGACACTCTATCTTTTACTATTTGTTGTGAGTTCAAATTCCTGCATTTCACATTTTTCTCTAAAATGACCCAGTCTAAGTCCTATACAATTGGTCATATCACTAAACTGGCTACATTTAAAATATGTTGTAACCAGTGGAGGAGTGGGACTGGAAAAGGACACAGTGACCCTCCAACCTTTGTCAGAACACGAATGAGAAATTCTTATTGGACGTTCAAGTGGGAAATCCCTTTACCAAACGTTTGTGGTGCCTGGATATTTGCATTTGTTCAAAGTTGTGCTGTATTAAAACATTTGACAGACAAGTGCATGTAGGAAAATATATGCAGACAGAAAAGTGCTGCTGAGTCCACAATCAGAGCAGCTACGATCTTAGTGCCTTGTGGAGCAGTGACAACGTGTCTAATAACCCACCCCTGCTCCTCAGTCCTATGTTCCTATGTTCAATTCAGCCCCTCAAATCTCCTGCACTAGTGCTGACGGGGGCATCTTGCTCCAAATACCAGGTCCACAGTAACACAGGATCTCATTCATTCCCTCCAGGCTGTCGCACATAGTTTGGTGTGGGTTTGAAAATATTGCTTCAAAACTCAGGCTGGGTTCGAAAGACAACTCTGGTCTCTTTACAGACTGCCTCCTTTCTGCAACTTGTGCTACATTGGTTGGTCATGGTATAGATCAAAATTCACTGTGAATTCAGCCCCCAGACTTCACTTAGTGATGACTCATAAAGTACTTTGCTTTCTCTGATTGGAACGTTCAATAACAGAACATGCAGGAAAATTACAGCCATTAACTTGTAATTACAGAATATAAGAACATAAGGAACAGGATCATGTCGTTCGGATAATCAATCCATTGTATACGATCATGGCCGATCTACTGTTCGTATTAACCCATCTTTAATGTCAATTCTTCACACCTTCTCAGCTCTCTGGTCAATCAAAAATCCATCTACGTCCTTTTTAAATACTTTTAGTGATGCAGCTCCCTTAGCTCTCGAGACAAGATAATTCCTGACATTCACTACCCTCTGTGAGAGGAAAACACTCCCCACACAGACACCATCACCTATTGATATGAACAAGGGGGGAACACAGGGGCTCATCAAAGAGTGAATAGTCTTGATATCCGGGCAGTATTTGACTGAGAATGTCATCGGAAGCGCCATCTTATTTGAGCTTAATGGGAATCACATGTCCCCTCCCCACTGGCTGGGGTCTTTCAGAGCACAAAGGAAGATACCTGTGGGTGAGGGCCGAAAGAATTCTCAGTCCCAGGACATCTCTTCAGGAGATCCGCAGGGTAGCTTCCTCAGCACAAACATCTTCAGCTGCTTCATCAATGTCTTTCCCCATCATAAGACCGGAGGTGGGGATGGTCACTGAGGGTTACACAACGTTCAGAATATTTTGTCTCCCATCAGCTCCTGTCTGTGTCCATGTTCAGTAACACCCAGACAGCATTCAGGCTTGTGCTGTTAAAGTGTCGGTAACATTCATGTAACAGTGCTGTCAGACGTATTTAAAAGAGGAGCTCATTCAACATCTCAAGCTGGTTACATACAGAAATATGAAAGCTAATCAGCCCATCAAAACTATTGAACAAGAAGAGGAACAGCCCATTCAATATTCCTGCTTGTTCCTCAGGAAGAGAAGGGGTCTGGTCAGTACATCGAGCTGTTAAACAGGATCAGGTAGAGTCCAATCAGACCCTTGAATCTGTTCCGTGGGATCTGGAGGAGGCCATTCAGCCCCATGAGATGGTTATACATGAACAGGAGGGTGTCATGGATGCTCCAATACAACAAACTAATGGAGCAGAGACTGCACTCATGGATGGCTCTACGAGGTTCCTCGTGGGTCCATTGCCAGTGGAACATCTGCTACTTTAACGTGGTTTGCTGGCAGTGAGGAGGGAAGCCAGATGTTTTGTATCAAGTCTCAAAGAGGCATCTTCCATTTCTGAGTAGACAGACCCATGTTCTCCATGGAGGTCAGAAGAAGTTAACTGTTTTAGAATGAAGGCATTTTGGCTGCTGTCAGGATTTTGGATATCGTGACGCTTATTGTAGGATCACACACCAAATACACTATATTCAAAGTCTGACCCTCTGTCTTTCTCTCTTTCTCTCTCTGTCGACAAAGGGAGTGGGGGTGGGGTGAATGGAACGCCCTCAGAGGCTCTTGTAACCCAAGTAAAAAGAAGCCATGGATTTTATCACCGTATCAATGTCTGTTTAGAACATAATGAGAGACTGTCCATTTCCCTCAATGTTTCAATGCAATCATCTTTTATTCTCTCATAGCGCTAACGATTAATCTTCATTCAGCCCTCATTTTACCACCATCCCGGGGATTTGTCTGGTGAAAAATATTTGACTCTCTCTGTGGCATGGCGATTATTTCTTATAAAGGAAAGAAAATCTGTCCATTTCCCAAGTCTGCCTCAACAACACTCTCAGGTTTTATGAAAATAATTCATTTTCCTCACTGAGACATCTCCGTTTCTTTCCTGTGGTGTTAAAAGCCTTTCCTTCTCGCGACACTGCGACTGACGTGGAAATTAAAAGCTCCTTACATCTATATGTGAGCATCAACAAAGCAAACAGCAGAGGTGTTACGGGAGATGAACATCACACTCAGGGAAAGACTAAGAAAGAATGCACTTGAAATAAGGAATGGTCACCCACCTGAGGAAAGACATTCTGGTTATTGAGGGAATGCAGCGTAGGTTCACGAGGTCAATTCCTGGAATGGCAGGATTACCTTACACTGAAAGACTGAAGCGACTGGGCTTGTATTCCCTTGAGTTTAGAAGACTGAGAGGGGATCTGATTGAGACGTATAAGATTATGAAAGGATTGGACACTGGCAGCAGGAAACATGTTTTCGCTGATGGGTGAGTGCCGAACCAGAGGACACAGCTTAAAAATACGGGGTAGACCATTTAGGACAGAGATGAGGAGAAACTTCTTCACCCAGAGAGTGGTGGCTGTGTGGAATGCTCTGCCCCAGAGGGCAGTGGAGGCCCAGTCTCTGGATTCATTTAAGAAAGAGTTGGATAGAGCTTTCAAAGGTAGTGGAATCAAGGGTTATGGTGATAAGGCAGGAACAGGATACTGATTAGGAATGATCAGTCTTGATCACATTGAATGGCGGTGCAGGTTCGAAGGGCAGAATGGCCTACTCCTGCACCTATTGTCTATTGTCTATTGTCTATTGAATGGAAATGAGCTGTAGGAATATGGGAAACAGACAGAGGAAGGGAGCTATCTTTTCTTTTGTTCTTCCTTCATAGGTCAGACAAACATGTTATGCTGATCTTGAACTGAGTGGCTGATTCAACATTTCCACAGGTCACTAAAGAGTAAAACACATTGCTGTGGTTTGCAATCACACAGAGACCTGATCAGGGAAGGATGACCCATTGCCTTCACTAAAGGACATGAGGCAAGCAGATGGGCTTTTAATACGTAATGATGATGGGTTCACTTCAATGCCACCAATTTCCTTCATATTAACAGATTATTATGCTGTGGCTCTAGATCACGAGTCAATGATTTGAGCACCATGCATTATCTTCCCGTCAGACAGTTTCTGTGCAGTAAACAAGTTAAACATTTCAAGTGCAATTATTTTGTCTAGATTAGAGTGGTGCTGGAAACGCACAGCAGTTCAGGCAGCATCCGAGGAGCAGGAAAATCGACGTTTCGGGCAAACGCCCTTCATGAATACAGCTACATTTCTGATGAAGGGCTTTTGCCCGAAACGTCGATTTTACTGCTCCTTGGATACTGCCAGATCTGCTGCGCTTTTCCAGCACCACTCTAATCTAGATTCCGACTTCAGACTGAGATAAAGATGGCCCTTTCTGTTTATGGTTGTGCAATCCATGGTGTTCCCATTCTTAATGAGCAGTGAGGACTGGGTTACTGAAATCATTCAAGATTGATTTCCAGATGGTTATGATGAACAAGAAAACAGACAGGAAAGGGAAGTCCAGCCTCACTCACATAAGCGATAAGCATTCTGAAGGGTGCAACAGGCTCGAAGGGCTGAATGGCCACCGGCTGCTCCTACCTCATGTGTTACTCTCTCACTCAACCCAGCAAAGCTGTTACAGAGGGAGAGGAAGATCCCATTCAGCTAGTCAGGATCAGTACATTGAGACAGCAGAAGGCCGTTCTGCCCTTCTCCAGAGCCACATAGAAATAAGATGAAATCATTCAGCCCCTTGAGAACATTACACAGTACAGGATGAGGTCATGTTCCAATTTGAGGCTACTTCAAATTAACACAGGATCCCTCTGAAACTATCAGCAAAAGAAAGCAGTGAATAATTAACATTTGTTTTCAGGTTGGAAAACTGTAAATTGGTGGAGTGCCTGTGGGGTCAGTGAGAGTTCATCAAGTATTTGCAAACTATGTCAATGATTTTGGATGAAGGGACTGACTAGATTGGGGCTCATAACCAAGATAGTCATTGAGTAAGATGCCAAGTGATGGTAAAAAGTCTGCAATGGGATACAGACAAGGGACGTCAGTGTGCAAATTTTCATCAGAAACAGCATTTCATGCGTTATAGGAAGTTTGTGACAGAAGGATAAACAACAGTAACCTACTTAAATGGAGTGTCATTGAGTCATAGAGTGATCGAGCATGGGAACTTGTCCTTTGGCCCAAACTTGTCCATACTGACCATGCTGCCCACTCAACTAATTCAAATTGCCCACATTTGAGCCATATCGCTCTAAACCCTTCCCATCTATTTACAATAGACAATAGACGATAGACAATAGATGCAGGAGTAAGCAATTCTGCCCTTCGAGACTGCACCGCCATTCAATATGATCATAGCTGATCATCCTTAATCAGTATCCTGTTCCTGCCTTATCTCCATAACCCTTGATTCCACTATCCTTGACAGCTCTATCCAACTCTTTCTTAAATGAATCCAGAGACTGAGCCTCCACAGCCTTCAGTGGCAGAGCATTCCATACAGCCACCACTTTACCTTTTCATTTTTTTAACATGTTGCTATTATACCTGCCTCACCCACTTTTTCTGGCAGCCCATTCCATTTGAAAAACACTCTCTGCATGAAGAAGTTGCCCCTCGGTTACTTCTTAAATCATTACCCTCTCACCTTAAACCTATGACTTGTAGTTGTCAATCCCTCATCGCTGGGAAAATGACTATCTGCATTCATCCTATCTTTGGCCCTCATTATATTATACATCTCCATCAGGTCACCCCCACCCCCCCCCCCCAATTCTCCTACGTTCCAAGGGGTGATATCCGAACCTGGCCCAATCCTCTCTATAACTCTGGCCTATTAGTCCTGACAACACCCTTGTCAAATTTCTTTGAACTCCTTTCAGGTTAAGAGGGCGACCAAAACTGTACACAATACTCCAAGTGTGGCCTCACGAACGACTTACAGAATGGTAGCATGGAGTCCCAACCCCTACATTTAATGCTTTGAACGATGAAGGCCGGCATGCCAAATGTCTTATTTACCACCCCGTCTACCTGTTATGCCGCTTTCAAAGAAAATGGACTTTTGGTCCGAGGTCCCACATTTGCCCAGCACTCCTGAGATCCTAACCATTTACTGGAGAAGTCCTATCATTGTTTTACTTTCCAAAGCGTAACATTTCACACTTATCTGTATTGAATTGCAGTTGCCAATCTTCAGCTCACTTCCCCATCAGATTAAAATCCCACTATCATTTCTGATAACGTTCATCGCTATCAACGATACCTTCTAATTTTGTATCATCTGTAGATGTAGTAACCTTCTTGGGCGTACTTGCTATATGTTGTGCAGTTTTGAGCCCCATATCTCAGAACAGATGTACTGGCCTTGGAACGTGTTCAGAGGGGTTTCACGAGAATGGTTCCAGGAATGAAAAGCATAACATATGAGGAAACTTTGAGGACTCTGGATCTATACTCAGTGGATTTTAGAAGGATTAGTGGAGATCGAATTGAAACATACGGAATACTGAATAGTCTGAACAGAATAGATTTTGTGAAGATGTTTCCATTGGTAGGAGAGAGTAGAACCCGAGGGCACAGCCTTAGAGTAAAAGGAACAGCTTTTCAAACGGAGATTATGAGAAACTTCTTCAGCCAGAGAGTGGTGAATCCATGGAATTCAATGCTAAGAAAGGCTGTGGAGGCCAGGTTACTGAGTATATATAAGACTGAGATGGACAGGTTCTTTATTGGGATCAGGGGTTATGGCAAGAAAGCAAAAGAATTGGGTTGAGAAACGTCAGCATGGCCTGGTTTGACTGAAGGGTCTGTTTCTGTCCTGTATGACTCTATATCACTTTCACTAGCTGTATTGCCACTTCCTTGAAAACTCTCGGATGGAGCTTATGTGATGCAGTAACGTGCCAGCCTTCAATTCAAATAGTTTTTTGAGTAAGTTCACTTTATTAATTCTAATCAGGCACAGGTTCTTATTTTGACCAGTCAGTCTGTCCCACAATATTTCTGGAAGATTTTCGGTAACTTCCATTGTGGAGACAGCACGAAGGTATTACCCTCAGCAGGAGGCAGAGATAGATTCCGTCACTGTGTGAATACATCGGAGCACAGCAATTGGGAGATGATGGACGTGACACACACTCCTGCTCAGAAATCTTTAGAATCAAGACAGTTCAATGAAACTGTCACTTCCTGGCCACTGACAGTATAGTCCTCTCCCTCGTGCGAGGTTACAGGTTATGCTGAAACAGGTGAAACAAAGCTGTGACCACCTCATTTTAGAATCATACTGACCTCACACTTTGCACCTGGCATAGGTCCAGTTTGAGGTTAGAAAAAGTTGGCGATCAAAATATGTGTAACGAGAAGAGTTGCCAGAAGATAATTGTAACTGGAAAGGTGTGGATGATGGATTATTCAGAAACAGCATTGACGCGGAAGTGAAGACTGGGGATATTGTGAAGGTGGGAGTTGACAGGTTTTGTGGTAGACAGAATATTGCGATATAAATCAGTTCAGGATAAAATGGGATAATCGTGGTTATAAACACTTTTGTTTCTCCTCAGATGTTTGTAAGTGAACGATGTGAAATTCAAGGTTTGGAATGGAGATTGTGGTTGAAAGTGAAGACAATAGTTTGAATCTTTGCCAAATATACAGAGAAAACCATGACATTCACAACGGCTTAGACATTTCGTAAGTGGGCAGAGATAGACTCAGCAGGAACACCAACAAAAGCGAGGATGGGATAGTAACCTGCCTGAATAATTATCAGTACACAGAGCCATTTTAAATGTTGTTACTACACCGACGTCTCCTCCACCACAACAACTTCCAATATAAAAACTCTTTCTGGGCACAACTGCCCTGAACATACACAAGAAATACCGATTTCTCTGGATTTTACTCTCACAGCTCTTACCAGTTAATTGTTTATCATTTATACAATACAATTCTATAATCTGTTTGTAAAGATGCAAACATCTTATTGCACAGTTTGTATGCCTTTTCATTTTTAGATGTTTTTGTCGCCTTAGCGCAAAAGTAAATGCTCTGTTTAAAATTGACCTGTTTATTGGGATTCAAGGGTTAGACACAGTACGTATTTTTCATGAATTAAGAAACAGAAAGGAATAGAAGAGAGTAGCTGTGGAGACTGATGAGGTGCAAATGACATCCCCACCAGTCCCCAATGTCTTCTTGACAGACAGAATAAAATAAAATGCAGAGAAAGGAACAGAATATATTCGGAAGAAGGAATTGCAAGTGATAGTGTAAACAAAACAGAATAATTTGAAATGGAATGGCCGAACAGTGATTGGTGTGTGTGTGTGTGTCTGTGTATGTGCAGATGGATAAGATTGTTCATATGTGTGCAAAATATGAGAGACATAGTTAACAAAAATGATGCATGTGGTGTATAAGTTGATAAACTATTAGCATGTTATTTAATCTTCAGCTGAGATGTTATGTTCCCCTTCTCTCAACGTACCGTCTGCCTCCTGCCCCTTTCTGGCATTCCCTGATCTAATCTCCCATTCTTATCGGGATGTGTGTTATACATTCCTGCTTCTGGTGTTCCAACTTGTTTCAGTTAATCCATTTTCTACCAGGAAACACATACTGGGCTCTCTTAACAGTTGGTGCCTGTCATATTGATGGAGATAAACGTTCTGGCATCAGACCCAGGATTTCAACAGATTAATCTGTTGCACATACACTGTACAAAGGACCACAGCACACAGGAATTTTCAAACCAAATACGGAAGTACATCTACTTCTATTAATCATGTAGGCTTCTATATTTTTTACATGTCCACGTCCATATTCTCTCTCTCTCGCTCACTGTCTTTCCATCTAGTTAATAAATCCTCCAATCATTCTTTGTGTCCCAACTCTCAAACCTCTCTCCTTCAGTTTACATCTATTGCTTACTTGTGTATGAAATGGCTTATAAAAATACATGAGGGTGGCGTTGGTCAGACTTATTTGGACGGGGAGCTGAGCACGGGAAGATGATGAAGCAGCAATGACAGGAGTTTCTGGAGATAATTCAGGAGCACATCAGAAATTCATCCCAAGTAAGAAGAAAGATATTCAGCAAAAGATAAGGCAGCCGTGAGTGATAACGAACTCAGGGACAGCATAAAAGCAAAATAAAACGCGCACAATGTGGTGAAGATTATTGGGAATCTACACGATTACGAAGCCTATAATTTCCAGCACGGATAAGTAATAACAGCAAATGGGAGACGAGGGTGAAATATGATATTACGCTTGTTAATCATGTAATAGAACAATTAAAGAGATTTTTAGACATATAACAAGGAAGACAGGAGTAAAGAACAAACAAAGGAATGTTGGAAAATGAAGCTTGAATAGTTATGGGAAGCAACGGAATGGCAGAGGAATTGAATACTTTGCAACGGTCTTCACAGTGGAAGACACCAGCAAAATGCCAGAACTTCAAGACAGTCAGACAGTAGGGGTAAGTATAGTGACTACCAGTAAGGAGAAGGTGCTGGGGAAGGTGAAGTTGGATCAATCAGCGAGACAAGTTGGAGAACAGCCCTTAGTTCTGAAGAGATACTGAAGGTGATTGTGGAGGCATTGCTGGTGATTTTTTAGGAAACTTCGGAGTGAGGGTGGACCGGTAAATGTAACCACCCTGTTTAAGGAGAGTGGAACACAGAAGACAGGAAATTTTAAATGGCCTGGCAAGTTGAAACCGTTGTAGAGAAGGGCTTAATGGATCCTTAGGTTTATGAATAGATGCGTGAAGTATATTGGACGTGGTGTGATTAAGCTACAGCATAACAAGTGTTACACTTACAATGCTATTGCGAACAGCAAAGTTGAAAGTACGGTTGAAACGAAGGAGATCAGTTCGAAGCAGACAGGAGCATTAGTGACAAAGAGACTGTTTCCTAGACCCTGTAGTGAGAATGTTGAGATAAGCTTGTCAGTAAACAGACTAAAAAAAAGTATATAAAGCACAATAAAATCTGGTGCTGCGGAGGTCTCAATGTGCAACTATGTAGCCAATACATATGAAGCTGAAAATGCACAGCAGGTCAGACAGCATCCTCGGAACAGGAAAGTCAACGTTTCAGCATGAAAAACTTCATCAGGGTTGGGGCAGGGGGAGGGGACCCGGGAAGTTATGAGCGGGTGGGGCGTGGAGCTGGGGGAAGGGGAGGTGTGATGGCGATAGGGGATACAATCACAAAAGTAGAGGGATTTTGTGATTGGTCAGTGGGAAGAGTGCAGCAAATATGCAAATAGGAAGATGGACAGCTTAGGTCAGGTCAGGGAAGGCGGACATGGGATAACGCTGTATGTGGAGAGAGTTTGAAGCCAGTGAAGTCAATATTGAGACCATGCACTGTAAGCTCTCCAGCTGAAAGATCAGGTTGCGTTCATCAGTTTCTGTTTCGCCTCACTTAGACATTAGAGGAGTCCAAGGATGGACCTATGGCCGGATGAGCTTGAGGTGATGGTGTGCGGGATTAATTGAAATGGGTGGCAACTGGAATGTTGGGTTGGTTAAAGCGTGCAGAGCGCGGATGCTCCATGAATATGTCCCTGAATCTCCCTTTCGCCTCCCTAATAGAAAGGAGACCACATCGGGAGTTGGGGACGCGCTTGGTGGGGCAGGATCAGGCTCTGTGTGGAGCACCAGTGCTCTGTATGCAACAACCAACCCGACTTTCCAGTTACCTTCTACTTTAATTCCCCATTCAACTCGTCCGGGGACATGTCCATCCTTAGCCTGACCACTGTCAGAGTAACACCACCTGAGAGTTTACCTTTGAAGCAGATAGCCCAATGGCCTCAATATTGACAGGAGCAAAACCAAAGTCCCTCCCCCCGCAGCCTTAACCCATTTCCATACTCCCTGACCAGACCCACCCAGTCCATCTTCTCACTCGCATATCCGCTCCACCCTTCCCACTGACCAATCACAGTAACCTCATACCTGTATGTATACACCTTCACCCTTTCATATCCCATCACTCCATTTCTGGGCTCTCCTCCACCTCACCAGTCCTGACGAAAGGTCCAAGATCAAAATATTGCCTTTTTGCTCCTCTGACTCTGTCTGATCTGCTGCGTTTATCCAGCTCCAATTTTATTAACTATGGCCTCCTGCACTGTAGTACTAACTCTATCCAAGTTGTGGAACTACGTAGTCTACATATAAGAAGAAATACATTCGGACATTTGAAAAGATCTCTAACTCATTCCTCATTTCTTAACAACCCAACACACACCTTCCAGAAGAAGCAGCATTTCACTAGTCATCTTTCAATCCAGCCTCCTGTCATTGCTACTCACAACTCAGTAAGTAATTGGGGAGAACACACAGAGACTGCATTGAGGAACACTCCCATTCTTTCTGAAGGAAGAGCCCTGACTCTCTCATTGTTTCCCATTTCACTAACCTACCTTGCTCTCATGCTAACATTTCAGTCCTGGGAAGCTGCAATATTCCAATGAAGCATAAACCAGGCTCGAGTAACATCTCACATTTCACTTTGGTACGTTACAACCTGTATCAGTTAATATTCAATTCCATAACTTCACAGCATGACCCCATTATGGCTGTTCTCAAATCTTCATACATTCCTTCTTCTGTTCTCCCAATGAACTTGCCCTGTATGTGAATCGTTTGTCTTGCACTCAATTAACGAACCCAATTCCCCCCTTTACAATCTAATGCATACTCATTTTCCATTTGATTCCCTTTTACCACAAACAAAAGTCCATATGTCAGTGGCATTACACCTGCACACCGTCTGTTTCCCGTCAGCCTTCCACTAACTCTGGCAAGGGATTTAAAAGCCCTTTTTCCAACCCTTTTCTGTTCTGAAGAAGTGTCACACTGGACTTGAAACGCTAACTCTGTTTCTCTGTCTCTGTAGATGCTGCAGATCTACCGTGCTTCTCCAGAAATGAACAAAACACATTTCCAATAAAACAATTAACTGTTGCTACTGGAAATCTGAAACCAGAACAAAAAAAGGAATCTGTGAGCCTTGAAGAACGATCACTGGAACCAATCATTAACTCTACTTTCACGCCACAGATGCTGCCAGACTTGCGTAACTTCCCCAGCAATTTCTGTTTATCAACACGTTTCAAAGATGTGTGTCCACGTTGCTCAAACCCCCTGTCCAATTTGGAGCTCCATATACCGGGAAGTAAATGATAACACAAGTTGCACAAATTCATTGGTTCTGAAACTACGTAAGGCTGGCTTCACTGACACTACAGAGCACTTACTCTTAGTCAGGGAGAGAAACAGAGGGAGATGTTTTCACTCTAAACACCGAAGGTAGCACATAATGGAAGGAAAATGATTCAGATGAATATATTAAAGTGTGTTGACGAATGAGACAAGCTGTGAGTGTGACACCATGGAGAAACCCTCAGTGGATTGAAGATATAAAATTGGACGTGTACCACGTTAGAAACCAGAGTAGGTCACTGAGTACATGGATGATGGGTAAATGGGTCTCGGTGTGAACTGGGCAACAGACAGTAGAACTGTATTGGAGATACTGCAGCTCAAACCGTGTATTCCATGTGGTGCTGTACACCACAGAATCAGCAGAAGCAGAATTATATTTAACTATTATCTGTAACTTTGTGCCCCGGATAATCCCTCAGTCTACCATTACCATCAAGCTGATCTATGGTCCAGTGACGTGTGTGGGTATACATGCCAGAGTCAGAACCATGTGTACCTAAAACTGATGACAACCCGTTAAAGATACCACACTTGACTGGTTACATTCCAAACATCAGAACTAACATCTGATAGAGAGGGCGCAATGATCCCAAGACTAACAGTAGAGATCGAAGCTCAGCAGTCCTGCCACACCCAGTCATAAATGGATTAATCAACTCACTGCAGGGCAGGGTCATACACATGTCCCCATCCTAAATAATGGAACTGTCCTGCAAATCAGTACAATAGACAATGATTCGTATCTACACTATACTCAGCCAGAAGTGTTGAGTTTATCATTCAACTCACCTCGTCAGGATGCTCACAGATTCATAGATTTGATTCGCTCTATGTGATATGAAGAAACATCTGAACACAGTAGATACGATACAAGCAATGTACAACAAGCCCTGTCCAGGGGAAGCTGTTCCATTTCATTTCCGATTCTGACATCTATCTGGCAATATGGAAAATTACTATGACATGTCCCTTAAGAGGAAAATAATTGCATTATGACCGATATCACCCCCTCAATTCCATCACGACAGTCAGATTGGTGGAAATTATTTTTGATAGAGCTGTCAAGCAGCAGAAGAATTACCTGCTCCGTGTGGTTTCCGATAGGTCCCCATGTGGAGATGGTGCTGTTGTGGAAATGTCACTGGATTACTAATCCAGACCAGGCTAATGCTATGGCAGCTGGTGGAAGTTAAAAGCAATTAATAAAATGTCGAGATCTAAAATCTGGGGTCAGTAACAGTGACCTTGAAGCCAATGTCGATTGTAAACACCAATTTGCTCCCCCAATGTACTTTCAGGAAGTGAATCTCCCGTGCTTTCCTGGTCTGGCCTCAAAGTGACTCCAGACCCACAGCCATGCGATAAATTCTTCAATGGTTTCTGAATTAGCCAAGCAAGATACTCAGTTGTAGCAAACTACTCCGAGGTCTTAAAGGATAACCCGACAGAAAGCCGGCACCAGCCTCGTTATCTGTAAAGGGAATGGGAAACACAGTCCTGTCGATCCTGCAGTGACCTCCTTCCTAACACCTGAGAGCTTGTGACAACATGGACAGAGCTTTTCCACAGACTGCACAGAAACATCGGGGAAGGAGTATGTCATTCAACTCAGTGAGCCTCCCACGTTCTCATCATGGCCGAGAATCTCCTCATTGCATTTCTCCTACAGCATACTGAGATATATTGCAATTGATTCCGCATTAAAATGTTTGAGATGTTTGCGAAAAGCTGGGACCCAACAACATATTCCTGAGATTCTCCACAAACCTTCATCTCCAATAAAATGATCCTTTTATTCCAGTGTCTCCGGTCCAAAGGCTCCTTTGCTGGTGCTTGTACACTCTGACCTGCTTTCTTTTTCTTATTTTCTCCCCTACTTTTCTCTCTGTAACTTACTGGCCTCAAGCTGGATCCAGAGTTTGTACCTCAAGCTGAGCGCAGTGTGGAGGATTGTGAGACCTTACTTACTTCTCCGAAGCAAGCACATGACCTGGAATTGGCAGCTGCTACATCAGCAGAGGCAACGTAGATGAGAAAGGGCCCAGCAGCAAAAGGTGATGTCAGAGGATTGGAGATTTGTTGCTGATTGGCTCCTCCACTGGTGGTGATGAAGCGGATAGTGGAAGGCCATCATGGTAACAACGATGAGGTTGGTCTAGCAGTAAGAGACATGCCTCTGACATTGGAATGGCATGGCACAGGGGGCAATGAGCCGGTGATGGTGGAGTATCTGCCCAGTGGCAAAGATGGTGCCTGAGGATCAGCATCTTCAATGTTGCTGGGGTCTGGTATTGATGGTGATGTAGCTGTCATGAGGGATTGGGTTGCAGGGCTGG
This sequence comes from Chiloscyllium plagiosum, assembly GCF_037043375.1. Lineage (NCBI taxonomy): Eukaryota > Metazoa > Chordata > Chondrichthyes > Orectolobiformes > Hemiscylliidae > Chiloscyllium > Chiloscyllium plagiosum. Next base: position 2,025,553 of record NW_028270176.1, read on the forward strand.
TCCATGGTGAAGAACTGGCTCACAACCAATCAACTCTCTTGAAGCTGTATCCTCTGTTTATTCCATTTTCTTCAATTATTCAAAATGGCACCACTTTGTGGCAACACGTGGAAGCTTTTCCCTGTATTTTGTTGAATTTATCCTGTAAAATACACCTGATCATGAAATCAAAATTAAAAAAAAACTTTTACTCCCTCTTTCCTGCCAGCTGTCCCGTTCTGAAATCATGTCCAAATATTCGCCACAATCCTATAAGATTTGATTTTGCGCACTGGGCTTGGGACTTCAGCAAAAATACTTCTGAAAATCTCCCTCGTAATCTTATCCTTCTGAATCACCTCTCCCCCAGTGTTCTCTGCTCCAAAGTAAAGAACCCAAGCTTATCCAGCCTCTGTCCATAGTTGATATGCTCCATCCCAGGGAACATCCTGGTGAATCTCCTCTGCACCCCCTGCAGTGCAATCACATCCTTCCTGTAAAATGGTTCGCAGAACTACACAAAGTATTCCGTCTTGGCCTAACCATAGACATGTATAGCTCTGACGATGTATATGTTGGTGAATGAAGGCTGTGCATATGGTTCCCTCTGCCTTATTAACTAACCTATTAACCTCAGTCAAAAAGTGTGTTGCTGGAAAAGCACAGGAGATCAACCAGCATCCGAGAAGCGGGAAAGTCGATGTTTTGAGAATAAGCTCTTCATCAGGAATGTGGCCATTATTCCTTAATGAAAACTTATGCTCAAAACGTCGACTCTCCTGCTCCTTGGATGTTGCCTGACCGGCTGCTTTTCCAGAACTACACCTCGTGTTTCTGATCTGAAACATCTGCAGTCCTTAGTTCTTCCCTAACTTGTTAGCCTGTGCAGTCACATTCAGGTATCTATGGAGAAACACCCTCTGAGCTTCTCAATGAGCTGCCTTTCATTGCATACACCTAGTTTTGGTTCCTTCTTCCAAAGTACATCACCTCATAGTTATCAGGGTTACTTTCCATCTAACCATTCCATCTGTAACATCAGGCCTTCCTCCTCACTGCCAACCATCCGGCCAATCTTTGTGTCAAACACAAACTTAATTATCACACTCCCCCACACCCCTACACATTAACATCTAGATCATTTATGAATGCCAGAAATAATAAGGGACAGAACACTGGTCCCAGCAGCAGTGGTCTCCAGTCACACAAACAGCCTTCTACCACCACCCTCTGTTTCTTGCCACTAAGACAATGTTTATTGTAACTCATTAAGTTACCCTTGATATCATGACTTTTTTAATATATCAGTTTCCCATATCTGGCTTTGTCAATGGCGTTGTTGAAAAACCATACAAACAACATCCTCGAAACTATACAATAAATTTCCTTTGGAATGGCTTCCCCTGATGATGACATGCTGACTATCCCTGATCAATCCTTGCCTCTCTAAATGAAGATCAATTTTCTCCAATACCTGGCCTGATACTGATCTACTACTGACTGGTCTACAACTCCCCGGTCTATTTCCACCACCCTTCCCATAAAGTGGGACCACATTAGTTGTCCTCAGTCATCTGGCATCTCCAACTTCCCTCTGGCCAGATTTAACTTAAGTATTTGACTCAGGGTCTTTTGTCCTTTGTCTCAAATAGCAGCCTGTGTTACAACTCACCCAGACCTGGCAATCAGTGCAATTTTATACCAGCCAAAGCCTTTGATCCCTGTTTGCATCTTGTGTCAGTATGTTCAAGAGCTTCCCAATCCATCTTCTTGAATTCTGTCCATGCATCCTCAATCTCCCAAGTAAAACATATATGGAGCTCTCATGTAGCAATCGATCAATGTTCTCCAGATTCACACACAGTGTGCTCCCTTGGTCTCGAATTTTCCCGAATTGTTTCCTGGTTATTCTGTTACGATTGATATACGTGGACAACATCTTGAGATTATCCCTCACCTTACCTGGCAACACTTCTCCATGCCTCTGTGTCAGTCCGTCTCTCTGTGTGAACTTTCTAAGCTTCACTGCGATCTCCTTTCATTTTGTCAATCACTGGAGAACACAAACTGAATTTCTCCATCAGTTAATGTTGCCTTTAATAAAATATACATGAAAGTAACTGTTTAGTTTCTCTGTAATTTCCTCGTTCTCTGTAACAAATTATCTTGTGTGGATATTCACCATTCCACACGTGTCTTTGCCTTCACTTTCCCATCAAGTATCGAGAGAAGCGTTTGGTCATCCTCATGTTTCTTGTTACTTTGTATTCTTGTTTTTTTTTGGATTTCTTATCAGTTCATTGATCCTCCTTTGTTGGGCCCCAGATATTTCTGAATCCATTGCTTACCACAATATCTGGCATTTTTCTGAGCTGCTTCCTTTGATCTAATGCAATGTTTATCTTCTTTTGTTAACTATTGGTAAGTCACCTGACCCTTTTGCTGTTTGACCTCTGGTGGGGATGTAGATATTGTAAATTTAATGTGTTTATTTAAACAGCAACCATTGCCTGTCTGCCAGTAAATCTTTTTCATGTACTTCTCCAATTCGCTGAAGCTAATTTGCCCCTCATACATTCATCACTTACATGATTCAGGTTTATAACCACAATTTCAAAAAAAAGTTTGTATTCAGACGTCATATAAAATTCAATACCTTATGATTAATATTCCCAGCACTCCTTTATAGCAGTGTTTTCAATTAGCTCTTCTGATCACATAACATCAATTCGAAAACTGCCTGACCTCTATCTCAGTGCTCAAAATGCTGTTAAAGGCAACCATCTCAAACTTGGTCATAAAATCCATTTTCCCAGCATGAGCATTCACATAGGTTAAAACAGTTTAGATGTAGCTTGTAGCTGGTCATTATCACTGCAGTACCCACAAACCTACGTATTTATTTCCCTGTTTTATAGCATACCCAACCTCTGTATTGAAGCTTTCATTTTTATATATAACTTTCATTAATGTTTGTTTCTCCTTGCTGTCTCGAAGCTCCACCTTACCAGGTTCTGTTGAATCTGAGCGATGTGACCGCTGGGGAGATTAATGGTAGATTCAGGTGAGACATTTTGTGAGGCTTTTGTGGACATTGAAATAATCTCATCACATTATACGCTCTTCTCAAGTGTCATTGTGGTATTTTCACTAGATCTCCCGTTATGCTGGTGGAGAAGAGAAGGGGAATGGTCTCTCAGCAATGCTGCGTATTTCCCGCAGACAGCTGAGACTGCTCGAAACTGGGTGGGAACTTACAGCAGGCTGGTAAAGTGTTGCTGCTACTGTAGATTATCCGAGTCAGATCACACCTGGAATCTTGTGTACATATTTAATCTCCTCACTGAAGAAAGGATATTATTATATTGGAAGGAGCTCAGAGATGGTTCCCTCAACTGATTACTTCAATGAAGATCCTAACATATAAAGAAAGGATGATAAGGTTGATCCAATATCCATTGGTGTTTATGAGAGTGAAAGATTATCGTATTTTTACATAGAGCACCGGAAGGAGTCAGCAACAGAAGACAATTACACAGCCAATGGAGGAATCCATTCCACTTCTCCAGCCTGTTACACAGGAACAGCAGAAGGATCTTCAAGCATTCGACCCTGTTACACCAGAACAGGATGAGGCTATTCAACCCATGGAGCATGATATACAGTTACAGGAGGAGGCCAATCAGCTCCTCGATCCAATATCACTGGACCCAGAGTAGGCTGTGCAGCACCAGAATCCTGTTACACAGCAACAGGATCAGTCCATTCAGGTTCCTCAAGTCTGTAACACAGGAATTGGAAGAGACTGGAAGAGGTCATTCAGCATGAGAATTAGAGAAGGGGATAAAATTATTTGAGATTTGTTGTGTAAAGGAAGATTATATTCACACATGTATCTGATATATGGGAACCCGAGAAGACCAATCACTCCATTGATCCCATTTCAGGGATGCAGGAGGTGATTGTTCAGTATGAGCCTGTTATGAAGGAATATGAAGTGACCCTTCAGCTCCTCAAAAAGTTACAAAACAACAGGAAGATTTCACAAGCCTTCAAGCTCCTGATGTATCATCAGAAGGAGGAGAAGCAGGTCTTGAATATGTAAATCAGGATGTTTGTCCATTGAGACTATAATGCAGGAACACGATGCGGACATTCAGCCCATCGAGTGTGTAAACCAGGAACAGAATTATTCCATTCAGACAATCATGCCGCTTACACAGCGATTGGAACAGATCTTTTAAAGCTTTTTTGCCTGTTACACAGGAACACGGGAAAGGGAAATTAGAGGTTATTGAAAGGGTCGGAGTTAGGATAATCATCTTCAGTAACGAATAAAAGTAGTGAGCAAACTGTTGGGAACTAAGGGAAATTGTGAGAATCCACTATTAATTAATTAACAACAGGAGATTTGCAAAGTCAAATGGAATACATCAGAATCAGCATGGTATTTTAAAGAATTTATTTGTTTGAGTTCTTTAAATATTTGACAAGCAAAGTAGACGATAGGGATCCTGGAGACGTAAAGTATCTGGAATTTGAGAAAGCATTGATTAAAGCGCTGCACAAAAGATTAAGCTGGAAAATAAGAGGACATGAGTTTGGGAGGACGTCATTCGCTTGGATAGAGGGCTAGTGACCCAACAAAATACAGAGAGATGGAATAGTTGTTTCGTTTAATGGTTGGCACCTTTTGGGGTTCGATAGAGTTCAGACCACATGACTCGACTATTTGCCATCTATTGTATTACTTGGATGACGAGACAGAAAACACTACAACCACATTTTCAGCTGATACTAAATCATGTGGCGAAGTAGGTTGATGCAACGAAGATGTAGAAAATTTACAAATGGACATGAACAGTTTAGATGAACGGGCCAACATCTTGCAGATAAAATTTAACGTGCATATGTATGGGATTATCAATCTCGATCAGAGGAATCGAACTTATTATGGAAATGGAGAGCAACTTCAGAGTGCTTACGTGCAGAGGCATCTGGGCGTCCATGTGCATACCACAGAAAACTCACGTGCAGGTACAGCAAGGAATGAGAAAGTGCAATTTCAGTATTTGCTTCTAACCGAATACAGTATAAAGGAAGGGAAGAATTGCTGCAACTCTGCAAGGTATTAGTGAGACTGTAACTTGCGTACTGTGGACACTTTTAGCTCCCTGGCTGCAGACGGATGTAGTTACAATGAAGACAGTTCAGAACAAGTCCATTAGATCAATTCCAGAGATGAATTTGTCTTTTGAGGAGCGTTTGAGTAATTCAGGCCGATACATCTGGGTTTAGAAGAATGAGAGGAGACCCCGTTGAGGTCTGGAGGATGCTTAAGATGATTGACAATGCCGGTGTGGAGTGGACATTTCGTCATGTTGGGCAATCTAGGACAATTGATCATAGTTTTAGGTTAAGGCAGAGAAGATTTAAAACAGGGGTGAGGAGAACTTACTTCCCTCAAAGGGTTGTGAGTCTGTCTAATTCACTGTCCCGGAGTGCAGTGGGTGCTGTAACATTGAGTAAATGATGGGATAGGAGAGCGGCAAGAAAGTGGGACTGATGCCACGATGACATCAGTCATGATTGTATTAAATGGCGGAGCAGGCTCGCGGGGTTGGATTGTTCTCGTTCTTATTCAGCCCTTCGACGGTGGTACACAAGGGGGGTGGGGGGGACTGGTTATCAAACAGGAAGCAGGCACTCCAGATAAATCAGACTCAATCAGTTCGACAGAACGTAGCCAGTGGAGTCGCACTGTGACCAGCGCTGGGTCTTCAGCACTTTACAATCTATATCAATGATCAGGAGGAGTTGGACAGGTGTACTTCTACTAAGTTTGGTGATGACACTAATATAGGTAAGACATTAAGTTATCAAGAGAATGTGGAGAATCTGCAAATTGACATGGACAGATAAATCAATGAATAATAGTTTACCAGGTAGAATATAACGGAATATACTACCTGCAATCTGATTCAGGAAGTTTGTAAGGCAGTATGATCCTGTAATGAAGAGGGATTACAAGGCTGAGTAAAACAGCATGTTCTGGAGGTTTCTCTCTGGCCCATTCAGACATGGGAAGTGTTGATCCATCTGACTGATGGTCTGCTCCCTGATGTTCCCCGTGGCACCTATGCTGTCAATACAAACGGGATATTATGATGTGGTTGGTTGTCGGTGTGGAGTGGTGAGGGGGAAGGTGCTTGTGCCATGTACGAAGAGGACGGCCTTTATCCAAGATTCTATCCTTTCTTTCCAAATGGAGATCTGAAGACGATGGGAATAGCTGACTGTTTCTGAATGAACAGGCTGTGCCTGCTGCCAGGACAGTGGGCATTCACTAACATTATGTCCTGTGCATGGGTACACTGTAACATTAGTGAGGTGAGAGTTCCTTCAGTTCTTCTACCTTTCCCCATTGTCTTTGGGACCCCACAGAGCTATGTACACCATCGGGAATCCCACTATTTTGGGAAAACAAAGATACACCCTGCTGAGGAGAAAACATTCACTTCATCCACCATGTATATATATATATATATATATGTATATATATCCTCCGTCGCTGAATGGTGACATTGATGGTGAGATACTGGGCGATGATGGATATGTGACCCATTCCTGCCCGGAAAGTTCCGAATCGCAGAAGCTGAATAAAACTGTGACCCTAACAGCCAAAGTCAGCACCGCCCTTCCCCTGGTGTGAAGTTGCAGGTCGTGTTGAAGGAGGTGACACCACTCTTTGACCAGCTCCTTGTTCACTCAGATCCCCTCACACTCTGCTCCTGGGTTAAGTGGAGCTTGGAAAGCTGTTCCTGAAAAGCACAGGGTGGATCCAGCAGACCCTTTTCCCCACACACACTGACTTGGTGGTTTCAGAGCTTCTGTCTCTGCAGCCTCTGCTCCATTTATTGTTTATGTAACTACAGATCCGATGCTCACCAAATTCTCGGTTATCCCTGAATATTTGAGGCAGCTCACTGCACAACCTCCGAAAACCATCCCCAGCACCTCCACTGACGTTTCAATTACAGGACACAAACAGAAGCCCCTCAGATACAAATGTTCTGGCACAGATCAGACACCCTCAAAACATTTTACCTTTTTTAAAACGTAGATGTGAATTGGATGTTCCAGATGTGTTGTGACTGGTCAAACCTCTCAATGTTAAGCAAAATACAATTCATTCAAACGCTCTATTAAAACACAACCAAAGAGATGAATAATTTGGGATATCTTCTCTATTGGAACACTTATGCAAACAATAGATACAATGCCTTCAACTAATTAACTGTGTTAATACAGGAACATCCCATAGACATACCCCTCGGCAAAAGGGTAAATTCAAACACAGAATCTTACGTGCAGTTCTCCAATCAAGGAGGAAACAACATCAAGAGCGATTTCAGAGAGAAGAGCATCCAGAGATTATCTATCGAAGCTTCCAATCTTCTGGGATCCCAAGCAGCTTCTTAATGTTACAGCTAAAATCAAAACGAGAGGACATGGTCTGGGAGAGCTGACCACTGCCCTTCTATTGTTCCCACTATTTTAATAAAATCTAAAGGCCTCCTCAGTTATTTACTTCAGCCGTTTTCAGTAGGCAGTTCGTGACCTCAGCCTTTTAGACCTCGCTTCAAAAAAAAACCCAAGAGAAAATAAACTTTTTAAAGTGATAATATCGTCACAAATCCCCATTTGAAGAAAAAAATCATCAATATACAAAGACGGCCTCATTTTAAACCCTTTATTCTTACTTTTTAGTAGACTACAATACATATACATTGCATTGACACTAAGCATGGAAATATTCACAACTCCATTCTATTTCAGTCAGTTTACCCCGGTCACAGAATACTACTGTTTTTCTTCATCCGAGTCTCGACAACTTGGCAGCAAGTATGGTTTCTCATCTTGTCACCTGTATAACTTCCAAATTGAATGGCAACAATAATAACCTCTATCTGAACAGACCGGAAGTTTTCTCCCTTTTTTTTCCCAAAAACAGTTCAGCATTATGATCGTATATAGATTTGTCTCAGGCACGTTATTTGCAAGTTAAATTCTGAGATGTTGTAACGCAAAAAACACCAGGCTCAAGGCCTCCTTCTCAATTGTGAAATATTTCTGTTGATGGTTTCACTGGACACTCCAACCACACATTACATAATGGAGCACGTCGCATCTCTCTCATAGTCCTTCTCAATGATATATCTCCTCATGTCTCAGCTTTAAAAGATTTACATGCTTCTGTACCTCTTAATGCTGTAACTCCTTTACCTGCTACTCCTGGCCTATGCCAGTAAACCTTACTCTCACAGGTATATATTTTAAGAAGATCTCGCACATTCTTCTCAATCCCTCACAGAAGCCAAACTTTGATTTATGGGCCAACTAATAATCATCAACCATTTCAGCTTCTAATCTTGCCATTGTAACTCTCTGTTCTTCCACACGAGTTCTCACGACTGCAGGAAGTAAATATTCGAACGCCTCAAAAATAAAAATCCCTCTCAGAGTGCCATAGGTTTGCTTCGTTTTTCATACCACTACCCACCTTTCAAAATTACTTTGTTTGATTCTTTCAATCTCAATATACGTTTAACAAGAGACGTTTTTTAGATTCCTGAAACACTGTCAGTCGGCTTCTGGCACAAGCTCATATGCACTTCAGATGGCTTTCTTCACCTCCTCATACTGGCCAGATACCTCCTCCGATAGGGATGCAAATACCTCACTCCTTATACCTACCAGCTTTGTTTGGATCAACTAAATCCACATGGTCAGTGGCCACTACATTTGTTTAGCCTTTTTCTAAAATGAAATTAAAAACGCTTCTACTTCAGTCTCATCAAATGTGGACAATTCATGGATGTATTTAAATAGGTACCCGTCAGGCCTTTGGCTACCGTAGAATTGCTCATCCTCACTATCCTCCTCCTTCAGCCTACCGTCTACCTTCATCGCCACTCTTCTAAGTCGACTTTTCTCTCCAATTGATAACATTTGAATTTGAAGCTCACTCTCTTTCTGCTTTTCTTCTTTCTTTTTCTGTTTCCCTTCTTCCTCTCCTTTTCTTTAATTCTACTTAAAATCAAATTTCAAATTGTTTTAGTTCAGTTTTTTGTTCAAGCTGCCTCATCTGCAATTGAATTCTAGCCATTTCCAAAGATTCTGATGGTATTCCACCAAAATTCAAATGCCAAACTAAAGCTGTAATTATTTCCTTCTCTCACAAACAAACACAAACCCAACTCCAGCTTGTCTGCCAATTCCAAAAACTTTGCCTTGCTCACCTTTTGCAAAATCTCTAACTTCACTTCTTTCACATATAGAACACCCTTAGAGACAGAAAGGACCATTACTACACAAATCACTGTTTAAACGAACTGAATTCAACACCAAGAATAAAAGACACCAGCAACTACCAAACCCCGCGTTTGACCCCAACAATCTCCCTGTGTACATTCTCCGCGTCCCAACGTGTGTTTCCTCTGGGTGCTCAGTTTTCCTCCCATAGCCCAAAGATGTGCAGGGTAGGTGAATTGACCATGTTAAATTGCGCATACTGTTCAGGGATCTGTAAGTTAGTTGCATTAGTCAGGGGTAAATATGGAATAATAGGATAGGGGAATGGGTCTTGGTGGGTTAATCTTCGGTGGGTTGGTGTGGACTTTTTGGCCCAAATTGCCTGTTTCCACACTGTAGGGATTCTAAACCTGAACCCAATTTGGAATTATCGATTTCAAAACGGACAAGAGTTCCCAGTTTGCGACGGACTAGACCAGACTGCCTTAAAATACTTTAGTATGTTAGCCTGGACGCCAACATTGTCTTATAGTAAAGGTAGATGTGAAGTGAGTGTTCCAGATGTGATGCGGCTGGTCAAACCACTCAACTTGAAGCAATATACAATTTATTTAAACACTCTAATAAAAACACATATAAAAAGAAGAGGAGTTTTGAATAACTTAACTACTGGAAATCGCAACAGTATAATAGGTGCAGTACGTTTCACTAATGAACTGTTCCAATGTACGATCATCCGATAATCTCATCCCTTGAAAAAAAAACACATCCAAGGCCATTTAGTATCGAGTGCAATTCTCCACTCCAGGAGGAAACAGCATCAGGACAGATTTCAGAGAGAATAGCAGCTCGAGATCATTTACTGAAGCGTCCAATCCTTCTCTGACCGCAAGCACCTGGTTACTGTTACAGCTCAGAAAAACTGGAAAGCCTGGTCTGTGCGAACTGACTATTGTTATCACTATTTATAAAAAAAAAAATACCCTAAAAGTCTCCTAAGTTATTTCCTTCAGCCATTTTCTGTAGGCAGTTCGGCTTTTAAGATATCTGTTTAAAGAAAAGGAGCAAATAATCTTTTTTAAAGTGACAGCATTGTCAGGGATGCTAGACACTTGGTCCTTTACAATAATACTCAAGGGGCTTCCTCTTGTTACTGACCACACGATCAGCTCAAAGGGATAAACACAGGAATCAGATGTTCAATGGACAGGCACAGAACAAGTTTCAAAGACGTGAGTCAAAGCTGCTGAAACCGCTGTCCAAAATAGAGCACCACTGGGGCACACCAAAAAGTCAACAACAGACCGACACACACACCCCTGTCCAACATGGAACACCACATGGGATACACCGGGAAGTGAATAACATCCCAATACACACGCCCATTTCCAACATGTAGCAGCACATGGGACATACCTGGAAGTGAACAACAGCCCGACACACACAGCCCCGTCCATGGGGAACCACATTGGTCACACTGGAATGTGAACAACAGCCCGGAACACGCTAACATCAACCCCACCCACCCCCGCCTCGTCCATGAAGCACCACATGGGACACAACGGGACGTGAGAAACCTGACACACGCTATTTCATTTTTTTGTGAGCTTCATAATGCCAGCAATTGATACACAATGGAGCCCAAAACCAAGGCCAGGGAATGATACAGAGGGACAGAGAGAGATTCACATTGAAGACAGAAACAGACAATTAATTAAGTGAGAGCATATTGTGGAAATATTTGGAAAAACAGGGCAGTGGGACTAACTGGAATATTGGACCCATACAGAACAAAATTACAAGAACCGTGAATAACGGTATTTTCAGATCACCTGAAATGGATAGTTTCATCAAATTCTGAATCGGTTTCACAGAAAACTTCAAACAACATAAACTGTGAGAAGACCAACATGGAGAGCTGTGCAGAACATGCAAGTCTATTGTTCAGTAAACTGAATTATCTGCCCAGCATGGTTGTGTGTGTGGGGTGGGGGGGATGTGTGTGTCTGTCGGTGTGTGTGTGTGTGTGAGTATGTGTGTGTGTGGGGGGGTGTGTGTGTCTGTGGGTGTGTGGGTGTGTGTGTATGTGTGGATGTGTGGGTGTGTGGAAATGTGTGGGTGTGTATGTGTGTGTGTGGGTGTGTGGAGTTTGTGTGAGTGTGGGTGTGTAAGTGTGGGTGGGTGTGTGGCGTGTGTGGCTGGGTGTGTGTCAGTGTGTGTGGGGGGAGTTTGTGTGTGATGTGTGTGTGCGAGGTGTGTGTGGTTGTGTGTGTCTGGGTGTGTGTATGGGTGTGTGGGTGTGTGTGCGTGGGTGTGTGTGTGGGTGTGTGTGGAGGTGTGTGTGGGTGAGTGTGTGGGTGTGTGGCTGTGTGTCTATGTGTGGGTGTGTCTGTGTGCGCGGGTGTGTGGGTGTGTGTGTGGGTGGGTGGGTGTGGTGTCTGTGTGTGTGTGTGTGTCTGTGGTGTGTGTGTGGTGTGTGTGGGTGTTTAAGGTGTGTGTGGGTGAGTGTGTGGATGTGTGTGTGGATGTGTGTGTGGGTGTGTGTTTGTGTGAGGGCGTGCATGTGGGTGGGTGTGGGTGCGAGTGTCTGGTGTTTGTGGGTGTGTGGGCGCGTGTGTCTGGGAGTATGTGTGTGGGTGTGTGCGTGGGTGTGTGTGGGTGTGTGTGGGTGTGTGGGTAGTGTGTGTGTGTGTGGATGTGTGTGGGTGTGGGTGTGTGTGGGTGTGTGGTGTGTGTGTGTGGGTGTGTGTGGGTGAGTGTGGGTGTGTGTGTGGGTGAGTGTGTGGATGTAGGTGGGGGGTTGTTTGTGTGAGGACGTGCATGTGGGTGGGTGTGGGTGTGAATGTCTGGTGTTTGTGTGTGTGTGTGTGGGTGTGTGTGGGAGTGTGTTTGTAGGTGTGTGCGTGGGTGTGTGTGGATGTGTGTGGGTGTGTGGGTGGTGTGTGCGTGGATGTGTGTGTGGGTGTGGGTGTGGGTGTGGTGTGTGTGTGTGTGTGTGTGGGTGTGTGGGTGGTGTGTGTGTGGTGTGTGTGGGTGTGGGTGTGTGTGGGTGGGTGTGTAGATGTGTGTGGATGTGTGTGTAAGTGTGTGTGTGGGTGGTACGTGTGTGGGTGTGTGTGTGGGTGTGTGTGTGGGCGTGTGTGGGAGTGTGTGTGGGTGTGTGCGTGTGTGTGTGTATGGTGCGTGTGTGTGTGTGTGTGTGTGGTGTGTGTGTGGGTGTGTGTGGGTGTGTGGGTGGTGTGTGTGTCGTGTGTGTGGTGTGTGTGGTGTGTGTGTGGATGTGTGTGTGGTGTGTGTGTGGGTGTGTGTATGTGTGTGGGTGTGTATGTGAGGGTGTATGTGTGTGTGGATGTGTGTGTGTAGGTGTGTGTGTGGGTGTGTGTGGGTGTATCTTTTGGTGTGTGTGGGGGGAGTGTGTTTGTGGGTGTGTGTGTCTGTGTGGTGTGTGTGGGTGTGTGTGGGTGTGTGGTTGTGGTTGTGCGGGGGTGTGTTGGAGTTGTGTGGGTGTATGGGTGTGTGTGTGGGTGTGTGAGGGTGTGGGTGTGTGTGGGCTTGTGTGTGTGTGTGTGTGTGGGAGGGTCTATGTGTGTATTTGAGTGTGTGTGCATGTGTGTATTTGTGGGTGGGTGTGGGTGTGTATGGGAGTGTATGGGTGTGTTTGTGGGTGTGTGTGGTTGTGTGTTTTGGGTGTGTGCATGTAGGTGGGGTGGGGTAGGTATGTGTGTCTGTGTGTGGGTGGGTGTGTGGGAGAGTTTGTGTGAGTGTGGGTGTGTAAGTGTGGGTGGGTGTGTGGCGTGTGTGGCTGGGTGTGTGTCAGTGTGTGTGGGGGGAGTTTGTGTGTGGTGTGTGTGTGCGAGGTATGTGTGTGGTTGTGTGTGTCTTGGTGCGTGTGGGTGTGTGTGTGTGTGGTGTGTGAGTGTGTGTGGGACAGTTTGTATGAATGTGTGTGGGAGTTTGGGTGTGGGTGTGCGTGCGTGTGTGTGTGTGTGGGTGTGTGTGTGAAAGGGTGTATGTGTGTGTGGGTGTGTATGGGTGTGTGTGTTGGTGTGTGTGGGTGTGATTGTCTGTGTGCGTGTGTGATTGTGTGGGTGTGTGTGGGTGCAATGTGGGTGTGTGTGTGTGTGTGTGTGTGTGGACGTGTGTGGGTGTGTGTGTGGGTGTGTGTGGGTGTGTGTGGGTGCGAATGTGTGTGTGAGTGTGTGTGTTTGTGTGCGGGTGTGTGTGGGTGTTTGTGGGTATGTGTATGTTTGTGTGAGGGTGTGTGTCTGGGTTTGTGTGGGTATGTGTGTGTGGGTGTGTGTGTGAGTGTGGGTGTGTGTGTGGGTGGGTGTTCTTGTGAGCGTGTGCATGTGGATATGTGTGGGTGTGTGTGTGGTATGTGTGGGTGTTTGTGTGTGAGTGTGTGTGGGGGGAGTATGTGTGTGATGCATGTGTGCGTGGTGTGTGTGCGGTTGTGAGTGTGTCTGTGTGTGTGTTGTGTGTGGGTGTTTGTGGGTGTGTGTGTGTGACGGGTGTGTGGTGTGTGTAGTGTGTGTGTGAGTGTGTGCGCGGTGAGTGTGTGGGTGGGTATGGGTGTGTGTGTGTGGTTGGGTGTTTGTGAATCTTTGTGGGAGTTTGGGTGTGGGGTGTGCCTGTGTGGGTGGGTGTGTGGGTGGGTGTGCAGCTGTGTGGCTGGGTGTGTGTCAGTGTGTGTGGGGGGTGTTGTGTGTGGTGTGTGCGTGCGAGGTGTGTGTGCGGTTGTGTGTGTGTCTGGGTGCGTGTGGGTGTGTGTGTGTGTTGTGTGTGTGTGTGTGGTGTGTGTGGTGTCTGTGTGTATGTGAGTGTGTGTGTGGTGTGTGTGGGAGAGTTTGTATGAATGTGTGTGGGAGTTTGGGTGTGGGTGTGTGTGTGGGTGTGTATGTGTGTGAGGATGTATGTGTGTGTGGGTGTGTATGGGTGAGTGTGTAGGTGTGTGTGTGGTTGTGAGTGTCTATGTGGGTGTGTGTGTGTGATTGTGTGGGTGGGTGTGGGTGTAATGTGGGTATGTGTGGGTGTGTGTGTGGGTGTGTGTGGGCGTGTGTGGGTGTGTGTGTGGGTGTGTGTGGGTGTGGGTGGGTGTGTGTATGTTTGTGTGAGAGTGTGTGTCTGGATTTGTGTGGGTATGTGTGTGTGTGAGTGTGGGTGTGTGTGTGTGGGTGTGTGTTCTTGTGAGGGTGTGCATGTGGGTATGTGTGTGTGTGTGGTGTGTGTGGATGGTTGTGTGTGAGTGTGTGTGGGGGTGTATGTGTGTGGTGTATGTGTGCGTGGTGTGTGTGTGTTTGTGTGTGTGTCTGGGTGTGTGTCGGAGTGTGTGTTGTGTGTGGGTGTTTGTGGGTGTGTGTGGTGTGTGTGTGGTGTGTGTGGGTATGTGTGTTTGAGTGTGTGTGGGCGTGTGTGTGTATGTGTGGGAGTGAGTGTGGTTGTGTGGGGTGTGTGTGTGGGTGTGTGTGAGTATATATGGGTGTGTGTGTGCATGCGGCTGTGTGTGAGTGTGTGTGTGGGTGTGTGTGGGCGTGTGTGTGGGAGGTATGTGTGGGAGGTATGTGTGTCTGGGTGTGTGTGTGTTCGAGTGTGTGTATGGGTGTGTGGGTGTGTGTTTGAGTGTGTGTGGGCGTGTGTGTGTATGTGTGGGAGTGAGTGTGGGTGTGTGGGGTGTGTGTGTGGGTGTGTGTGAGTATATATGGGTGTGTGTGAGCATGCGGCTGTGTGTGAGTGTGTGTGTGGGTGTGTGTGGGCCTGTGTGTGGGAGGTATGTGTGGGCATGTGTGTCTGTGTGTGGGTGTGTGTGTGGGTGAGTGTATGTGTGTGTGTGGTGTGTGTGTGTTTGTGCGAGGGTGTGCATGTGGGTGAGTGTGAGGGTGTGTGTGTGGGTGAGTGTGGGTGGGTGTGTGGGTGAGTGTGTGGATGTGTGTGTGGGTGTATGTTTGTGTGAGGGCGTGCATGTGGGTGGGTGTGGGTGCGAGTGTCTGGTGTTTGTGGGTGTG
Organism: Chiloscyllium plagiosum; assembly: GCF_037043375.1. Classification (NCBI taxonomy): domain Eukaryota; kingdom Metazoa; phylum Chordata; class Chondrichthyes; order Orectolobiformes; family Hemiscylliidae; genus Chiloscyllium; species Chiloscyllium plagiosum. The sequence continues at coordinate 2,040,849 of NW_028270176.1, forward strand.
TGTGTGCGTGTGTGTGGGAGTGTGTGTGTGGGTGTGTGCGTGGGTGTGTGTGGGTGTGTGTGGGTGTGTGAGTGGTGTGTGTGTGGATGTGTGCGTGGGTGTGGGTGTGTGTGTGGTGTGTGTGGGTGTGTGTGGGTGTGTTGGTGGTGTGCGTGTGGTGTGTGTGGGGTGTGTGTGGTGTGTGTGGATGTGTGTGTGGTGTGTCTGGGTGGGTGTTAGTGTGAGGGTGTGTGTTTGGATGTGTGTGGGTGTGTGTGTGTGGGTGTGTGTGTGGGGGTGTGTGTGTGGGTGTGTGCGTGGGTGTGTGTGTTTTGTGTTTGTGGGTGTGTGTGGTGGGTGTGTGTGGGTGGGTGTGTGTGGGTGTGCATGTGCATGTGTGGGTGTGTGTATGGGTGTGTGGGTGTGTGTGTGGTGTGTGTGTGTGTGGTTGTGTGTGGGGTATGTGTGTGTGAGTGTGTTGGTGTGTGTGGGTGTGTGTTTTTCTGTGTCTGTCTGTGGGTGTGTCCGTGTGCGCGGGTGTGTGGGTGTGTGTGTGGTGTGTGTTTGGGGGGTTGTGTGGGTGTGTGTGTCTGTAGTGTGTGTGTGGGTGTATGTGTGTGTGTGTGGCGTGTCTGTGTGGTGTGTGTGTGTTGTGTGTGTGCGCGGGATGTGTGTGTGGGTGAGTGTGGGTGCGTGTGTGGGTGTGTGTGTGTGAGCATGTGTGGGTGTGTGTTTGCGTGAGGGTGTGCGTGTGGGTGTGTGTGGGTGCGCTGTTTGAGTGTTGATGTATGTATGTGGTTGTGTGTGTAGTGTGTGTAGGTGTGTTTGGTGTGTGTGTGTGGTGTGTGTGTGGTGTGTTTGTGGTGTGCATGTGGTGTGTGTGTGGGTGGGTGTATATGCGTGCGTGTCGGTGTGTGTGGGTGGTTGTGTGCATGTGTGGGTGTGTGTGGGTGCGTGGATGTGGGTGTGTGTCGGTGTGTATGTGTGAGGGTGCATGCGTGTGTGGGTGTGTATGTATGTGTGTGGGTGTGTCTGTGTGTCTGTGGGTGTGTGGGTGGGTAAGTGTGTATGTGTGTGTGGGTGTTTGGGGACTGTGTGTGTGTGTGGGGTATGTGGGTGTGTGTGGGTATGTGTGGGTGTATGTGTGTGCATGTGTGTGTGTGAGTGTTTGTGTGGGTGTGTGGGTTTGTGTTTGGGTGTGTGTGGGCGTGTGGGTGGAGTGTATGTGAGGGTGCATGTGTCTGTGTGTGGGTGTGTGTGTGGGTGAGAGTGTGGTCTGTGTGTGTTTGTGTAAGGGAGTGCTTGTGGGTGTGTGTGAGTGTGATGTGTGTGTGTGGTGGGTGCGTGGGTCTGTATTTATCTGTGTGTGGTGTATGTGGGGGTGTGTGGGTGTGTGTGGTGTGTGTGTGGTGTGTATGAGTGTGTGAGCGATGTGTGTGGGTGTGTGTGTTTTGTGTGTGGGTGGTTGTGTGTGAGTCAGTGTGGCAGTTTGGGTGTGAGGTGTGAGTGTGTGGGTGTGTGGTGTGTGTGTGTGTATGTGTGAGGGTGTATGTGTGTGTGAGTGTGCATGGGTGTGTGTGTAGGTGTGTGTGTGGGTGTGTGTTTTGCTGCGTGTGTGGGCGGTTGTGTATGGGTGTGTGTGGTTGTGTGGGTGTGTGTGGGTGTAATGTGGGGGTGTATGGGTATGTGTGTCAGTGTGTGTGGCTGTGTGTGTGGGTGTGGGTGTGTGTGAGTGTGTGTTGTGTGTAGGTGTGTGTTTGGTGTGTGTGTGTTGTGTGTGTGGGTGTGGGTGTGGTGTGTGTGTGGTGTGTGTGTGTGGGAGTATGTGGGTGCGTGTCGGTGTGTGTGGGTGTGTGTGATTATGTGCATGTGTGTGTGGGTGTCTGTGTTGGTGTGTGGTGTGTGTGTTTGTGTGGTGTGTTTATGAGTTGTGTGTGGGTTTGTGTGGGCGAATGTGTGTGTGTGGGTGCGTGTGGGTGAGTGTGTGCGTGTGTGTGCATATGTGCGTGTGTGTGGTATGTGTGTGTGTGTGGGTGGTGTGTGCGTGAGTGTGTGTACGTTTGTGTGTGGGTGTATGGTTGTGTGTATGTGTGTTGTTGTGTGTGTGCATTTATGTGTGGTGAGTGTGTTTGTATGGGAGTGTGTAGGTGTGTGTGGTGTGTGCCTGAGTGGGTGTGTGTGCGTGAGATGTGTGTGCGGGTTTGTGTGGATGTTTGTGTTTGTGGGTTTGTGTGGGTGGGTGTGTGGGTGCGTGTGTGGGTGTGTTGGTGTGGGTGTGTGTGTGTTGGTGAGTGTGTGGGTGTGCATGCTTGTGTGAGGGTGTGTGTGGGTTTGTGTGTGTGTGTGTGTGTGTGTATGTGGCTGTGTGTGGGTGTGTGGCTGTGTGTGAGTGTGCGTGTGTGTGTGGTTTTGTCTGGGTACGTGTGTGTGTGGTTGTATTTGTGGGTGTGTGTGTATGGGTGTGTGTGGGTGTGGGTGTGAGCATGTGGGTGTGTGTGTTTGTGTGAGGGTGTGGGTGGGTTTGTGTGGATGTGTGTGTGGGTATGGTGTGTGTGGGTGGATGAACGTGGGTGTGTGGGTGTGTGTGTGGGTGCGTATGAGTGTGTTTGTGTGTGTGGGTGTGTGTGTGTGTGAGGGTGTGGGTGTGTGTGTGGGTGAAAGTGTGTGCGTGGGTGTGATGTGTATGTATGGGTATGTGTGTGCGGGTGTGGGTGTGGGTGCGTGTGGGTGTGTGGGGAGGTGTGTGTCTGGGTGTGTGTGGGTGTGTGTGCGTGTGTGAGTGTGGTTGTGTGAGTGGGTGTTTTGGGTATGTGTGTGGAAATGTGTGTGGGTGTGTGTGCGTGTGTTGGTGTGGGTGTATGTTTGTGATTGTCTGTGTGTGGGTGTTTGTATGGCTGTGGGTGTGATTGTGTGGGTGTCTGTGTGTGTCTGTGTGGGTTTGTGTGCGTCTGTGTGGGTGTGTGTACGTCTGTATGGGTGTGTGTGGGTGTGTGTAGGCGTGTGTGTGTGGGTTTGTGTGTGGTGTATGTGAGTGTGCGTGTGTGAGTGTGTGGGTGAGTTTCTGTGTGTGGGTGTTTGTGGGTGTGAGTGTGTGTGTGTGTGGGTGTGTGGTTGTGTGCATGTGTGGATGTGTAGGTGTGGGTGGGTGCGTGGGTGCGTGTGTGGGTTTGTTTGCGTGTGTGTGTGTTTGCGCGCGTGTGTGAGTGAGTTTGTGTGGGTTTGGGTGTGTGTGAGTGTGTGTGTGGGTGTGTGGGTGGGTGTGTTCATGTGTGTGTGTGTGAGAGTGTATGTGGTGTGTGTGTGGGTGGTGTGCGCGTGAGTGTGTGCATGTGTGTGGTGTGTGTGTGGGTGTATGGTTTTGTGTATGTGTGTGGTTGTGTGTGCGTTTATGTGTGGTGTGTGTGTTCGTGTGAGTTTGTGTAGGTGTGTGTGTGTGTGAGGTGTGTTCGTGAGTGGGTGTGTGTGTGGGTGCGTGAGTTGTGTGCGTGGGTTTGTGTGAGTGTTTGTGTGTGTGTGGTTTTGTGTGGGTGTGTGTAGGTTGTGTGGGTCTGTGTGTGTGGGTGTATGTGTGTGCGTGCATGTGGTGCGTGTGTTTGTGCGGGAGTGTGTGGGTGTGTGTGGAGTGTGTATTTGTGCAGGTGTGTGTGGGTGTGTTTGTGGTGTGTTTTTGAGTGTGTGTATGTGTGTGTGGTGTGTGTGCGTGTGTGTAGGGGTGTGTGTGGGTGTGTCTTTGTGTGTAGCTGTGTGTGCGTGTGCGTATGGTGTGTGTGTATGTCTGCGTGTGGTGTGTGTGTGTGTGTGTTTGGGTGTTTGTGTGTAAGGGTGTGTATAGATGTGTGTGTTGGGTGTGTGTGTGTGGGGGGGAGTGTGTGGCTGTGCGTGTGTGTGGGCGTGTGTGAGTCTGGGTGTCCGTGTATGGGTGTTTGTATGGGGGTGTGTGGTTGTGTGTCGGTGTGTGTGTAGGTGTATGTGGGTGTGTGTGGGTGTGTGCATGTGGGTGTAGGTGTGTATGTGTGGGGGGTTGTGCGGTGGGTGTGTGTGTGTTTGTGGGTGTGTATGTGTGTGTGGATGTGTCTGTGTGTGGGTGGGATTGTTTTTGGGTGTGTGTGGGTGTGTGTGTGTGAGTGTGTGTGGGCGTGTGTGTGTGTGGGTGTGTGTGTTTGAATGTGTGTGGGTGCGTGAGTTGTGTGTGTGGGTTTGTGTGGGTGTTTGTGTGTGTGGGTGTGTGTGGTTAAGTGGGTCTGTGTGTGTGTGCGTGTTTGTGCGGGTGTTTGTGGGTGTGTGTGTGTGTGGTGCGTGTGTTTGTGCGAATGTGTGCGGATGTGTGTGTGGTGTGTGTGCGTGTGTGTGAGGGTGTGTGTGGGTGTCCGTTTCTGTGTGGGTGTATATGTGCGCGTGTGTGTGATTTGTGTGTATGTGTGTGCGTGTGGTGTGTGTGGGTGTGTGTGGGTGTGTGTGGATGTGTTTCGGTGGTTGTGTGTGTGTAAGGGTGTTTGTGGGTGTGTGTGTGGGTGTGTGTGTGTGGTTGAGTGGGGGTGGGTGTGTGGGTGTGTGTGGGTGAGTATGGGTGTGTTTGTGTGTGTGTAGGTGTATGTGTGTGTACGTGGGTGTGAGGGTGTATGTGTGGGTGTGTGTGTGGTTAGGTGTGTGTGTGGTTGTCTGTGTGAGTGGGTGCGTGTGTGTGTGTGGGTGTATTCGTGGGTGTGTGTGGGGGTGTGGTTGTGTGTGTGGGCGCTTGTGTCTATGTTTGTGGGTGTGTGTGTGTGGGTGTGTGTGGGTGGGTGTGTTTGTGGGTGTGTGCGTGAGTTTAGGGGGGAGTGTGCTTGTGAGTGTATGTGGGGGTGTGTGTGCGTGTGTGCGTGTTTTTGTGAATGTGTGTGTGGGGGTGTCTGTAGGTGTGTGGATGTGTGTGAGTGTGTATATGTGGGGGGATGTGGGCGTGTGTAGGGTGTGTGGGTATGTGTGTGTATGTGGGTGTGTGTGGGTGTGTGTGTGTGGGTCTGTGTGTGGGTGTGTGTGTGGGTGTATGTGGGTGTGTGTGTGGGTGTATGTGGGTGCGTGTGTGTGTGTGTGTGGGTGTGTGTATGTGTGGGTGTGTGTGTGGGTGTGTGTCGGTGTGTGTGTGGGTGTGTGGCTGTGTGTGTGTGGGTGTATGTGGGTGTGTGTGTGTGAGTGTATGTGTGTGTGTGTGTGTGTGTGTGTGTGTGTGTCACAGAACTGTCAGATGGATGGGCTTTTGATCTGATTACGAATCAGGTTTGCTTCTGCAGATTTCAAACCGTGAGTGACTCCAGCAGGTTGTTGTCATCATTGAGTCTGTATTTCAGAGCTCAAGGTTCAAACAGCAGATGGGTTAAGCCAGTGATGTATATTCCGAAGCAGCGAGTAGTTAAATTTAATAATGGTCAGGGCATGGTGTCAGGAATCAGCTCATGGTTATAAGGGCCCCCAGAGTTGTGATTCGTCTGTGTCAAACACCACCTGCAAGTTCCCCTCCAAGCCACTCACCACCCTGACTTGGAAATACACCGCTGTTCCTTCACAGTCGTTGAGTGAGAATCCTGGAATTCCACCCCCCCCCCCCCCCCAACTGTTTTGTGGATCAACCCACAGCAAGTGGACTGTAGCGATTCAAGAAAGAAGCTCACCACCACCTTCTTAAGCGCAAATAGGGATAGACTATAATACTGGACAGCCAGCGATGCCCAAGTCCCAGGAATAAAAAAAAATGATATTAACCAGGGATGGAGCAATGGATACTATAGGCGATTTGTGTGAAAGTGTGAGTAAAATTCTACAGGATGTGGAAGGATCCTTTGGGGTCTGGGACGGAGTTGAGGTGGAGGTGAGGGTCCAGGTTTTCTAATTATTGCAGTGGCAGGGGAAGGTACCAGGAGTGGAGGATGGGTTAGTGGGTGGCGTCGACCTGACAAGAGAGTCGCACCGGAAATGTTCTTTATCGAACGCAGATCAGGGTGGGGAGGGAAATATATCCCTGGTGGTGTGGCCTGTTTGTAGGTGACGCAAATGGTGGAGGATAATGCGTTGTTTCTGGATATCTGGTGGGATGGAAGTGAAGGAAAAGGGTGTTCTTTCCCTGTTGCATTTGGAGGGGTGGGATTCGAAGGCAGAGGTGCGGGAAGTGGATGAGATGCTCTGGTTGGCATCGTCAACCACGTGGGAGGGGAAATTGTGGTCTTTGAAGAAGGAGGTCATCTGCGGTATACACTGGGTTGAGAGTGTGGTGCTGGAAAAGCACAGCAGGTCATGCAGCATCCGAGGAGCAAGAAAATTTGGCGTTTTGGGCAAAAGGCCTTTATCAGGAATCAGGCTTTTGCCCCTGCTCCTCGAATGCTGCCTGACCTGTTAGGTTTTTCCAGCACCACACTCTCGACTCAAATCTCCCGCATATACAATACTCCCCTTCACCGACACGCTGGGTTCAGCCACTTCTGTAATACGGCCTTTAATTCTGTTCTCACTGCTGTAGGAAAGATGTTAAACTTGAAAGTGTGCACAAAAGATTTACAAGTATGTTGCTGATGTTGTGAGTGCGAGTAAAGTTGAGCCACACTGAGAGTATGAATTGGTTAGGGCTATGTTCCCTGGAGCGTTGATCTGAGGAGTGACCTTACTGAGGTTTATCACAATGAATCCCGATGCTCCAGTTTGAGCAACGTCAAGTCGGAGGGAAATAAACAGGACAGTTATTCATATTAAAACTGGGCAATTACTCATGATGCAACAACTTGCTGAACTACGCAAGTAGACTGAAGAATGGGACTCTTCGGAGGAGTCGGAATTTGGAGGGTCCAATCACATGAATGAAAACAAAAATAAAGGCATTGCCACATCAACTGAAATGATTACTTAAATCACATTCTCAATCCACCTCACAGAACCAGACCGGACACCATAAACCCAGAGGAGATAAGTGTTCAGTATGAAGAACTGTGCAGACCAGGTTCGTGTACTGCTGAACACAACGCTGCAATCAGTCCAGAGTGGAACACTGTGCAGACCACAGCAGTGCAATGATCTATAAATCTAGATGAGGTATGTGACCAGGGTGTGGAACTGTGTCCACCACCCCAGTACGTTGCTTGCTTCCTCAGTGCCTGTCTCCATAACCAACTCACCCCACACGGACTCCGGACCACCTTTAAACCAGCAGAGTTCGGACCCGAACAGGACAAACAGTACAGATTACAGATTCAAAAACACCAGCAACGGTTCTCCATCAAGATCCTCCGCTCCACGCTTGCAGCAATGCGCCGGTACCTAACCTCTCTACAGTCTGCCCTGCCTCAGCTGAGGGCCACACTCTCTCAGAATTGCAAAGGACCCACTCTGTACTACATCCTCAGGAGAATTCATACTCTCAACAAACAGTATTTCAATTCCATCCAAAACATCAAACTTTTATCTACCCAGCTCCATAACCAGCGCTCCTTGAACATTCCAGAAGATTCCCCTGGCCTCGGAAACTCCATTAGCCATGCGGCTGATGCAGCTACCACCCCCACGCTGATTGATGATGTCACTTCTGCCCCCATCATGGCCACTCCCACAGCCACTTCCGGCCCTCACATCATTGCCGATGCCACACGCTCAGTGACTGCCGCCACCCCTACTGCCGTGTCTGCCACCACTTCCGACCCCACCAGCGCCACTCACCTGCATTCTGCTGACACGCCCCCCACAGACCCCACTGTCACTATCCCCACCCCCCTAAACCCCGAGGGCAACACTACCCCTGCTCATGACTCTATCCCCATTCCCCCCACCATCACACCCACTCCAGGTAATGGCTCCGACCCCACTCCCAGCATTACACCCACACCAGCTCCCAGCTCCCAGCCCTGCTAAGTTTTCACCATCCCTCCAGACCTCCCCCTCACTGAGGATGAACGATCAGTCCTCAGCAAAGGACTCACCTTCGTCCCCCTCCGTCCACGCATCAATTAATTTAATACACGCCCTGACATCGAACAATTCTTCCGTCGCCTCCGCCTCCGAGCTTACTTTCACAATCAGGACTCCCGCCCACCTTCCGAAGACCCCTTCGCCCACCTCCAACACACTGCATCCACCTGGACACCCCGCGCTGGCCTATTACCTGCCCTCGACCTCTTCATTTCCAACTGCAGCCGGGACATTAACCGCCTCAACCTGTCGACCCCCCTCCCCCACTCCAACCTCTCATCCTCACAACGCGCAGCCCTCCAAGCCCTCTGCTCCAATCCTGACCTCACCATCAAGCCAGCGGACAAAGGGGGCGCAGTGATAGTGTGGCGCACTGACCTTTACATTGCTGAAGCCAAACGCCAACTCGAGGACACCTCTTCCTACCGCCCCCTTGACCATGACCCCACCCCCCATCACCAAACCATCATCTCCCAGACCATACAGAACCTCATCACCTCAGGAGATCTCCCATCCACAGCTTCCAACCTCATAGTCCGGGAACCCCGCACTGCCCGGTTCTACCTCCTTCCCAAGATCCACAAGCCTGACCACCCTGGCCGACCCATTGTCTCAGCATGCTCCTGCCCCACTGAACTCGTCTCTACCTACCTCGACACTGTCCTATCCCCCCTAGTCCAGGAACTCCCCACATACGTTCGAGACACCACCCACGCCCTCCACCTCCTCCAAGACTTCCGTTTCCCCGGTCCCCAACGCCTCATCTTCACCATGGATATCCAATCCCTCTACACCTCCATCCGCCATGACCAGGGCCTCCAAGCCCTCCGTTTTTTCCTCTCCAGACGTTCCCAACAGTACCCCGCCACCGACACTCTCATTCGTTTGGCCGAACTGGTCCTCACCCTTAACAATTTCTCCTTTGAATCCTCCCAATTCCTCCAGACCAAAGGGGCAGCCATGGGCACACGTATGGGCCCCAGCTACGCTAGTCTCTTTGCTGGCTACGTAGAGCAGTTGATCTTCCGCAATTACACCGGCACCACTCCCCATCTCTTCCTCCGCTACATTGATGACTGCATTGGCGCCACCTCGTGCTCCCGCAAGGAGGTTGAGCAATTCATCAACTTCACCAACACATTCCACTCTGACCTTAAATTTACCTGGACCATCTCTGACACCTCCCTCCCCTTCCTGGACCTCTCCATCTCCATCAGTGACGACCGACTTGACACTGACATTTTCTACAAACCCACCGACTCCCACAGCTACCTGGATTACACCTCTTCCCACCCTACCTCTTGCAAAAATGCCATCCCGTATTCCCAATTCCTCCGCCTCCGCCGTATCTGCTCCCAGGAGGAGCGGTTCCACCATAGAACACACCAGATGGCCTCCTTCTTTCGAGACCGCAATTTCCCTTCCCACGTGGTTAAAGATGCCCTCCAACGCTTCTCATCCACATCCCGCACCTCCGCCCTCAGACCTAACCCCTCCAACCGCCACAAGGACAGAACGCCCCTGGTGCTCACCTTCCACCCTACCAACCTTCGCATAAACCAAATCATCCGCCGACATTTCCGCCACCTCCAAACAGACCCCACCACCAGGGATATATTTCCCTCCCCACCCCTTTCCGACTTCCGCAAAGACCGTTCCCTCTGTGACTACCTGGTCAGGCCCACGCCCCCCTACGACCCACCCTCCCATCCTGGCACTTTCCCCTGCCACCGCAGAAACTGTAAAACCTGCGCCCACACCTCCTCCCTCACCTATATCCAAGGCCCCAAAGGAGCTTTCCACATCCATCAAAGTTTTACCTGCACATCCACTAATATCATCTATCGTATCAGTTGCTCCCAATGCGGTCTCCTCTACATTGGGGAGACTGGGCGCCTCCTAGCGGAGCGCTTTTGGGAACATCTCCAAGACACCCGCACCAATCAACCAAATCGCCCAGTGGCTCAACATTTCAACTCCCCCTCCCACTCTGCCGAGGATATGGAGGTGCTGGGCCTCCTCCACCGCCGCTCCCTCACCACCAGACGCCTGGAGGAAGAACGCCTCATCTTCCGCCTCGGAACACTTCAACCCCAGGGCATCAATGTGGATTTCAACAGTTTCCTCATTTCCCCTTCCCCCACCTCATCCTAGCTTCTAACCTCCAGCAACTCGATCCCCTGACCTGTCCGGACTTGTCCGACCTGCCCAGCTCCTTTTCCACCTATCCACTCCACCCTCTCCTCCCTGACCTATCACCGTCATCTCCTTCCCCACTGACCTATTGTACTCCATGCAACTCTCTCCCCACCCCCACCCTCCTCTAGCTTATCTCTCCACGCTTCAGGCTCTCTGCCTTTATTCCTGATGAAGGGCTTTTGCCCGAAACGTCGATTTTGCCTGTCCTCGGATGCTGCCTGAATTGCTGTGCTCTTCCAGCACCACTGATCCAGAATGTGTTAAATCCCTGCCCAGCGTAGGGAAACATGCAACCCATGCTGGAAGTGACGGGATGTGCAGCTCCCATCCATTTACAGCTCCATATTGAGATACAATGTCATGGAAGGATGTGATCACAGGATCCAGAATACTGAAATGTAAACTTCTCAACAGTATTCTGCAAAATAAGCCAGTATTTCCAGGAATAATGGGTGAACAGGATATTGTTGTGAGGTCAGATGATGGAGAGTTTTGGATGAGCATTTCTTCTGCAGCACTGTAACTGGGAGTAGGATCAGCACAGGCTTTGCCTCATTGAGCTGAATCTAACAATAGTTTGTCTGTGTGACATTTTCATTGAGTGTGATAGAGTGATCGTCTGCACGAAGCTAAGCTAGTTTCCTTGTGTTATTTTATCGAACTCAAGTCATTAAAAACCCACCCTACCCCATGGTGTCCCTCTCATTCAACGTCAGCCCGATTCTCTCACCCATCATAGCGGGAGGTACTTACTATCACCTGGATAACCCTAGATATTCTGTAATCACTGGCACTGGAGCCATCTTTAAAAGGCCATTGGGCACACGGTTGAGCTTTCTAACTTTGGACCTGCCCTGAACAGTTTATCCTGAGCACGACAGATATGGAGCAATTACACCACGGTTTGTCGATAGAGACACAGAGGTCCTGGTGAATGCACTAGTAGAGAGAGGGGCATTCTCATCCCAGAGTGGTCCACACCACCAGAACCAGCAAGCATGGTCTGACCTCACCACCCAGCTTAGTGCAGTATCTGCGGTCTGAAGAAATGTCCAGCAGTACAGGACAAGCATCAATAACCTTCCCCGCTCTGTCAGGATGAGGGTCACTGGATTATCTATGCTCCCTCACAGTCACTGTATATCTGTTATAGCACCGACTTCCAAACAAGGCTCATTCTTCACCTCTCTCTCTCTCTCCCTCTCTCTCTCTCTCCACCCCGCCCCCCCACCACCCTCTCTCGCCTTTGCAATAACCCCATATGGTGATAAAATGTCCTGGAGAATGCTACTATGGAATATTCCAGATAATGTTCCTAATAATTCCCATTTTCAGGAAAATGTCAATGCCGAAGGAGTAGAGAGGTATATTTTTCAAATCACAGACAATTCAAATTCATCATGAGGCCATTCAGCCCTTCAAACTTGCTCTAGCATTTAATAAGATGGTTGCTGATCTGATGGTTTTCGCAGCTTCATGTTACAGGAACTTTCAGTCATTCAACCCCCCGAGTTCCTGTCACTGACCAGACGACACTCAGGCACTTTTACCCCAGTTTTCTTCAAGCGCCTATTTAAGGACATTTACTATGGGGACGGTCTCTCCAAACAATATATTCCATTAGCTTTATACTTTGATGTAATGGTAAGCACATCTTACACAGACCAAGCAAGAATATGTACTTATTTTATGGTTATTGATAGCAAATCACAATGAGTAATTCTTGTCACTTCACTTGTTGCACCTTATTGTATTTAGCCAAAGACAGCTTCCAAACACTTGGCTTGTTATAAAATACAATTTCTAGCAGAGAACGTTTTTATCCTCAGCTGTTATCTTGAAAATGATCTGAATTGTACCTTTTTCCTTGTTATGAAAGTTGCTGTTGCCCTTTGTCTGTAACTGTTTCTGTCTGTAACAGTCACACAGTCTCCCACTCAGTTGGCTGGACAGCTGGTTTGAGATGCAGAGAGAGGCCATAGCGCAGGTTCAATTCCCCCACACTGACAGAGGTTGCCATGAAGGAAACGCTCTCGCAACCTCACCCCATCACCGAGGTGTGATGACCCTAAGTGTTAACTACCATGCGTTGTCTCTCTGTAACGACAGAGCAGTCCCATGCTTCTTTGAAACTATTCTATTACTGTTAGCATTTTAATATGTTATCATTTCGTTATTCACTATATTCTGGATGTTTTTCAATCAGTTTCATTTTGTACCACTGTCCGCATTTCCCACACACTGCACATTCGTGCCCATTCCCTGATAATCTTTCACTCTGTTGTTATTTAAGAACCTTCTGTCTGTGCCTCAAAAATATTCAATATCTATGCCTCCAATGCTTTATGGGGAAGAGAGTCCAAAGTCTTTAACACTGAGAAAACAAAAAATTATCTCATCTGTGTGTGAGATTTATTTTTGTCTCCTTACCTGAGAAAGAATATAATTACATTAGAAGCAGTTCAGAGATGTTTCACTTCACGTATTCCACAGATGAAGATTTTATATTATGGAGACTTTAACAGGTTACTCTTGGAATGTGAGATGATCTTATTGAAAGATACAAGGCCTTGAGAGAGTGGATCAGGTAGATACCCACTGGGTGTTTGTACCGTCCAAACTTGATGTCATTGTCATAAAACCTCGACAGTGAGGAAGCAAGACATTCTGCCCATCGAGTCCACACCGACACACCGAACAGCATCCCACCAAGACATGTTCCCGCTACCTTATTCATTTACCCCCGCATTTACCGTGACTAACCGCCTAACCTACACATTCGCGGGCACAATGGGCAATTTAGCGTGACTAATCCACTCTAAGCTACACATCATTGGTCTGTGGGAGGAAACTGGGGCACTGGAAGAAAACCCACACAGAGATGGGGAGAATGTTCAAACTCCACATAGAGTGTGGAGAAATTCACAAAATGGAATTTCATTCCAGTGGGAATTCTCTTTTCCAAAGGTTTGGGATGGCTGAATCTTTATATTAGCTCGAGGTTGGTTTCGTCTGATTTTCCACAGACAGCTGAATCAGGGATAATGGTGCATGGAGAGGAAAGTGCAGCTGGGACCAAAATGAGATGAGCCACGACCTTATTTGCTGCTGGACTAGTGTCAAAGGGCCGAATGCCCCCCTGGTGTCCCTCAGCCCGATGTTCTGATGTTCCATTCAGCTCTTCGGACCTGCTACGAAGGGGCAAACCGAGGAAACTCTGATGGTTCGGTGTAGTTTGGGAAATGCACTTGGAAAATCCAAACAGACAGAAGTGACCCCCCTCCCCCAATCCCTCTTTTCAGGCTTCCCCTCTCTGTAACTTCCGCTCCAGATGTGGGTCATGTTACAGACACAGATTCGCTGTGAATACAGTCCTGTACCCGCATCCAGGTTTAGCTCAAACAAATCATCTGTTCTCCCTGAATGCAACATTGTTCAACACCATTTTCAGGAAAGTAACCAGTTATTTTCAGGAAACGCCTAACGAAACAACCTAGTTACTTGCTGCATCAGCATGCTGATATTATGTTTCAGACACAAAAACAATTCCATCCCTTTGCACTGCTCATTTTTTGGGAGTCCCCTCCATTACATAACAGCCTTCCTTCTGGTTCTCAGTGTCATACTCAAACTCGGATGTATATTGCACTCAGCTCCCGCCGTCAGGCTATTGGCATAGATTATAAATAAATCTTGCCATTGCACTGATGTTTGTGATACTCCAGCAGATACATTTTATCAGGAAGATCCATTAACCGTGACTCTCTAATTTCTATGTGTTAACCAAAAGTCATCCCATGCTAATATATTATCTGTCATACTATAAGCTTCTGTCTGGTGTAACAATTTTTATTTTGTGATACCTTGTGGAAGATCTCTGAAAACCCTCAGGTATACCAGTTCCCATTTACCACGCCCGCATGTTACATTCTCAAGGATCTCCAGAAAAACTTTGCATGATTTAATAGTCAAAATATAGACCATCTTTCACAAAACAATGCTGACGCTGTGTGAAGCTTTTCCAAATTCCCTGCAGACCCTTCCTTAATAACAGCCTCTTGCAAATTCCCAGGAATAATTGTGAGGCTAAATAGTTCCTGCTTTCAGTCTCACTCCTTTCTCGAAGTCAAGCGCCACATTGGAGGGTCTCCAGTTTCGCTGGAACATTCCTGCAATCCAGAGACTTAGCGAATATTTCACACATTGCCACCAGTCATTCTGTAACCCTGCTTTTAAAATCCAGTGTTAATTACTGCTGACCTGGCTACCCTTATTCTTATCTGTTTATTTAAAAACCTTGTTCCTATTGTACTATTGTACAAAATGTGGGAGAGAAAGCAGTTTGGATCAGTAATTGGCTTGCTGAAAGAGACAGAGGGTGGTGGTTGATGAGAAATGGTCACCCTGGAGTCCACTTAACAGTGGTGTTCGTCATTTTTATAAACGACCTAGATGAGGGCCTAGAAGGGTGGGTGAGTAAATGTGCAGACGACACTAAGGTCGGTGGAGTTATGGATAGTGACGAAGGATGTTGTAGGTTACAGAGAGATATAGATAAGCTGCAGAACTGGGCAGAGAGGTGGCAAATGGAGTTTAATGCGGACAAGTGTGAGGTGATTCACTTTGGTCGGAGTAACTGGAATGCAAAATACTGGGCTAATGGTAAGATTCTTGGTAGTGTAGAGGAGCAGAGAGATCTCAGTGTCCAGGTACACAGATCCTTGAAAGTTGCCACCCAGGTTGACAGGGTTGTTAAGTGTTTTAGCTTTTATTAATAGAGGGATCGAGTTCCGGAACCATGAGGTTATGCTACAGCTGTACAAAACTCTGGTGCGGCCGCACTTGGAGTATTGTGTACAGTTCTGGTCACTCCATTATAAGAAGGGCGCAGAAGCTTTGGAAAGGGTGCAGATAAGATTTACTAGGATGTTGCCTGGTATGGAGGGAAGGTCTTAAGAGGAAAGGCTGAGGGGCTTGAAGCTGTTTTCATTAGAGAGAAGAATGTTAAGAAGTGACTTAATAGAGACATATAAGATAAACAGCGGGTTAGATAGGGCGGACAGGGAGAGCCCTTTTCCAAGAATGGTGACAGCGAGCACGAGGGGGCATAGCTTTAAATTGAGGGGTGATAGATATAGGACAGATGTCAGACCTAGCTTCTTTACTCAGAGAGTAGTAAGGGTATGGGATGCTTTTCCTGCAATAGTAGTAGATTTAGTAACTTTAAGTACATTTAAGTTGTCATTGGGCAAGCATGTGGACGTACATAGAATAGTGTAGGTTAGATGGGCTTCAGATTGGTATGACGGGTTGGCGCAACATCGAGGGCTGAAGGGCCTGTACTGCACTGTAATGGTCTATGTTCTATGTTCCTTTTGTTCGAGGCAGTTCAAGAATTTCCCTCCGATTACCATTTTGATTATATCATTGAAATACTTACAGTGTCTTCTCCTATGAGGAATGATGTAACATTCTGGTGCAAATTATCTGGCTGTTCTTCCTCGTCACACCCTTCATAGGTCCTCAATATGCTTCCCTGACTTCATTTCTACCAAAGGTCATACATTCATCTTGAACTTTTTTTATACACACAAAAAAGCTCGTGCTGCTTGCTTTTATATTTCTTGCCAATTTGCTTCTGTCATATCTTTTCTTCTCTTTTCCTTGCTTTCTATATTCATACAGAAATATCACACACAGACAGACCCTTTGGTCCTACTTGTCCAAATTGACCAGGTTTTCCAAACTAAACTAATCCCATCTGCTTACATTTTGCCCACATGCTTCTGAACGTTTCCCATTCATTCGCCTGTCCAAACGTCATTGAAATGCTGTAGTTGTACTTGCATCTGCCACTTGTCCTCTGGCAGCTCATTCCGTACACACGTCACCATCTATGTGAAAAAGTTGCACCTTTGGCACTTTTTAATCTTCCCCTTTCACCTTAAAGCAAAGTCCTCTATGTTTGAAATCCCCTCTCCTGTGGAAAGTACCTTAGCTCTTCACCCTATCCATGCTTCTCATGATTTTATAAACTCTATAACGCCACACTTCAACCTCCTACACTCCATCTGATACTAACTTCAAGAGCAAGCATTTAAAGATAAGCACTGCAAATTTGAAACAACATTCAAAATGACAGAAAAACAATACTCAGCCCAAACTTCACACTGTGATTTGTTTTTCTCCATATTACAATATTAAGACAGCGTGAAACTCTAACTAGTTCCATTCGGAAGTAAAACTCTTGAATTCCTTTGTCGAAATAGGGTGATGATCTCTGCAGTGAAAGCGTATCTCTGGCCAAATCCAAGTAAGAAAGGGAATTCTTAAAGCACACAATCTGCATGCAGTTGCCTTTAACAGAGTGAGATGAAGGCTAAGTATACTTTTGGAACGTTGGATCACAGTGTGAATTCAGTGCAAAGGGGGAGAGGTGTTTTCAATAAGGCTTACTCCAAGAAGGATACTTTCTGGAGTAGGATGTGAGTGGGAGGTGGAAAACAGCATGAATGGAGAGGCCGAGCCACACTGAGACCAGAGGCAAAATGGCAGCACAAAACACATCTTGATGCTCGTGCAGGGAAGGTAGACTTCATCAAAGAGCTTCAGGTGAAGCGGGTAGGGACCATAATGTGAGAGAATGTGCTCTGTAATTTGAGAAGGTGAACCTGGAATCAGGAAGAGGAAACGAGCAGGGAAGAGAATGGAGCAGCAATGGCAGGGGTTTCTGAGGGGAATTCCGGAAGCACAGCTGAAATTCATGCCTAGCATCTGCTTCTGGTCCCTGAAATAAGCATTCTAAACCCGGGCACACAATAATTCTCGTTAATTTGTGATTGAATAGTATCCTTGGCAGATTTTGTGTACCATGAGTGGTTCAGCTTCTTTCGAGTCCTTCTTTTTGAACAGAAATAATAATTTCTGAGAGTTATGAGATATATTCTTGAATGTGTGCTCCTGTATACCCACTGGCCTTCCTCTGGATCTATTTCCACATTCCGCTTCAGACCAGATAAGAGACAGAAATCCTCAATTTAGATGTCTGGTTCTTTTCAATAATTCAGGGGAGATTTCTGCATATGGCAGAGCACATGATCAGCGGAGGCTGATTTCCATTCTCCCAGTTGCTCCGTCTCTGTTGTTTCGGTTTGATGATGCCACATTGCAGTGAGCTGCCTGTGACGTGACCTCCTTTTCCTTCAAACCAGAAATCCCCTAACTCCGCTGTATATGACCTACAGCTGTGACTGTCCCATTTCCCGCGATATCGCCCTCACTCCGTCACCTCCGTTCCAGAACAATGATAGATTTCCCCTTGTCCTCACTTTCTACTGCACTAGAATCCACATTCACAGAATCATCCTCCGACCCTCCACCACCTCCTGCAGGACTACACCATCAAACATCTCTTCCCCTCACGTCCACTGTCAGCATTTCACAGGGACCATTCCCTCTGTGACACCCTCCATCACCCCGAACACTTTCCCACTCCCCCATGGCACCTTCTCGTGCAATTGCAGAAACTGCAACACTTGCCCATTCACCTCTTACTTCCTCACTGTCCCAGGCCCTAATCACTTGCAGGTGAAGCAGCATTTCACTTTACTGTTTCAATCCAGTCTCCTGTCATTCCTGCTCACAATGCAGTTTCAGTTACACTGGGGAGACAAAGCAGAGACTGTTTTAAGGAACACTTCCACTCTGTCTGTAGGAATAATCCTGACCTTTCCCTTGCTTCCCATTCCAATAACCTACGTTGCTCTCATGCTGACTTTTCGGTCCTGAACTGCTGTAATGTAATGAAGCACAACCCAAGCTGGAGTAACACCTCCTTTTATAATTTGGTACGTTCCAGCCTGAAGGAGTTCAGATTAATTTCCATGACTTTACAGCCTGACACCATTATGTCTGTTTTCCATTTTTCATGCATTCTGCTTGCTTGTCTGTGACTTTTTTTTATCTTGCACTCAATTGAGAGAACCAATTTCTTCCATTTACACTTTAATTTACACCCATTTTATATGTTTCTCTTTCACCACAATTAAAAGCTTATTCCCTTGTTGCATTGCATCTCCCCATGCTCTGTTCCCCATCATCCCTCTTCCACTTTTGTCAAGGGATTAAGGAGTTCTTTTCAGTTCTCAGTAAGGGTCACGTTGGACTTGAAACACTATCTCTGTTTCTCTGTCTCCACAGATGCTGCTAGACCCCCCGCTGAATTTCTCCAGCAATTTCTGGCTTTGAACAGCTTGAAAGACGTGTGTCCAAGCCGCTCAAATGTCCTGTCCATCATGGAGCGCCATACACCGAGAAGTGAACAATAACGCAAGATGTAAAAATTCATTGGTTCTGAAATGACGTAAGACTGGCATCATTGACGCTACAGAGTTCTAAATGAAGACAATGAGGAGAAACGGAGAGAAATGCATTCAATTTAAACACCGAAGGTGGCATGACTGAAAGGGAAAAGATTCAGATGAATGTCGGAATTAGAATCGTTACAGTGTGGAAACAGGCCCTTTGGCACAACAAGTCCACAACGATTCTCTGAAGATGAAACCAACCAGACCCATTCTCATATCCTACATTTACCCCTGACTAATGGTTCTAAGCTGCGCATCTCTGAACAATATGGGCAATTTAACAAGGGCAATGAACCTAAGCTGCACATCTTTGTGCAGTGGTTGGAAACCGAATCATCTGGAACACACCCACGCAGACACGGGGAGAATGTGCAAACTACACACAGACAGTCGCCGGAAGATGGAATCGAACCCAGGCCCGTAGTGTTGTGAGGCAGCAGCGCTAACCACAGAGTCACAGTGCTGCCCGGCAGAACACGTTTAGACGTTTTGAGAATCATGACAAGTAAGAGGTGTGACACCATGGACAAACGTTCAGAAGCATGAGAATACTAAAATGGAAGTGTTACCACATCAGTAACCAGAGTAGGTCATGGGGTGATGGGTGAATGGGTGTCGGTGTGAACTGGGGGCACACAGCAGAATTGCATTGCATTGCATTGCAGCTCAAACCTGGAAATTCATGTTGTACTGTCGATCACAGCTGTACAGAAGGAGAATTGTACTGAATCACAATCTGTAACATGTTGCCCAGGATAATCACTCAATCTGTCACTCCCATTAAGCTGATCGATGTTTCAGGGACGCGTTGGTGAATGTACCAGTGTTAGAACCATATGTACCTAAAAATGATGACAACTCATTTAAAGCTACTGCACTTGACCACTGTACTTACATTCCAAACAGCAGGACTAATGTCTGAGAGAGAGGGCGAAATGATTACAACGCAAACAGATCAGATAGAAGCTCTACAGTTCTGCCACTTCCAGTCAGAAATGGAGTTGAACTATGAAACAACTGACGATAAAGGAGGATTCCACAAATATTATTTAAAAACAAGATTGTTCAATGGGATTAGGGCGTCACTGGTTAGGTCACCACTTATTGACCAGATGGTAGCTAAGAGTCAACTACTTTGCTGTGGGTCTGGAGTTACATGTGTCCAGAGCAGGTATGGATGGCAGTTTCCTTCTATAAAGAGCATCAGTGAACCAGATGAGTTTCTCCCACAATCAGCAATTGATTCATGCTCATCATTAGACGCTTAATTCCAAACATTTGTTGGATTTTAATTCCACCATCTACTGTAACAGGATTCGATTTCAGGCCACCAGAACATTACTGGGGTTGTTAGACTAACATCTCAGCACTTATTGCTGTGGCTGTTGCTCTACCATTCCTCGAAAGAATGGAACCTTCCTGCATATCAGTGTAAAAGACAAGGATGCAGAGGAAACACCATCCTCAGCCAGAAGTGTTGCTTGAACGATGCCCACAGAATCACAGATGCCAGTCTTCAACCACGTGACATCAAGAAACAGCTGAACAAGTAGATACGACAAAGGAAATTGGCCCTGACACCATTCCTGCAATAGTACAGAAGACTTGTGCTGCACACCAAGCCGTGTCACTGGGCACGCTCTTTCATTCCAGCTCCATCTCTGACATTCCCTGGCAATGTGGAAGATTGCTCAACTATATCCCGTCCCCTAAGAGGGGAATAATTACAATCTTACCAATTAACACCCACTCAGTCTTATCACAACAGTCAAATTGCTGGGAGTTCTTCCTGACAGAGCTGTCAAGCAGCACAGAAATAATCAGCTCAGTGCGGTTTCCCATAGATCCCCATGTGGAGATTTGCTGTTGTGGAAATGTCACTAGATTACTAATACAGACCAGGTTAATGCTTTGGCAGCTGGTGGAATTTAGAAACAATTAATAAAATATCGAGATGTAAAATCTGGTGCCAGTAATACTGACTTTGAAACCCATGTCAACTGTCAACATCAATTCGCTTCCCCAATGTACTTTCAGGAAGTGAATCTCCCGTGCTTTCCTGGTCTGGCCGAAATGTGACTCCAGATACACGGACATGTGGTAAACTCTTCAATGGTCTCCGAAACTGCCAAGCAAGGCCGTTGTATCAAACTGCTCCGAGGTCTTAAAGATAAACCTGGACAGAACCCCCGGCACCAGCCTCTGTATTGGAAAAGAGAACGGGATTCACAGTCCTGTCGACCCTGCAGAGACCTCTTTCTTAACATCTGAGAGTTTGTATCAACATATACAGAGCTTTCCCACAGACTGCACAGAAACATCGGGAAAGGGGTAGGTCATTTAATGCATTGAGCCTTCCCCACTCTAGTTTTTGGCGAAAGATCTCTTCAATTCACTTTTCCCAAACACGTTATACTCAATATCCTTTGAACTGATTAACTATAGGGAATAAAAAATGAAGTAGGAACGTCGGTCCATCAACGTTTCTCTCCCTTACAATATAACAATGGCTGACCATGTATCTCCACACCAAACTCCTGCTTCAACTTCATCCCTTTAGTGTCTAGAAATCCTTCTTTATATTCAGTGCCTTGGCTTCCACAGCCTTATGTAGTAGAGAATTCCCCAGGTTAACCAGTCTCTGAGTGCAGACATTTATTCTCACCTCATTGCAGAGTGACCTGTTTGTATCAATACTGTGGACCTCTTGATTGAGACGTTCCAGCCAGGGGAATTATCATCCCTGCTTACAACCTGTCTCGCCCTGACAGAGTTTTATATATTTTACGAGATCTCCACTCATTTTCCTAAACCCCATGGAATACAGGCCCAGTCGCCCTAATCTCTGCTCCCACAACAAGCCCGTCATCCCAGAGATCAGTCTGGTCATCCTTCGCTGCTCTCCCTCAATGTCAGGTTTATCCTTTATTAGCTTAGGAGACCAAAAGTGCACACAATACTGCACAATTTTCAAGATGGTGGCTCACCAAGGCCCAGTACAGCTGCAGAAATAACACCCTTACTCCTGGATTCAAGTCCCCTGGAAATGTAGGTCAGCATGCCAATTCTCTTCCTATCTGCTTTCTGTTGCTGCTTTCTGCGACTGGTGTTCAAAGTGATCGAGATCCTTTTCAATGATACATCAGCCCACTTGGTGGCTCGATGTACACTGGGCATGTGCCAATCTCAGTTCCAGTATTGACTTCTGGTTTCTGAGTTTACTGCCCTGCATTGACCTCAGAGGTTGGTGAAGAAGTCAACAAATGTATGCACAGAAGTACCTTCATAGAGCAACAGGTTTACATCAGTTCTGTTTGAAATGCTAGCCTGTTATTCTATATTTCCAACCAGTGTGCTCAATGTCACGTCTATCCACATTGTTCTTCACCTGACATGTAATTCCCCATTCCCTCCGATTGTCTCAAGCACCTTTAAACTTCTTTACATCCTGCCCACCTGCTCACAATCTCAATTTGGGACCATCAGCAGATTTGGAAAGATTACATTGAATTCGCTTGAACAAATGTTTGATATGCTTTCTGAATAGTTGGGTTTCAATTCCTGGAATATCATGCTAGTCATTGCTTACCACTCCAAAATATACAGAACTGTTTATGCTGATTCACTTTTTTCTTTCAACCCATGCCTGTATATTTGATCTCGCTGTTACACACTGTTATGGGCCAGGACAGACGCTCTCAAATCATTTCAAGGAAGTAGCGCAGTCCCAACCTTTGTTCATTGACTTAAGCAGGTGTAAGGTGGATATTCCAGGAGTGACGCACCTGACTGAAACACATACACAAGAGGATAGCAGACAGAATAACTTAACCATCTGAAAAAACAACAAATTATCCCAACTTAATGGTGTTGTTCCAAGTACTTGAAACAATCCCCATAAACACCCCATGGCAAAAATGAAAGGAAACATCAACCCCAGGTTCTTACAGGAGAGATGTCAGTGTGAGGCAGAATCAGAATGGACCTGCTTCTTTGAGTCCGGTAGTTTCACGACTGGCTGCCTGCTTTCAGTAAACAGGCAGACTGTGTAAAATCTGGCCAACCAAACCAAAGCAGAGGGTCTGCGCTGGAAGAAATGGCCACTTCCCTTGCCTCAGAACAGAAGCACTAGGAGCAAGAGTAGGCCGTCTTGTCATTCGAACCTGCTCTGCCATTTAATAAGATCATGGCTGATCTACTCGTGAACTCAGATCCACTTATCGCTTAATTACTTCATTCTTCAAAAGGTATCTACCTTAGCTTTAAAAACATCAACTACCTCACTGAGCAGGCAATTCCATAGATTTAGAACACTCTGGATGAAGAAGTTCGTTCTCAATTCAATTCTAAATCTACTCCCTTCACCTGCCAGTGGAAACATCCTCCCTACTTGTATTTATCCATTCCCTTCATTATTTTGTATGTTTCTATAAGGTCAGCCCCCCTCCCCCCCTCCCCCCATTCTTCTAAATTTCAATGATTATCATCACAGTATACTCAGTCTCTCCTCATGAACCAACTCTCTCAATTCCGGATTCAACCGCATGAATCTCCTCTGCACCCCATCCAGTGCCAGTACATTCTCCTCAAGTGAGGCGGCTTAATCTTCATACAATACACCAGGTGTGGCCTCACCAGCACCCTGTACAGCTGCAAAACAACTTAGCTGCTTTTAACTCTAATTCCTTCAATAACGAAGGGCAACATACCATTTGACTTCCTCAGTACTTGCTGTATCTGCAGACCAACCTTGTGTGTTTCATGAACATGGATACGCAGGTCCCTCTGCAGCGCAGCATACTGCAACGATTTACCATTCAAGTAATAATCCTTTTTACTGGTACTCCTAACAAATGGATGACGTCACATTTACTTACATTGTATTCCATCTGCCAGACGTTTGCCTACTCACTCAAAGTATCTGTGTTCCTCTAAAAAGTTTCATAGATCTTTGCACACTTCGCTATGCCACTCATCTTCATGTCATCTGCAAACTTTGACAATCTACGGATGCTCCCAATTCCACATCATCTCTATAAATTGTGAATAATTGCAGACCAAACACTGATCCCTGAAGCACACCACTAGCCACTGTTTGCCAGATATGAATAGCACTCATTTAGACCCACCCTTTGCTTCCTGTTAGTCAACCAATCTTCTATCCATGCTAATACTTTACCCATAACGCCATCCATCTTTATCTTATGCAGCAGCCTGTGTGGCACCTGCCGAACACCTTTTGGAAACCTAGATACACCATATCCACTGGGGCCGCGTTGTCTACCTTGCTCATAATGTCTTCATAAATTTCCAAAAGACTTTTTAAGCATGACCTGCCCTTCAGGAACCCATGCTGTGTCTGCGCAATGGGCCGATTTCTATCAAAATGCCTTCCTATTTCTTCCTTGATAATACAATCAAGGCATCTTCCCCACTGTACAGATTAAACTAACTGGTCTTCAGTTCCCCATCTTTTACCTACCGGCCTTTTTAAACAGTGGTGTCTCATTTGCTGCTTTCCAATCTGCTGGGACTGCCCCAGAGTTCAGCAAATGTTAGAAAGTTACCACAATTACACTTGATATTACCCCCGCTATCTTTTTTAGTACCCTGGGATGCATTTCATCAGGGTTTTGTCTGCCTTTCTATGCATTAGCTTACCCAATACTGTAATAATGATTGTAAACATGTCCTCACCTACCCTCATCTCTTTGTCAATTACTGGCATGTTATTAGTGTGCTCCACTGGGAAGATCGATACAAAATACCTGCTCAATGCCTCGACCATTTCTTTATATCCTATAACTAAATGCTCCATCTCATCCTCTAAAGGCCCAACATTTACGTTAGCCACTCATTTTCATTTTATATATTTAGGGAATCATTTGCTATTTGTCTCCATATTCTGTGCTAGTTTTTTTTTTCTTGTGTTCTATCCTACTTATCTTTATAGCTCTTTTCGTGGCTTTCAGTTTACCTTTAATATTTTCCCAATCTTCTAGGCTCCTGCTGTTCTTGGTCACTTTGCATGCCTTCTTAAACTTGATAGTCTCGCTTATTGCTTAGACACCAGATGCAGATTACCCCTTTTCTTAGAGTGTTTCCTTTTCACTGAATATACTTTCGATTAGGACTTTGAAAGATTCCTTTGAAAATCCTCAAACTGCTCGTCATCTCTCACCATAAAGTCTTTGTTTCCAGTCGACTTCAGCCAAGTCCGCCCTTATTCTATTTTAGTCTCCCTTGTTTCAGGACAGGACCCTGGGATTGGATTTTATCTTCATACTCTCATCTGTATTTTAAATTCAACCATACTGTGATCATTCCTTCCACGTTGATTCCTGACTATGAGATAATTAATTATTCCTGTTTCATTACAGGTCTAGCATAGCTTGCTCCTCATTGGACGTGTTTTTATTTTAGAGTAGTCAAACCCAGACTTCTCGGATTCACTGCTTTTAAGACATCCATGAAAAAGAAACAAGGACAGCATAACCTTGTTAAAGGAGTAGCATTGTCACAACACTACACTTGGAACTTCATCAAAAAGTTTCTGAAAATCCAAATTCACTGCATTTATTGCTTCACCATAATTTATTTCCCGGTCGATTTCTCAAAGAGGATTCGCCTTCAATAATTTGGCATTGACTTAATCCATGTTCATTACTTTCAAATTAATTTAATTCTCAAAGATCCCTGGCAAAGCATTCTTTCTAATCGACTCTTGTATTGTCCTGATTGTTTCTTTGGTGCTAAGCAGGCTGTAATTCCCTGCTTTCTCACTGCGTCCTTTAGAAATATTGTGGTTATATTTGCTTTCTCAAATCTGTCAATTCAATCATCAGGAATTTGGAAGACAGCAATCAAATTATGCATTATTACCATGGCCACTCCTTTAGGAATCAGAGATAAAGATTATCAGACCATGGCAATTTATCAGATTTCAGTCCAAAGAATTTCTCCAAAACTACTGATTTACTGATTTGTTTGCATTTACTTTTTTTTCCTCAGTAGATCGAGAATTGCTTGGAAGTTTTGTACGCTTGTTAATGTGCTCTTCCGAAACCTATTACTTCCTGTCTTAAGCGGTTCAATGATTGACTTTCCACAGCCATACAATCACAGAAGCATAGACTCTGTAGCATCAAAATACAGCATGGTCTATATTATTCCAACTTTCCTACATCAGTCCCATAGCCATGAATGGTTTGACACTTCAAGTGCTCATCCAAATACCTTTAAGGGTTGTGAGGTGACTCGTGATACCTCCTCGCCTCAGGAAGTGAATTCCTGACCCCATCACCCTCTGGGTGAAAAAACAATCCCTGAATTCTCTCTAAACCTCAACTAATTCCCTTTAAAAGTGTGCTCCCCTGTTCTTGGCCCTTTGACTAAAAGGAGCAGCTGCTGTCTATCCACCCGGATTAATGCCCCTTGTAATCTTATCCTTCTGAATCACATCCCCCTCAGCCTTCTCTGCTCCAAAGTTAACAACCCGAGCTTATTCAGACTCTCTCCATAGCTGATATACTCCATCCCAGGGAACATCCTGGTGAATCTCTGTACCCCCTCCAGAATAATCACATACTTCCAGTAATGTATCTCCCAGAACTCCACGCAGTGTTACATCTTGGCCTAACCGAAGTGCTACATAGCTCTTGCCATCTATGCCTCGACGAGTAAAGGCTATGCCTACTGTTTCCAATGATTTCTTCTGTAATCTTTGATCCTTCCCCGTTACATTCAATGATGTGTGGAGAAGCACCCGCCGAGCTACCTAGTGTGCTGCCACTCATTGTGTACTCTCCTGTCTGGTTCCTTCTTCCAAAGTGCATCACCTCATATTTATCAGGGTTACATCCTATCTGCCATTTATCTGCCAATCTGACCATTCCATCTATATCTTCTGTAACATAAGAACTTCCTCCTCACTGCCAACACTCAGCCAATATTTGTGTCAAACACAGACTAGCATATCATACTGCCACTCCCATTCCACATTCACACCTACATAATTTATAAATACCACAAATAATAAGGGACACAGCGCTGATCATTGTGGTGCACCAGGGGACAACGGTCTCCAGTCACACAAACAGCCTTCTACCACCACCTAGTTTCTGCAATATTTTCTCGAACACTGATCTGATACACACTGGTCTATTGTTTCTTGCTCTATCTCTACCACCTTTACTATAAAGGGTGTTCTCCAGTCCTCGGGCACCGTATCTGTGACCAGATTCTATGTAAAACTTTGCATCCTTTGTCTCCAACAGAAGCCTGAGATGTAACTGAGCTAGACCTGGGGATTGGTCCAATTTTATACCAGCCAAAACCAATTATCCCTGCTCACATCTTACATCAATCTGTTCAAGAGCTTCCCAGTCTATCTTCTTGAGTTATGTACCTGCCTCCCCCTTTTCCCAAGTAAAACAGATGTGAAGTTCTCATATAACAATCATTCAGCGTTGTCCAGCTTGATCCCAGACCAAGTCTCCTCAGCAGACCATCGTGCCATCTGAGGGATTAATCTGGAGAAAGCCCATTCAGTATATGTGATCAGTACATTTTACTTAGATCACGACATCAAAATTGTACAGGTACAGTCTCCCCAACTCTCTGTGTTACTAGTGCAGAATGTCTTTACTTCTAGTAGGAGCAAATCACTGCAGAAGCAGAATCTGTACTGAAACCAATACATGCTAGAGATCACAGTGATTAAGACAGCATCCGTAAAGAGACAGCAAGCTATCACTTTGAGTCTAGTTGATTCTTCTGTATTCGGGTTCCCTTTAAATGAAGGCGTTTAAAGGGACACAGCACTGAAACCTGTGGCACACCAGCGCAACCGGTCTGCAGTCACACAAACAGCCTTCTATCACCACCTATGTTCTCCAACAGTTTCTCTAGTGCTTACCTTCCCCTGTTTGCATATGTTCCTACCAATATACTTTGCTTTAATGTTTCCTGCTAATTTACTGTGTGTGCTAATTAAACCTCCTCCTGAATATCTGACTGTACCACATTCACTCATTCGCCATTGTTTACAAAAACAAGATATATCTTCAAGAAAAAATTTGTAAATTATAACTTCCCTTTCATAAATGCAGAACATTTCACTTGAAATTTTGTATTACTTTCTCAGTAACCATTAAGACCTTCGTTACAATAGGTTGCAAAGGATTCCCTACTGTGGATGACAACTAACTGGCTTGTAGTCCTCCACTCTCCCATTTCTTCCCTTCGTAAATCATTAGAATGCATTTATAACCTTCCGAAGTGAATACAGAGAAATACAGTGGTCCCTATTGCAGTCAATATGTGTATTGCTGTTTTCTCTGAAATTTCAATTTGAATTATATCCGGTCTGTCAGACTTATCATTCCTCGTCCCAGTTCTGTTTCCAAATTCTACCTCATAACTGTATATGAATGATTTTAGTCTCTAGTTACAAAGGTCCCATAGTGACTTGGTATTTCTGGGAGATTTCCTGGATCTTCCACTTTGAAGACAGAAGCAATGTAACTGTTTCGTCTCCTTGTCATTTTCCTGTTCTCTACAATAAATTATCGTATCCACATATTCGCTGAGCCCATTTGATCTTGATTTCATTTTCCTTTGAACAAAGACAATCACAGCGCAGGAACAGGCCCTTCAGCCCTCCAAGCCTTTGTTGATCCAAATCCTCCATCTAAATCTGTCGCCTATTTTCTAAGGATCTATATCCCTCTCCTTCCTCATATTAAATGACGTTATTGTCCCAGCCTCTACCACCTCTGCTGGCAACTCATTCCAGCCACCCACCACCCTCTGCGCAAAGAACTTTTCGAACATATCCCCAATAAACTTTTCCCCGTTCATCTTGAATTCTTGACCCCTAGTAATGTGTCTCCCACTCTGGGAATAAGCTTGCTATCCACCCTGTTTCCATCTCTCATGATTTTGTAGACCTCAATCAAGT
The DNA here is from genome assembly GCF_037043375.1 of Chiloscyllium plagiosum. Lineage (NCBI taxonomy): Eukaryota > Metazoa > Chordata > Chondrichthyes > Orectolobiformes > Hemiscylliidae > Chiloscyllium > Chiloscyllium plagiosum. The sequence continues at coordinate 2,069,280 of NW_028270176.1, forward strand.
CCTCCCTCAACCTCCGTCTTTCAAATGAAAATATATCTAATCTACCAAACCTCTCTTTATATTTCGTTCTCTCCATACTAGGCAACATTCTGGTGAAAATCCTCTGCCCTGTTTCCAAAGCATCCAGATCCTTTCAGTAATGTGGCAACCAGAACTGTCCGCAGTATTCTGAATGAAGCCGAACCAAAGTCCTATACAACTATAATATGGCCTGCCTACTCTTGTACGCAATAGATTCCAACAGATTCCCTCCTGTTGGTGACGAGTTAACTGGTCTGTGGTTCTCCACTTCTTAAATTGCTAGAATTCAGGAAGGAAAGTATGCTGTATGCCTGCTTGATCATTCTATCACTTGCCACGTTCAGCGAACAATGGACCTGAACACCCAAATCTCTCTGTACATCAATTTTCCCCAGGGCTTTTCCAGTTACTGTATAATTCCCTCTCGAATTGGATTTTCCAAAATGCATCACCTCACATCTGCCCTTTCTCCACCCAACTCGCCAATCGATCTACATTCAGCTGTGTTTTCTGACAGTCCCCTCAACTTTCTGCTACTCTACCAATCATAGTGTCATCTGAAAACTTGCTAATCAGATCACTTATACCTTCCATCAGATCATGTAAATATATCACAACAAACAGTGGCCCCAGCACGGATCTCTGTGAAACACCACACAGAACAGTTGTCCATTTTGAGAAACTCCATTCCATTACTACTCTCTATCTACTGTTGCCCAGCCAGTTCTCTAATCCATCTAACTAGTACACCATGGACGTCTTGTGACTTCACCTTCTCCGTCAGTCTATCTCATCAAACGCCTTACTGAAGTCCATGTATATGACATCTATAGCCCTTTCTCCACTATCAAGTTTGTCATTCCTCAAATAATTCTATTGTGTTTTCTAAGATGTGACCTTCCCTGCACAAATCTTGGAAGGTCTTGTGTGGAGTCCGACTTGTTTTACCCTGGAGTCATACTGTTTTTATTTCCAAAATAGGACTTTATAAAATGCCACAATGATTGGCTGCGGACAAATTGAATATTATTTTGAACAAAATACAAACTTTCCATAAATATAAATCTGTGAATGCAAAGTAGGCCCCCAGATTTATAAGTGTGTCAATGCGAGAGATGCGGAGTGTGTGTGTGTGTGTGTGGGGGGGGGGGGGGGGGGGGGTGGAGGAGGTGTGGATGTGTATGTTTGTGTCCGTGTGTGAGAGAAAGAGGGTGTGTGTGTGTGTGTATGTTTAAGGATGAGAGTGAGAACCTGTGCTCACGTAAAGACACAGACATATTTGGCAGATCCCTTTCCCCACACACACACAGTCCGTGGTGTCAGAGCTTCCACTTGACCAACCAACCCAACCACCCTGTGGCTCAACACGTCAACTCCCCCTCCCACTCCACCAAGGATATGCAGGTCTTTGGACTCCACCATCGCCAGACCACAACAACACGACGGTTGGAGGAAGAGCGCCTCATCTTCCGCCTAGGAACCCTCCAACCACAAGGGATGAACTCGGATTTCACCAGTTTCCTCATTTCCCCTCCCCCCACCTTGTCTCAGTCAAATCCATCGAACTCAGCACCGCCTTCCTAACTTGCAATCTTCTTCCTGACCTCTCCGCCCCACCCCAGTCTGACCTATCATCCTCACCTGGGCCTCTTTCCACCTATCGCATTTCCGACGCCCCTCCCCCAAGTCTCTCGTCCCTACCTTTTATCTTAGCCTGCTGGACAAACTTTCCTCATTCCTGAAGAAGGGCTTATGCCCGAAACGTCGATTCTCCTGTTCCCTGGATGCTGCCTGACCTGCTGCGCTTTTCCAGCAACACATTTTCAGCTATGATCTCCAGCATCTGCAGCCCTCACTTTCTCCTCTTAAATTTATGTCCCTTTGTAACACTCTGTTGCACCCGGGGAAAAATTTTCTGACTGTCTACTCTATCTATTCCTCTGATCATCTTATAAACCTCTATCAAGTCACCCCTCATCCTTCTCCGTTCCAATGAGAAAAGGCCTAGCACTCTCAACCTATCCTCGTACGACCTATTCTCCATTCCAGGCAACATCCTGGTAAATCTTCTCTGCACCCTCTCCAAAGCTTCCACATCTTTCCTAAAGTGAAGCGACCAGAACTGCATTAACTTTTCAATAACAGGAGACAATCAGACTTCCCTCCGCTAAAAGTGAGATATCTACTCCTTTATAATTATACTTCACGGTCCGCCTCGTGTTTCTGATCACGTGATCAGCTGAGAGGGACAAACACAGGCCTTCAGTAGACAGGCACAGACCACGTTTTAAAGACATGAGTCAAAGATGCTGAAACTCCCTATCCAACATGGAGCACCATATGGGACACATCAGCAAGTGAACAACAGCCCAGCACACACACCGCTGTCCAACATGGAGCACGACGTTGGACACACCGAGAAGTGAGCAGCTGTCCTGCATACACACACACCTCTTCATGAAGCACCTCAAGGGACACACAGGAAGTGAACAGCAGCCCCGCAAACACTCCCCTGTCCATGGAGTAACATATGGGACACAGCGGGAAGTGACCAATAGCCTGACACACACCATTACATTATTCATGAACTTCATAATGTCAGTATTCGATACAATGCACAACCAACATACAAGGCCAGTGAAAACTACAGATGGACAGAGCGATTGACATTAAAGATAGAAATGGACAATTCAGACGGAAACAGAGCATGTTGTTGAAATATGAGAAAAAAAAGGAGGGAGTCTATCTGGAGCAGCGAGACGTTGGCGGCTCAAGTCACAAGAATGCGAACATTGAATAAAGGCATTGTCAGGTCAGCTGACAAAATTTGTTCCACTAAATTCTGAATTTGCCTAACAGAACAAACGCAGAAACTATACACTGGGACAAGTAGACAACCCAGCATGGAGAGCAGCACAGCATGAGCCAGTGTATTGCTCAGTAAACCGGACTATCTGGCCAACATGGGGAGCGGTGCATCTGTGCCAGTGTATTGCTCAGTAAACTGGACTCTCTGCCCAACTTGGGGAGATGTGCAGACCATGCTAGTGTATTGCTCGGTAAGGTGGAATATCTGGCCAGCATGGGGAGCTGTGTAGACTATGCTAGTGTATTGCTCAGTAAGCTGGACCAGCTGCCCAGCGTGGCAGTATTGCAAAGCTTTGCCGGTATATTGCTATTACATTTGCACTACGTAACTGACTAACACGGGACAATTTGCCGCCTATACTGCGAGTGACAGTAAATGGGCTCCCACAAATTAATGTCTCTGTATCTTCATGCATCGGTTCAAGGCAAGGGGTTTTATGTGTGCGTGTGAAACTCATTGTGTAAGAGAGAGCACACGTGGAGGAAATCAGTTTAAATGTGAACAACTGGTAGGGCTTGGTATAATGGACAGAGAGATATAGTTCATCGGCAGCTGGTAATTACGTGCTTGAGAATAGAAAAGTAAAGGCATTGCCCGACCCAATAGCATTATAGATCAGTGTGCACAGGAATGGTGGATGAATGGGGTGTTCTATGTGATATCAGATATGAGCTGTGGAGTATTGACTCAGATTTGTTTCTGCAGGTTTGCAGCTGTGAGTGTCCGCAACAAACGAATGCCATCTTTTAGACTGTATTTCACAGCTCATTGTTCAAATAGCAGATGGGATGAGCCAGTGAAGTATATGCTAGATTTATCAGTAATTATAATTAGGAATGGTCAGGATATAGTGTCAGGAATTGTTTCATGGCCAAAGGGATCACCACTGTTGTCATTTGTCTATTTCAGCCTCAGATATTAGCCGGGCATGAGATGGAGTCAGAGGAAGGAAATGCAGTTTGTAACCAGAACAGAAGATAGTGACCTCAATGCTTTCAATATTTAGCTAGCAAGTGCAGTGATACAACGAATCATGGTTCGCAGTTGAAACTGTGCAGGTTAACATAGCAACCCATGAGTAACATTGCCTGAAGCAAGGAGGGAGAGAGTGAATTAACAATTTAGTAGTGGTTTGTCAAGTGAATATGTGGATTTAGAGTCTTAGCAAGAACAATAACAGTGGCAAGGAGAGTAGAGTGAACGAAAGATCAGTATTACTGTCAAACATGATTTATAGAATTAATGACTGAATAGTGAGACTCACCAGGTACACCAACAAAAGCCAGGATTGGATAATAAAAATATTGTATAATGTAAAGTGCACACTTGATCCGCCACGATACTGACTTTTGATCATAATATGTAGAAAAATACCAAATATTCCAGTTTAAACTCCTGTCCATTCTTGGGACATTCCAGTCTAATGTTCTCAGATTGTGATCCATTGTTGAAACAGTCTAGACTCTTGTGCTCAGACTCTGATCTCTCCCTCTGTCTGTCTGGAGCTGCTGATTCCTGTTAACACTGTTGGTGATGCTCCCACCATACTGTGGAATAACACATTGAACGGAACCCACTTATCATTAAACGATGGAAACCGTCCACTGGGGTAATTGCAACCCATGGAGACTAACATTACCCACAGTCACTGAACAAACAGGTCCAGTTAACTCCTTCCTGACATCACTTTTCATATCCCAATAAAAGGGAACATTTACTCGGTGTGGGTGGAATGGATGGGCGTTGCTTAGGGATGGACCATAAATCTTTCAATCTTCTTAATGTTTCTTCCATGTATGTGGGAGTAGTGCCAGAACACTACAGGACTGTGTATATTATATACTGTTTATAAAGGCAGACAATGATAAAGTAACAAAACAACTGCATATGGTGACTGGTGGGGTAATTTCCAGAGCCAATAAACGAGGGTATATGTTTTTTGCCCATTGAATTTGTGTATTGCTGCTCCTGGTTTTATGTGCACTGTTGTCAAATTCTTCCACAACCTTGGGACATAATTCAGCGCATCTAGACTGCTGCGCAGGAACAGGAGGAAGTAATTCTGTCCCCATGCCCCTTTTACAAAGGGACGGGAAAGGCCATTTAGCTTCTCAAGTCTGTTACAGAGGGAAAGGAGGAGGCCATTCTGCTTCTTGAGCCTGTTATGCAGCAACTGTTAGTTATGGAGAAGAATAGTCCTAATATAAATTTTAAAGTTGTAAGTTGAGTCAGGCCAAATTTGAACGTTTTTTGTTGGCACTTTGGAAAGCTGTTTTGGCGAAGCTATTGGCAGGAAAGTGGGAGGCCTTCACAAATGATTTACAGAGTCTAGCGACAGCATGTTCCTGTCTATGAGCAGGGTAAGGCTGGAAGGTGTACGGAATGCTGAATGGCGAGCAGAATTGAGGCTCTGTTCAAGTAAAGGCGGAAGGATATGATAGGTACAGACAGTTGGGATCGAATGAATCCATCGTGGTGTACCAGGGATAGGCTAATATCCAAGAGGGAAATCAGAAGGGCAAAATGGGGACATAAGATATCTTTCGAAAATAGGGTAAGGGACATTCCAAAGAGTTTCTACAAATACATTAAGATCAAAAGAGTAACTAGGGAGAGAACAGGACCCCTTAAATATCAGCAAACTGACCTATGTTTGGAGATACAGGAGATCGGTGAGATGCTAAATAAATATTTTTGCATCAGTATTTACCGTAGAGAAGGATATGGAAGGTAGAGAACTTGGGGAAATGAATGGTGATATCTTGAAATGTCCATATTACAGAAGATGGATTTTAGTACAATGAAGGGCATGAAGGTTAGTCTGACCTGAGAGTAGGATACGACATCAACGGCTCAAGGGATTGTACTGTGCTGCACTGTTCTATGATCCATGAACTGATCAGGTCTACTCCAGAATCTATTGGAAAGCTAGGGAAGTAATTGTTCGGTCTCTGGCTGAGATACTTGTGTCATGGACAGACACAGGGAAGTTTGTGCCATTGTTAAATAACAGTTCATAAGGAAAAGCCAGGAAACTGTAGACAAGTGGGACTGATCTCATTGTGGGTAACTTGTTAGAGAGGATTCAGAGAGACAGGATTTACTTGTGTTGGAAATGTAAATTCTGATACGGAATAGTCAACATGACTTTGCATGTGGGAAATCGTGTCTCACTAATTTGATTTAGCGTTTTTAAGAAGTGACGAATAAGATTAATGAAGGCACAGAAATAGAACTGTGGAATGGAATGTGGACTTTAATAAGGCATGGTTAGCATCGTGAGATCATATGGAATACAGGGAGAGTTGGACGTAATTGGGTCGAAGGTAATAGATGAAGGAAATGTTTGTGATTTTTTTTTTGGACTGGATGCCTGTGACCAGCAGTGTACCACAAGGATCTAATGGATTTTGTCATTTTATATAAATGATTTGGATGTGAATACAATAGGAATGGTTAGTGAGTTTGCAGATAAAACCAAAATAGGTGAGATAGTGGACAGTGAAGATGGTTAACTCTGAGTAAAACGGGACGCTGATCAGATAGGCTAAAGGGCCAAGGAGTGGCTGATGGAGTTCATGTTAGACAAACGGAAGGTGTAGCATTTTGTTGAGGCAAATTGTGTTAGCATTTCTAGGTAGAATCCTGGGAAGTGTTTTCAAACACAGACAGCTACATGGACATTATGGAAGTCCTTCGCTGTGGAACCAGGCCATTTGGCTCACCGAGTCCACACTGACCCTCCGGATAACATCCTGACCAACAAACCCAAACGTTACCCCGGTAACTCTACATTTCCCATAGACAATCCAACGAACCTGCACATCCCTAGATACTATGGAACAATTTAGTGAGGTCACTGAACCTAACCTGAACATTTTTCGCTGTGAGAGGAAAACCAAACACCCAGAGGTGTTTCCCTGCAGTATTGAATTTCATGCCCAGAGGAAACTCACGCACACACAGGGAGAAGTTGCATACACCGCACAGAGAGTCACCAAAGGGTGAAATCGAACCCAGGTCATTGGAGCTGTAAGGCAGTATTGCTAGCCACTGTGCCACTCAATGACCAGCTGCGAGAGAAACTGCATCCTCCCACTTTCTCTGGATCTGTCACATCTGTTCAAATGATGTCGAATTCCAATGCGGTGCTTTCGACAAGCCCTCCTTTACCTCCACCCCAGGATTCACATTCTGAATGACAGGGCCTTAAGCTGTGACTGACACATTGCCTGCTGTTCTGCCCTCACCCCTTCCCCTTCTTCCCAGATCAAGTTGTCCATTAGTACTGCAGCATGCAAGACAATTGCTGATCTAAACTAAAACAAAGAGCTGCATATACTGTAGATCTGAAACAAAAACTGTTCAGATGAAGAATCCCCAAATTAAAAATGTCGACTCACTGTCTTCCTACAGAGGATTAGCAAAAAGTGAATTCTGAAATGAATTCCCGATGAAGGGCTTATGACCGAAACATAGACTTTCCTGCTCCTCGGATGCACCCTGACCTGCTGTGCTATTCGAGGGTCAAACATTCGACTTTTTTCCTTCAAATGGTACCAGACCCGTTCAGTTTTGCCTGCAAATGCTTGTATATCTAATTTCCTGTTTAGAACGTACACATTTCTTTCCCTGCAGTATTGACTTTCATGCACATCTTACACCAGTGTTTGCTTGTACTTCTTGTTTATAACTTCCAGTCAAATTGTTTCTGTGTAATCTGATTTCTGGGTTGAGATGAATGGTAGATTCAGCGAGATATTTTCTGAGGCCTTTCTTGATGTCACAAAACCTCGCTGCACTTTGTTAGAGCAATATATGAATAGGAAAGGCAGAGAAGAATATGGGCCAAGTGCAGGGGAATGGGTGAATGTGGACAGACATTTTGGTTGCTATGGACCAGTTTTGGCTGAATGCCCTGTCTCTGTGCATGAATGTAAATGAAAGTGGTTTGGGGTATAGACAGAGAGGGAAGGATGTGTTCACAGGCTTCAGAATGCTGAGATATAGACATTTCGATAGCATCCAGCAAAGTAAGTCAGTATTACCAGGAATGATGGAGAACAGAACATAGGTGTGAGAACAGATGATGGAGAGTTTTGGCTGAGGATTTGTTCTGCAGCTCTGTAACTGTGAATGGGGTCAGCAGAGTCTTCAACTCATCCATCTGAATCTAACAATAATTTATCTTTGAATGGTTTTCATTGGGTGTGACAAGGGGGATTGTCTGCACGAGACCGAGCTAGTTTCCTGGTGCTATCTTATTGAACTCACCTCATTAACTACCCACCCTACCCCATGGTGTCCCTCTCATTCAATGCTAGCCCGATTTCCCCACCCATCATGGCTGGAGGTACCCACAATCACCTGGATGCCCCTGGATATGCCATTATCCCTGGCACCGGTGCCATCTTTAAAGGGACAATGGGCACTCGATTGAGCTTTCCTCTGTTTGGGGTTGCCATGTACAGTTTACCCAGAGCATAGCAGATGAGGTTCAATTACGTCACGGTTTGTCAACAGGGTCACAGATGTCCTGGTGGATGGATTAGTACATCTCTTCCCAAGGGGGCCACACCACCAGACCCACCGAGCAAGGTCTGAGCTCACCACCCAGCTCAGTGCAGTATCTGCAATCTGTAGTAATGTCTAGCAATACAGAACAAGCATCGATAACATTTCCCACTCTGCGAGGATAAGGGTCCTCGTATGATTTCTGGTCCCTCACACTCAATGTATGTCTGTTCCAGCACCGACACCTGAACAAGGTTTACGCTCCACCACTCAAACTCCTGCATGAAGCACCCCTCCCCCCCCCCCCCCCCCCCCCTCCGTATCTCTTGCCTTTGTAATATCCCCCCAGATTGTAGAATGCTCCGGAGAATGCTGATTATGGAATATTCCAGATAATATTCCAAATAATTCCTAGTTTCAGGAAAATGACAGTGCCCCAGTGTGTAAATCATTAGGTGAAGGAACAGAGTGTGTTCTTTTTTTAAATCACATGCAATTACAATCCATGATGAGTGCATTCAGTCCTTCAAATGTGCTGTACCATTTAATAAGATCGGTGTGATCTGATTGTCTCATGGGCTTCACGTTGCAGGAACTTTCAATCATTCAGCCCCAGGTTTCCGTCACTTATCAGACAACACTCACGCACTTTATACCCTGGGTTTCTTCAAGCATGTGTTCGGTAGGTATTTCCCATGGTGATTAACCCTCCAAAAATATGTTCCATAAGCTTTTAACTTTCATAAAGTAGTTAGCATACTTCACACAGACCAATCAAAAATGTACTCATATTTTATAGTTACCGATATCTAATCACAATTATTAATTCGGGTTATTTCGCTTGGGTCAACTTATTCAACCTTAAGATAAACCATAATTTGTGGTCTCATTAATGAGCAAGTGGTCCTTTGGGACTCTATTCTATCCATGTTAACATTTTAATTTTTTCAAAAATATTTTTATTCAGAGAAAATCCTTTAATGCTTCGATGAACCAATAAGTACCCAACTCAAAAAACAATGCAAATTGAACACAATTACACCTATGTGCATGTACATAAAAAAAGGTAAATCAACGGACTGAAGTAAAATTTTTAAAAATTTCAAAATGAATATTAGAGCTCACTGTAACAAAACAATAGCTCTCAACCTTCAAAAGCATTAACTAATACACGTTCATTTGTTCGTAATTCTTCCTCTCTGGACATTAGATTCATTAGTCAAGTTCGTCATAGCTATATAAAATTCCTTATTAGAGTGGCAGATCAGCCTGTACCTTGGTAATTCAAAAAGGGCTGCCATGTCTTCTAAAAGATCCTTTATTTTCTGGTGCAACATACCTTTAAAAAAGTCCAAAGGGCTATGCTCCATGACGAGGTTACGGCAACCCAATAGACCCAGGGAGTTTCCAGACACCTAACACAACAAAACTTTTTTTCTGAACACAGAGAGTGAGGGTATTGAAGTAATTTTTCCTAAGCACATCTGTGTAAGGTAGACTATGCAGGTCCAGGAAAAGGGAAAACTGATCCATCTCCAATTCGGTCCCCAAGATCCTCTCCATCCCATCGAACACACCGCTCCTATAGCGCTGGTGGAAGGTCAACAAGCAATGAGTAAGAGTGTCCATAGTCATTCTGTATTTAAGACATACGCCCATCTTGAATTTTGAGAGAGGATCTGGGGCCAGATAGACTCTGTGAAGAATCTTCAACTACATGGCAAGAGTCTTCTTACAGATCGAAATACTTCTTGCATTTTCACAAATATCCTGCCCTGTGTCCGAAGAGATCTGAAACCCCAACTCTCTTTGCAGACATCAGAAAGGCACAAAGTCTCGTCTGAGATCCACTCTCCAACAAATGATAAAGGGTACTGACAGAGGGTGCGTTCTAGCTCTAAGCACCCTCTTCTTTCTATCGGATATGTACGGGTCTGTTAAAAGCGTGGTTCTTTTTTGAATAAGATCTCTGAACCGATAAAAAGAAAACAGAAGAGATCTCTACTCAGTAGTCTATAGTTACGACTTATTTGATCAAAGGATATCCTTGTTTCTCCTTCAGATAAATCATCAAAGCAAGATACACCCACGAGTTGCTCATAGTTTAAACATGGAATCCACTGTACACCAAGTTTTGGGGTAAGAAATGAGGTTTGGCTATATTGCCCTCGATCGGACACATTGCCCTCCCTACTTTAAAATTATTGATACTCATTGGGAAATGGCAATACTCCGCAACTCCATCCTCATTTTGTCTATGAATAGCAGACTAATAAGGGAGCACTTTGCCTTAGAAATATCTTATCATATTGACGTCGAGGCCTCACTAACATCGGGTAACGAAGAGCTTAATTGATAGATTTTAATATCCGGGAGAACTACTCCCCACAAATTGTGTGGTCTTTGTAATTTAGTTAACTTGATAAGGGGTCGCTTATGGTGACAAATCAAAGAGCTAAATCATACACTGAGTCTTCTAAATGTCTATCTGGGAAACATCAAATAAAGCATTCACACAGGGTATAGCAAACAAGGGAGGGAATTCATTTTAATAAGAGCTATCCGATCTAGCCAGAATATTGGAAGTGCCTCCCATCTTCTAAGGTCTTGTTTAATTTTGTCAAACAAATGGACAAATTCCACGTTAAATATAAGTTCAAAGATAGAATTAATGAATACACCTAAATAGGGAATATCCCATAAACCCCGGGACCATTGAAAAAGAAACCAGGTTTTTCCATCGACATCAGGTATTTCCCCAAAATTGCCCATAGACATGGCCTCCGACTTTGTAAAATCAATGGTATAGCCGGAAAAGGCACCATTCGAACTGATGCATTGCATGAGTTGAGGTACCAAAACTGTGGGATTTAACAAAAATATTAGACCATCATCTGCTGACAATGTAATCTTACGTGACTTCTCTCCCACTTCTGGGGCAGATATGTTGGGGTCCCTGCAGATGGCCTTCACCAATGCCTCAATCACCAACGTAAACAACACTGGCGAAAGGGGTCTACTTTGGACTGCCTAAGCAATATTAATGTTATAGGATCGCACAACATTGGTGAGAAACGTGGCCAGAGGATCGCTTTCAAGGACCATCACCCACTTGATTAAAACTTTGCCTCGACCAAACCATTCCAACATATACAAGAGATACAGCCACTCAACCCAATCAAATGCCTTCTCTGCGTCAAAAGGGATCACTTATACCTATATAATTTGTTCTGGACACGCTTGGACAATATTGAGTAATCTAATATTTTTGGGAGTATCTGCAGCCCTTTATAAAGTGGTGTGGTCCAGTTTGACAATGGAAGGATACACATTTTCTAGCCGCAATATAAGGGTCTCAGACAAGATTTTGAAATCAACATTTAAAAGTGAGATGGGCCGATAAGAAGCACAATCTTCCGGTGTCTTCGTTTTCTTAAGAATAAGAGAGACATGAACCTCTCTTAAGGATGGTAGGAGTCAGTCGTGACCGTGTGAGTGACTAACATGGTAAGCATCGGCCCTGACAATAGGTTTATAAATTACACGTAAAACTCATTTGGAAATCCGTCAGGATCGGGCGCCTTTCCGCCCTGAAGCTGCTTTACACCCTCCAGCACTGACAATTAAGGCAAGACACTTATTTGTGGGTTACCCCTGGAATATTCAAGTTCTTGAAGAAAGACTGCATCTTAATCCACCGAACCTCATTATGCTCAGTCTAATATAATTCGGAGTAAAATCTCGGAAATGGTGCTTTAACCTTTATGCAATTGCAGGTAAGGGTTCCAGTACCTTCCCTGAGGCAATGGCTTTGAGGCTCTCTTTTCCACGCAAGATAGGCTAAATACTTGCCCGGCTTATCACCATACTCAAACAGCCTTTGTTTTGCAGAAGGTAGTTCCTTCTTGGCTGTCTGTGTGACCGTGGAATTCATTGTACACCGAAGTGTTGTGATCCTCTGCAGCCTAGCCATCGAGGGTCTATCACAATGCCCTCTCGGCTGCCTTCAACTGTGCCTGGAGCAAGCGTTCCTGCTCCAGCATCTGCCGCATCCTCAGGAATAATTATTCCTTTGGCATCAGCCTTAGCAATTTTCCATAGTATGGATGGGTTACTGGTTGAATCAAAATAAATGGCTAAGAAATATCTGAATTCATTGCAGAAATACTCAATGAACTTACTATCCTTAAGAATAAAGGGATCCATTCGGCAGTATCTTGAGCCTGCTATATTACCCTTAATTTTAACTAATTACTGCTGCATGGTCAGAAATGGTAATATTCCCAATTGTACAGAACACCACTGAATCGAAGATTGCTGCAAGGTGAGGAAGAGATCAACCTAGTGTGGCATTTCTGCGGGTTAAAAGGAAAAGGAAAATCCGTATGCATGAGGTGGATCTGCCTCCAAACATCCATCAGCCCCAGTTCCACACAAAAATCCAGTAATTGCTGAGATTGTAAAGATGGTACTGGGGGCTTTTGGGCATATTTTCCACCGTGGGTGCAAAAGACAATTGAAGTCTCCTCCTACAATAATGAGCTGCGACGAAAGATTACTTAATTCGGAAATGCATATATCAGGAATTTAAGGCTGTGCACCAGGGGGCAATATCATTCAAAATACCGTTTCTTCCCCATATATGTTTGAGGATTATGATCCTCCGTGGGTGCCTAATACAATCTCGTGATGTAAATGGAAGATTCTTCCTATCCAGTATGGCTTCTCCTCTACTCCTAGTATTAAAAGACGAGAAATAAACCCGATCAAATCCGACCTGCTGTAATGTCAAATGTTCCTTGTCATCAAGGTGCATCTCCTGCAATAGGACAATATCCACCCTCTCCTTTTTAAGGCTAGAAAGTACTTCTTTCCTCTTAACTGCCACCCCTTAATGCTACAAATACACCATTTAAGCATGACATTAGCCAGAACACACTGGAACAACTTTTGAACTCCTGAGAAGAAGAACTTGAATTACAAATCGCTGAGCGTCAATGAAAAATGACTCATAGACCCTAAAAGAAACATACTAACTAAAGCTACTACAACTAACAAGCTCGCCAAACGTCCCATAACTAAATACATACAAAAAAAAAGGATACAACTTGGCAATGGCACTCAGGAGGGGCATTTACCACCCCCCCCTCCGCCCACTGGGGGCATTTGCACGTCACAAATCTTTATCTTCTGCCCCATTATCAATACTGCATCCATGGATTGAACTGCCCTTTGGTAGACATTCGGTCATCATGATCACCTTCATAACTCCCTCCAGCTTGAGCGGAACCCGACACACAAACTAAGCAAGAGAAAAACGAGTAGTAATTTTCATGAAGTTAAAAGTGTGTACTCTCCCCAGCCCCGACTATAATTTAACACTACTTCATACAAGAAAGATTCAACAAGCTTTCTTTAAAACGAGAGAAACATAATTATCGATATCCATTAAAGCATACAGCCTGCTTTATAGTGTCCACAAAGTTTTCGCGTCCTCTGGAGTATCAATGGATCTATTGAAAGATCCACCAGTGCGTAGAACTATTAAAAGCATATGGAGAACCCCTGCGTTCATGAAGGAATACTGAATCTCAAGTTCCTTTAGTCTTCTCTTGATATCATCAAAAGAGTTTCTTTCCTGAATCACTGCCGCTGAAAAGACCTGAAAGAACATAATCCTGGAGCCCTCGTCGGATCTTTTCCCTGTGTTATGGAAGCTTCCATAAGTCTTTGATTGTCTCTGCAACTACGTAATCGCACAAGGACAGGGTGAGGGCGCTGGTCTGACCTGCGCTCCGTAATCCGATCAACTGCCTCACTCTTCACCCGTCACTCTTCAGCTTCGAAGTGAAGGAACACGGCAGCCAGTTCTGGAAAAAAAATCTCACTGGCTGAACACCTTATGTCTCCAGCAGACCGATGATATGAACATTCTTCCTTCTGCATCTGTTTCGAGGTCGTTACCTTGTTCAGCTAAGGTACGGACCTGTTTTTCAAGGGCGAGGATCCGTTCCTTAGAGGAATCGATCACAGACTCTGTCCCTGTAGTTTGGCGCTCGACCTCATCCGTTCTGTTTCCAAGGCTTTCAATTTGCTGCTCATGTTTGTGGAGCACGGCTGAGAGTGGTTCTAGCCTCCTGCTTAACTTTTCGTCAATCATGCCTTCAATCATTTCACGTAACTTGGTGAACTCGGTGACCAAGACCTGGTGAGTAACTGGGCCATCGAACGAGCAGAGGGGGTTGCAGATGCGGCCACAGGCATGCTGACAGCTTCTGACGGGTGCACCGCTTGTTGGGACTTACTTGATCCTTTCCCATGTGGTCATTTCCACTTGACAAAATGGCATTAGTAAGGATTCTATAGCTCTTTTAGTGTTAACTTTTAAGTAAATGACTGTGGTGGCGTGGGGTTGAGCATCATTGTGATGCAGAGCTCAGCAAAGCAGACCTTTCAGATCTCTGCCATCTTGTTTCCCCTTTAAAACTTTATCGATGTTATCCATTTCGTTTAATTCCTGGATATTCTGGAGCCGTGTCATTCGGTACCACTGTCTACATTTTCCCCACAATGCACATTGCTGCCCACTCCTCGATAACCCTTGTGATTTGTGAACCTTGCCTCAAAAATATTCAATATCTCTGCCTCCTATGTTCTGCTGGGAAGAGTGTTCAAAAGACTCACTACACTGAGAAAACAAAGATAAACCGACTCATCAGAATGTGAGATTAGTTTTAGTTTTGCATTCTTATCTGAGAAAGGATATAGTAACACTGGAAGCAGTTCTGAGGTGTTTCACTTCATTTATTCCATGCATGAAGGGCTGATATTATGGGGACTTTAACAGGTTACCCTTAGAATGAGAGCTGACCTTATTGAAATATACAAAGCCTTGAGGCGAGTGGATAAGGTATATATCGACTGGGATTTGAATAGCCCAAACTTGATCCCATTGTCATTAAACAGTGTGGAAGCAGGACATTCGACCCATCCAGTCCACACTAACCCACTGAACAGTATCCCATCCAGACCTGTCCCCCTACCCTATCCATGTAACCCTGCAATTCCCATGAATAACCCACTTAAACTACACATCCATGGTCACGCTCCGTAATTTAGCATGGCCAATCAAACTAAGTGCACATCTTTGAACTATGGGAGGAAACTGGAGAACTGGGAAGAAACCCACACAGACACGGAAAGAATTTTCAAACTCCACTCAGAGTGTCGGACGAGGTTGGCATTGAGCTCAGCTCCTTGTTGATATGAGGCAGCAGCACTAACCACAAATCTAACATGCTGCTCCGTTAGCCCTATTAGTTATCTGCGGCTGACGAAATAAATCTGCCTGACTTGTTCCTGTCACTAAACCTGACACACGCTGAGACCTTTATCATCGGTCATATCACCAACCTGGTTACATTTAAAATTTGTTCTGAGCAGTGGAGGAGTGGGACGAGAAAAGGAAACAATGACACCCTCCATCCTCAGTCAGAACCGGAGTTAGTAAAAATTCACAAAGTGGGATTTCATTCAAGTGGGAATTCTCGTTCCCAGAAGTTTGGGATGGCTGAATCTTTATATTAATATTATATAATATTATATGATGTTTTTATGGCTTTGTCTGAGTTTACATAGACAAGTGAATCAGTGATAATGCTGCATGGAGAGAAAAGTGCAGAAGGGAGCACAATGAGATGAGCCATGACCTTACTTACTGGTGGAGTAGTGTCAAAGGGCCGATTGGCCCACACGTGTCCCTCAGCCCTATGTTCTGATGTTCGATTCAGCCCTCCGGACCTGCTACACACAGGCAGATTGAGGTCACGCCGATGGTTAAGTGTAGTTTCGGAAGTGCACTTGGAAATTCCAGGCTTCGTCAGGAAGTGACCCCGAGCCGCAATCCCTTTTTCCAGGCTTCCCCACTCTGTAACTACTGCTCTGGAATTGCTCGGAATACAGCCCCCATATCTCATCCAGGGTTAACTCAGGCAAATTTCCTCTTCTCCCAAATGCAACATTGTACAACACGACTTCCAGGAAAATAACCAATTACTTTCCAATGACATAACGTAAAAACTTAAGAAGTAGGAACATGAGTCGGATATTCGGCCCCTCAGGCCTGAACTCTCATTCAATAAGAACATTGCTGATGTACTTCCGGGCTCAACTCCACTTTCCTACCCAATTCCCTGTATCCATCCACAACTCTCTGGGTTAGGGAATTCCAGACATTCACTGCCTTCTGAGAGAGTTCATCATTTTTCACCTCAGATTGAAATCGATGTTCCTTATTCGGTATCTACCGCTTCGAGTTCGAGACTCAGGGGAAACACCTTGTCAGCATCTACCTAGTGCAGCTCCCTCTGTATCTTGTACATTTCAATAATATCACCCTTATTCATTTCAACCACAATGAATAATCGCCTCATCATTGGAGATGCATTCAACAATTCATTCCTTTCATCCCAGGAAGCCGCCTCATGAACCAACCTAGTTACCTGCTGCATAACTATGCTAACTTTATGATTCATACACAGGAACACTCCAATCCCTTTGTACTGCTCCTTATTTGGGAGTCCTCTTCATGAAATAACAGCCTGCATTTTGGTTCTCAGTGTCATCCACAAACTCGGATGTATATTGCACTCAGCTCTCGCCGTCAGGCTATCAGTATAGATTGTAAATAACTGATGCCATCGGCCTGCTTTTTGTGGTAATCCAGTAGATATGTCTTTATCATAAAGATCCATTAATCCTGACTCTCCGATTTTTATGTGTTAAACAACTATCATCCCATGCTAATATATTATTCATCATACTACCAGCCTCTGTCTTGTGTCAGAACGTTTATTTTGTGATACCTTGTGAAAAATCTCTGGAAAGTCTCATGTTGACCAGTTCCCTTTATCAATTCTGCTTGTTATTTTTTCAGGGATTCCTGATGAAGGGTTCCTACCGAAACATTGATTTTCCTGCTCCTTGGATGCTGCCTGACATGCTGTGCTTTTCCAGCATGGCTCTAATCTTGACATTCTCAGGGATCTCCAAAAATAATTTGTATGATTTTACAGGACAAATATAGTTTCCCCTTCACAAACCATGCCAACTCTCCATTAAGCTTTTCTAAGTGCCCTGCAATTCCTTCCTTAATAACAGGTTCTAGCAGATTCCCAGCAATAATGGTTAGGCTAAATTGTTCCTGCCTTCTGTCTCATTCCTTTCTTGAAGACAGGCGCCACATTGGAGATTCTCCAGTTTCACTGGAACACTCCTGTAATCCAGAGAATTAAGGAATATTTCACACAGTGCCGCAAGTCACTCTGTGACCACTTCTTTTAAAATTACTATGGATTCATGCTGATCTGTCTATCCTTATTCTTATCTGTTAGTTAATAAGTGGTCAAGCACCTGAATTCCTTAGTGTGAACGCAGTGATGATGTATACTGTTAAAATGTATATATCTAGATCTATTTAAGACTACCTGGTCAACATTCTCCCTCCTGTTCTCCCTATGACCTTGTGTGGTTGTGTCTTCTTTATCTTACACTCAGTTAGAGAGAACCCGTTTCCTCCATTCACACCTTAATTTTAACCCATTTTGCATCATCTTCCCGTTCACCACTGCTAATAGCCCGTTTATCTTTTTCCACGCCCTTTTTTCCAAGTCAACCATCTCCCATCACCGGCAAGGGATTAGAAAGCCCAGTTTCCAACCCTTTTCAGTTCTGAACAAGTCACACTGGACTTGTATCGCTCACTCTGCTTCTCTGTCTCTGCATATTCTGCTAGACCTGCTGAGTTTCTCCAGAAACGAATAGGCACAGCACAAATTTTCAATTAAAGAAATAGCGAAGGATACTGGAACAAAAAAAACACAAAAAATGCTGGAGAAACTGAGAGCTTCGTAAAAGGGTCACTGGACCCGAAAAATGAACTCCGCATTCACTACAGAAGATGCCGCCAGACCTCCTTTGTTTCTTCAGCAATTTCTGTTTTTGAACAAGTTCCAATGACGTGTGTGAAAGCTGCTCAAACGCCCTGCCCGACACGGAGCGCCCTACACTGGGAACTGAACGATACCGCAAAGTTCACACATTCATTGGCTCTGAAACATCAAAAGGCTGGCATCACTGACACCACAGAGCACTTAATCATGGACAGGGAGAAAACGAGAGGGCAACACATTCAATTCAAACACTGAAGATGGCATGACGAGAAAGGAAAAGATTCAGATGAATATGTTAAAGGGTTTGAGTAATGTAACAAATTAGAAGCATGACACCAAGGAGAGACCCTCAGCAGAATGATAATATTAAAATGGAAGTATTCCTGCATCAGACACCAGGTGAGGTCACTGAGTTCACGGCTGATGGGTGAATGGGTCCAGATGTGAACTGGGGGACAGTCAGTACAATTGAATTGAAGATATTGCAGCTCAACCTGGGCATTCATGTGATGCTGTAGACAACAGGTGAGGTCACTGAGTTCATGGCTGATGGGTGAATGGGTCTCGATGTGAACTGGGGGACAGTCAGTACAATTGAATTGCAGATATTGCAGCTCAACCTGGGCATTCATGTGATGCTATAAACAACAGCAACAACAGAAGCAGGATTGTATTCAAACATAATCTATAACATTTTCCCCAGGATATTCCATCAGTCTATAAGTACCATCAAGCCGAGTGATGGTTTAGTGTCGCGTGTGGGTGAACATGCCAAGGTCAGAACCATGCGTACCTAAAGCTGATGACAAACCATTAAAGCAACCGCACTTGCGGGGTTTCATTCCAAACAGCAGAACTAACATCTAATAGAGAGGACAAAATGATCCCAAGACCAACAGATCAGATCTAAGCTCTGCAGTGCTGCCACGTCCAGATATAAATGTCGGTGTACTTGTAAACAACTTACTGGAGGAGAGGACTCCAGAAATATCCCCATCTTAAGTAAAGGAACAGCCCTGCACATCAGTGAAAAATAGAAGGATGGAGTATCTGCACCATCCTCAGCCAGAGGTGTTGAATGGATGATCCACCTCACCCTTGTCATGAATCCCACAGAATCACAGATGGCAGTGTTCAACCAATTCTATTCGCTGCATGTGACATGAAGAAACAGCTGAACCCAGCAGATACGACAAAGACAATGGGCCCTGACACCATTCCTTCAATAGGACTGAAGACTTGTGCTGCACATAAACTGTGTCCCTGGGGAAGCTGCTTCATTCCAGCTCCAACTGTGACAACTCCCTGAAAATGTGGAAAAGTACTCAACTATATCCCGTCCCCTAATGGATGAATAATTGCATTCTGACAATTTAACACTCCCTCAGTCCCTTCACGATAATGAAATTGGTGGGAGGTCTTTTTGACAGGGCTGTCAAGCAGTACAGAAATAACCCGCACAGTGTGGTTTCGGATAGGTTTCCTATGTGGAGATGGTGCTGTTGTGGAAATGTCACTGGATTACTAATCCAATACAGGATAATGCTCTTGCAGCTGGTGGAAGTTATAAACAATTAATACAATATCAAGATCTAGAATCTGGTGTGAGTAAGAGTGACCTTCCACCAGTGTTGAGTTTAAACTTCGATCTCCTACCCCAATGTACTTTCAGGAAGTGAATCTCCCATGTTTTCCTGGTCTGGCCTACGAGTGACTCCAGACACACAGACATGTGATCAACTCTTCAATGTTCTCTGAAACGGTCAAGCAAGACACTATTGTATCAAACTGCTCTGAGGTCTTAAAGGATAAAACCGGGCAGAATACCCAGCCCCAGCATCGGTACCGGAAAAGGGAATGGGAAACACAGACCTTTTGACCCTGCAGAGACCTCACCTCTGAGAGCTTGTGACAACATTTATAGAGCTTTCCCACAGACTGCACAGAAACATGGGGAAAGGAGTAGGCCATTCGACACATTGAGCCTCCCCCATTCTTGTTCATGGAGAAAATCTCCTCAATGCAGTTTTCCCGACACAGTGTTCATATCCCGCAATATGTTTAAACACTGTTAAATATAAAATAAGAATTGCTGTCGTCTCTTTGGTCCATCAATTTTGCTCCTCGATTCAATATACAGGCAGTTCTCTGATAGCGCGTGTTTATTAAATACGATTTCGCTGCAATGCGATTCGTGAATTGCGCACCTTTTTCTATAAAGCGAACTCCCGTTCACTGTGACGCGATTCCTTGCCAGGCACCAGCTGAACAATAAAACCCAGCCTCAGAATCCTCTGTCTGCAAAATGTACAATCAATGTGTTCAGCTAAAACAGGAATGTAATCGCTCTGCAAACCTTGAAACTGAGCCTGAAACTGGGAATATTAGTCTATATTTAGAAAGGACTTTATTTAAAACCGGAGGAGAATCTTGGGGAGAACTGGGTACCGCATCAGCATCACGTGGTCGGTCAGCCCTGAATGCCTTCTGCTGAAGAGCTTGGTGTAAGGTACAGGGCTGTAGTCAGTGACTGTAGTGTGAAAGTGTTACATTCAGAGCACTATTGCTTTAAAATATATGATTTAAAGGTTTACTTAGACTGTGCTAGTGTGTGTATGTTAGACTAACTTTAATTTTTGATTTTTACTGATATTTTGTGGTTTGCTCCTTCCTGTTTTATTCCCATTGACCCCATTATTAATATTGCACGATTATCTGTAACATAGTATTGCACAGATATACAGCTACCGTGACATTGGAGAATGACCTGTAAAGATATCTGATCCTCTATCTTCATACCATACTCTTGCTCGCTCCATATCCCTTTACTGTATAGAAATCTTTATTTATATTCAGTGCCTTGGTTTACACAGCCTGACCTGGGAGACTATTCCCCAGGTTCACCAGTCTCTGAGTAGAGACATTTATTCTCATCTCAATGCAGAGTGGCCTGTCTGTATCTAATAATGTAGCCCCTTGTTTTTGATGTCCCACCGAGGGAAATTATCACCCCTGCTTCCAATCTGACTCGTCCTGACAGAATTTTCTGTATTTCATAGAGATCTCCACTAATTTTCGTAAACCCATTGGAATACAGGCCCAGCCGCACCAGACTCTTCTCCCACAACAAGCCTGCCATTCCAGAGATCAGTCTGGTCATTCTTCGCTGGTCTCCCTCAATGTCAGGTTTGTCCTTTATAAGACAAGGAGACCAAAACTGCACACAATACTGCACAATGTTCGAAATGAGATCTCACCAAGGCCCTGTCCAGCTACAGTAATACACCATTATTCCTGTATTCAAATACCCCTGAAATGAAGGTGAATACACGATTTATCTGCCTACCAGCTTTCTGTTCCTGCAATATTGCTTTCAGTGACTGGTGTACAGGGAGATCCAGATCCTTTTAAATGTTACAGCTCCCCACTTGTTGGGTCTGTGTATACTGGTCAGCGTGCCAATGCCATTCCCAGTATTGACTTCTGCTTTCAGATCTCACTGCCCTGCACTGACCTCGGAGGGCTGCAGAGAAGGAAACAAGAATGCAGCTTAAGTTCCTTTATAGATAATCGTTTTTCAAAAAAATCCCTTTTCAAATGATAGGCTCCCGTCTGTTATTACCATCAAAGGTCACAACATCACATATCCCCCGCTCCCCCCATTGCTCTTCATCTGCCACGTATTTGTCCAGACACTCCACTTGTCTCAATCACCTTGCAGTGTTTTTGACATCCTGCTCACCCACTCACAATCCGATATTGTTTAGTGCCATCAGCAGACTTGGACATATTGTATTTGATCTCCTCAACCAAATATATGATGTGTATTGGGAATAGCTGGGGCCCAAGCCCCAGTCCTGCTATATCCACCAAGGATTCCACTCGAAACAAAACTTGTTTATTTCTACTCACTGCTTCCTGCCAGCTCTCCCATTCTAAAACCGTATTAGTTCCAATCCCATATGATTTTAATTTGCATAAAAGGCTTGGGACTTTATCAAAAGTCTTCCTGAAAATCGAATCGTATTGTATTTATTGCTTCTCCATAAGTATGCTAAAAGTCACTTTCTCAACTATGATTCCCATTTGATAAATATCTGTTGACCTTGTCTGTGCTCATTACTTTCAGTTACAATACTTCCTCTAAAACTCTTTGGTTGCTAATTTCATTCTATTCTCTTTTTTTCAACAGACTAATGTTCGCCAGTATTGTTGGGAAGTTTTCTTTTTTGTTTTGTTTTCTTCTGTGAAGACATAACTGAAGTATTTGCTCCATAGTTCTGCCTTTTCCCTGTCCTCAATTCTCTGTTATCAGACTGTAAGAAAGCTGCACCTTTTTCCACTTAATTTTGCCATTGACATATTTTCAGAAGATATTACAAGTTCAATCTTAAAACCCTTGTTAATAAACTCTTCAGAAGCCCATCAATTCCTATCTTAAACTACTCAATGATTGACCTTCCACAGCCATGCAAACACAAAAGCACAGACTTTGTACCATCAGAAATATCGCACGGTCTACATTAGTACCACTTTCCGACACAAGACCCGTAGCCATGAATCTTATGGCAGTTCAACTGCACAGCCGTATATTTTATGATGGTTGTGAAGTTACTATGACAACTCCTCTCTCAGGAAGGGCATTCCTGACCCCAACACCCTCTGGGTGAAAAACAAACCTCAATTCCTCTCCAACTCTCAAACACATCACTTTAAAATGTGCTCCATTGTTCTTGGACCTTTGACTGAAAAGAACAGCTGCTGTCTATCCATGTCCCTCGGAACACTATCCTTCCGAATCACGGCCCACTCAGCCTTCTCTCCTCCAAACTAAACAACCCGTGCTGATCCAGCCTCTCTCTATAGCTGATTTGCTCTATCCGTGGGAACATCCTGGTGAATCTCCTCTGAACCCCCCTCCACTACAATCAGATCCTTCCCGTAATGTGGTTCCCAGAACTACATACAGTATTCCATCTTGGCCAAACCAAAGTTCTGCACAGCTCTTATAATCTATGTCCTGGTGAATAAAGGTTATGTTTACGTCCCGGATGCTTTCTCAAATTGTGTATTAACCTGTTTAGTCACATTCAGGGATGTGTGGAGAAGCACCCTCTAAGCATCCTCCTGTGCTGCCATTCATTGAGTACTCCCCTGTCTGGTTCCTTCTTCTAAAGTTTATCATTTCATATTTATCAGGGTTACATTCCATCTGCTATTGATCTGTCCATCTGACCATTCCATCTGTATCTTCCTGTAACATAAGGCCTTCCTCCTCACTGCCAACCACCTGGCCAATCTTTGTATCAAACATAAACTTAGTTGTCATACTCCCGCCAACCCCGTCTGTATTCAAAGCTGCATCATTTATGAGTACCACAAATAAGAAGGTTATAGTTCACACAACACCAGGTTATAGTCCAACAGGTTTATTCGGAGGCACTAGCTTCGAAGGGCTGCTTCTTCATCAGGTGTTATCACTTTGAAAGCACGTTCCTCTGAATAAACCTGCTCGACTTCCACCTGATGTTTTGTGATTTTTAGGTTTGTGCACCCCAGTCCAACACCAGCACCTACGAATCACAAATAATAAGGGACACAGCACTGATCCGTATGTTACACCATTGGACACCGGTCTCCAGTCACACGAATAGCCTTCAACCACTACTCTCTGTCTCCTTACACTAAGTTAATTTGGATGCAAATTGACAAGTCACTAATGACTCCTACCTGTTCCCTTGTAATTCTTTCCTGTTTGACACACTTGCAGAATATCTGGGGTTTCTCCCTAATCTTACCCTGCCAGCAGGTTTCTATGCTCCTGTTTTAGGCAGTTCTCACCGAGTGTTGAATTTCCTCATTATTACAGTCTTAAGTGGCCAATCCCTTATCTTGCTTTTATTTGCACTGAATGAGGACTAGACAGCCAGGGAAGCGTTCTGTTCATTTCCAAATTGTCATAAGCTTTGTGAATTTTCTAAATTTCACTGTGACCCACCTCTCATTCTTTGAAACTTTGGAGAACATAGGTCGAGTTTCCTCATCAGGCAACCTCGCCATCTGTGGCATTAATCTGAAGAACGTCCATTGCACTTTTTTTTGTGGTCAGTATATTCTTTCTCAGATTGGGTCACCAACACTGTACACAATGGATGCAGGTTTGCAATGTTCATTTCCAGGCATTTCATTACCTTACTAGGTAACATCTTCAGTGGACCTCAGACGAAGCAATGCTGAAAATTCCTGCTTTCTATTTGTATGTTGAGGTTTCTTTGAGTTGTTGATGTCATTTCCTGTGGTGATGTTATTTCTTGTGGTGAAGTCACTTCCTGTTGCTTTTCTCAGGTGGTGGTAGATGGGGTCTAACAACCAATAGCACATCTAGTTAGACATCTGTCAGAAATACATACGGATTCTCTCCAGTGTTGCTGTTAAGTTCTAAATATCCAGTATCACACGCTATATAATAGATTCCAATAGTTTCCCTTCAGATGTCAAGTTAATTGGTCGGCAGTTCTCCAAACTATGTCTTCTTCCCTTTATAGATGCTTGGATCCTTTCCATTAATCTTTCGTGCTTGGACCCTTACCATTAATCTTTCCTGCTTCGACCACGTTTACTAACTTCCATTTATCCGCAATGGATTCCGGTCTCTGCAGAATGCACAGGAAATTAAAACAGTCTCGACAGTGCATTTAATACTTCTATTACTGATTTATGCCTGACATTTTAATATGAAGTACATTAGGCTTGTCAGACTTAGCAATGCTCAATCCAGTTACACTTTCAAATATTACCTTGTTACTGATATGAATTCACTTTATGTCTTTAGTTGCACAAGCCCCACAATATCACTGGGTATTACTGGGTGATTTGTGGATCTTCCTCCATGAAGACAGATGCATAGTAACTGATTATTTTCTTGACGATTTCCCTGTTCTTCACAAAAAACTCTCCTCTCCTGATTACAAATTTCCATATTTGACCTTGCTTTTATTTTGTTTCCTTTGAAATACAGATTGTAGATTTATGGAGTGTTTTTGTTCCTGTTTGTTAGCATTCATGTTCTCTTCCTGATCAGTTTCAAGGCCCTCGTTTCTGGATCGTGAATTTCTGAAAATTCTCAGGTTTCCACAATGACTGAAATTCTTCTGAAGCCACTTCCTATGATTAATACATTTTCGAATTTGTTATGTTAAACGTCATTGTGTCACTTTTCCTTTCTTTAGTGTTTGTACCTGAAATAAATAGACGTATTTTTCAGACTTTGTATTTGTATGAATCTCCTGGTCTGACCAGATATATTCAGGAACACTGCAGGAGGACAGAGAAGGAATTGCAGGAGCCCTGGCTGATAGTTTTGCATCATCTCTGATCAACGGGTGAGGTCCCGGAGGACTGGAAGGTAGCGAAACCTGTGTCCTCTACTCAAGAAGGTTACAAAGAAAAACCTGAGAACTATAGACCAGTAAACCTAAAATCTGTTTAGGTATCTTAATGGAAAAGGTTCTGAGAGATAAGATATACATGCATTTGGAAATACAGGGTGTGATTAGGAATAAGATTAGAGTAGTGCTGGAAAAGCACAGCAGGTCAAGCAGCATCCGAGGAACAGGAAAATCAATGCTTCAGGCAAAAGCCCATCATCAAACTCAGCACGGCTTTGTGCATGGGAGATCATGGCTCACAAATTTGTTCGAATTCTTTGATGATGTGACTAGCAAATTTGAGGAGGGCAGGGTGGTATACGTAGTCTATATGAGTTCCAGTAAGGCCTTCAATAAGGGGTTCCACATGGTATGCTACTCTAGAGGGTTAGATTGCATGATATTTAGGAGGAGCTGCCAAATTAGATACAAAATTGTCTTGATGGTAGGAAGCAGAGGGTCAATGTGGAAGGATGCTTGTCAGACTGGAGGCCTGTGAGTAGTGGAATGCCTCACGGGTTGGTGCTGCGACCACTACATATTACATATATCTATGATTTAGATGAGAATATATAGGCATGATTTGCAAGTTTGAAGATGACACGAAAATAAGCAGCATCGTGGAGAGTGAGGAAGGTTATCAGAAATTTCAGAAAATACAGCAGTATCTTTATCAGCTGTAGAAGTGGCTGAGAAATGGCAACTGGATTTTAATATAGATCAGTGTAAGTTCTTGCATTTTGGAAAGTCAAATCAAGGTTGGAATTTCATCGTGAATGGTTGGGTCCTAAGGAGTGTAGTGAAACAGAGGGACCTTGGAATTCAGGTGCATGGCTCTCTGAAAGTTGATTCAAAGGTAGACATGGCAGTGAAGAAAGCTTTTGGCGCACTGGCCTCCATCAGTGTATATCACTAAGTATGTAAATTAGAGAGTTACGTTGCAATTATACAGGATGCTGGTGAGACCATACTGGGAGCGTTATGATCAGTTTTGTTCACTTTGCTATGGGAAGGATGGTATTAAACTGGAAAGAGTGCAGAAGAAATTTACAAGAATGTTGCAAATGACTCAATGGTCTGACTTATAGGGAGAGGTTGGACAAGCTAGGACTTTTTACTTTAGATGTATGAGGCTGAGGGGGAATCTGATAGAAGTGTATAAGATCATGGGCGGGATGGACAGAGTGAATGCACTCAGTTTTTTTTCCCAGGATTAGGCAATCACGGATAAGAGCGCATCAATTTAAGGTCAGAGGGGAAACAATAAAAGGGAACCTGAGGATCAACTGCTTTTCACACAGGGGTGATACGCATATGGAATGATGTGCCAGCGGAACAGGTTGAGGCGGGAACATTTGCAACATTTAAAAGGCATTTAGACAAATACACGGATAGGAAAGGATTAGAAAAATACAGGGCAATGGGATTAGGGTGGTTGGACATTTTGGTCGGAATGGACCAGTTTGGGCCGAAGGGCCTTTTCCGTGCTGTCGGACTCTATGACTCTAACAACCATTGCTTGTGTACTACTGAATGTTATATTGTACTTTCCTAATTCACTGGAGCGAACTTGACCCTCCAGGTTACCATGATGTTTGACCAGAATGCTCAAGCATTCTATTTGATATGCAGACACCGTGTAAAATGCACCTTATTAATATCACTATTCCTTAAAAGCTGTTTCAGAGCAAGGTTATTACTTCATCCTTCTGGTCACACAACACCAAATCCAAAATAAACTGCTCTCTAGTTTGCTTCACAACATACTCTTCAACCCATCTCATATGCACTTACCGAATTTACCTTTCACAGGGGGAGCAGTCACTTAGTTAATGCAGTTTAGACGCAACTTGAGACTAACCAACAAAACTGCAGTATTCATGATACTTGCATATCTAATTTCCAGAGCATAGGATGCTCAGATTTCCTGCAACCGTTTTGGTTTCGATATATAACACACCAATATTTGCATCTCCTGGCTATTTTTAAGCTCTAGCTAAACTGATTCTGTGAAATCTGACGGTCAGCTCTGTGTCATTATTAATGGTAGACTTGGACAAGTCATTCAGGGAGGCTCACCTCGACACTGAGATGATCTGAAGAAATACAGGGCAAGCATTAATAACCTTCCCACTCTGTCAGGATAAAGGTCACCATATTCTCTCTGCTCCCTCACACTCACTGTGTATCTGTTATAGCACCTACCCCCAGACAATCCTCATGCTCTATTTCCAAATAAGGCTCAGGCAGTACCACTCTCACTATTGATTTCAGCAACTTCCTTCCCACATTTTCTCTGTCACCTATGCAATACACCCCACACTAATAACACTATCGACTGACACATTCCAGACACCTCACAATTCCCCCGAGCCCCACCTACACCAGCACTAACTGCAGGGCCACCCACCCCTGCCCTCCCTCCATCCCTCCCTTTCTCCCATTCCAAGAGATACAGCTGGGAATAGGACAGAAATGGCCAAGCCAGGGAAAAGACTTTGTCTGTTTATCCTACCCATGCCCCTCAGTGAAGAATAAAGAGTTCCCAATATCTATTCCCTCACCCGCCCATCACCGCCATATGGAGAGGACCCTAGTACAAGATGGACTGGGATAACTCGTGTGGAGTTTCTGAAACATCCATATCCCACTGACCGATTAAGGAGCAGTGCTCAGTGAAAGACAATTCTCACTTTAAACCCACTGGCAGTTCCAACGACAGTCCTTTCGTTCCCCCCCATCCCACCCCGCTAAATATAGATGCAGACACTGAAATCCACAGAATTACTGGTAAACATCCCAACATACGAACAAACAATACATACAAGGGGACAGGCAGACTCACAAGTAGAAACACACACAGACATATAGAATCACACACAAATAGACACAAACACAGATAAAAAAAAAAATCCTTCACTGCCTGTGTGTTGTAAGAGGGGAAACATGTCTTGACATTTATTCCAGGGAACTTCTTATATCAATATGTAGCAGATACCAAAAAGGGTGCCAGAAGAGCGGTGAACGTGTAGGGCTAAACCCAAGAAAGTTAGTAAAAGAACAAAAATGGGGTTAACAAAAGCATTTGCAGGCAATAGTTTCAATAATCTAAAGACATTTTATCGGTTTATTAAGGGCAAGAGGTTAACAAGAGAAACAATAGGGAGTATTTGGGCCCGAGGAAGCAGCCTTTGCACAGAGCCAGAGAATATTTTAAACACGGATTACATATCGGTGTTCACTTTGGAGAAGCAGTTCCTGGATTCACTGACAGTCCCTAATAGAGTGCTTTGACCAAATTGACACACAAGCGAGGAAGAATTGGAAGATTATGCAGGATAAAAAGCGGGCACGTCCCTAGATCCGGATGAACTGTACCTTAGGCTGATGTGGAAGATGATGGCAGAGATTGCAGGCTCCTAAACTTCGGGTTTTTGATTTTGCATCTGGCCACAGAGGTGTTGTGATCGAATAGGACAGCATTTAACGTATGTTCAATTTCCACGCAGTGCTATAAAAAAAAGCCATGGGTTTAAAGAACACCAAGTCTCACATCAGTGGGAGCGAAACAACTGTAGAAAATTGTGAAGGCAATTGAGGCTGGATCACTAAATATCTTCAAGGCTGAGACGGACAGTTTTTTAAACAAGTGTTACGAGGAAAATGCAGGAAAGTGGAATGGAGGGTTATCAGAATAAATATACGCTAATTAAAATGAAAAGCAGAATCAGTGATCGGATTGGCATAGTGCCACTCATGACCAATGGTCAGCTTTTTTTTCCAATAGCCTGTATTGAGTGGAATTTCAACCTCTCTCCCTGGGGAGTGAGACACAGTTTGGAATGCAATCAAGAGATTCAAGGTATTCATAAATGCAGTACCATTAGGCAGAAAATACCAGAGGACTGCGACAACGCGGATTGGATGTCAGGGGGAGTATTTGCTTCAGCGCAGTCACCACGACCAGAAGGAAGACCTCAGTAAGGCACCTTCTAAGGTCAAGAAGTGACCTGCACTGACGAAAAGGTGTGTGTATGTGGTGTGAAGGAGTGCTTAAGACCCAATCACTACATCACTGTAGTGACTCCCTTCTTCCCTCGCCAAAACTAAATGTGGAGCGGTCCATAGATATGCTATCAGGAGCAGAGTAGGTCGTCGTGCTTTGATTTGAGCGGTTTCAGTGAGCAGCAGCTCAGCAAACGGTGCCGATAAGTTCAGGTAAACTCCTTTTAACTCTAGTCTTACAGCAGTCGAGATGGCAGTTAGGGCAGTCGCATGTTCTTCCTGCAG
Source organism: Chiloscyllium plagiosum (assembly GCF_037043375.1). Classification (NCBI taxonomy): domain Eukaryota; kingdom Metazoa; phylum Chordata; class Chondrichthyes; order Orectolobiformes; family Hemiscylliidae; genus Chiloscyllium; species Chiloscyllium plagiosum. The sequence goes on from NW_028270176.1 coordinate 2,099,351, forward strand.
GATTTGGGAGTTAAGGGAGATTTCAATTTTTTGATGAGTACACGTGCGTGGGAAGTGCACCCAGCTGCAGCTCCTGGGAGACCGCGTTTAGGAGCTGGAGCTGGATGCACTCCCGATCATCCGAGATACTGGGAACTTCATAGTAAAGGCTGGAGATGATACAGAGAGGTGAATGCAAGTCTGGAGATGTCACAGAGATAGGAAGTCCAGGCCGGATGTCTTATAGAGAGAGGAAAGCAAGGCTGGAGATGTTACAGAGATAGGAAAGCAAGGCTGGAGATGTTACACAGAGAGGAAAGCAAGGCTGGAGATGTTACAGAGAGGGGAACGCAAGTCTGTAGACGTTGCAGAGATAGAAAAGCAAGGCTGGAGATATTACTGGGACAAGAATGTAAGGCTGGTGACATGAAAGCATTGTGGTAATGTTAGAGAGATAGGAATGCCATGCTGGAGATGTTACAGAGAGGGGAATACAAGTCTGGAGATGTCACAGAGATAGGAAAGAAATGCTGGAGATGGTACAGAGAGAGGGAAGCAAGGCTGGAAATATTGTTGAGACAGGAATGCAAGGCTGGAGATGATACAGAGATAGGAAAGCATTCTGGTAATGTTCCAGAGAAAGGGAAGTAATGCTGGAGATGTTACAGAGAGAGGAAAGCAAGGCTAGAGATGTTAAAGAGATTGGAATGCAAGGCTGGATATGTTACGGAGAGAGAGGAAAACAAGTCTGGAGTTGTTACAGAGATAGAACGCAAGGCTGGAGATATTACAGAGAGAGGAAAGCAAGTTTGCAGATGTTACAGAGATAGGAAAACAAGGCTGGAGATGTTACAGAGAGAGTAAAGCAAGACTAGAGACGTTACAGAGAAGGGAAATCAAGACTAGAGATGTTACAGAGAGAAGAAAGCAAGGCTGGAGATGTTCCAGTGAGGAAAGCAAGGCTGGAGATGTTTCAGAGATAGGAAAACAAGACTCGAGTTGTTACAGAGAGTGAATAGCAAGGCTGGACATATTACTGATACGGGAATGCAAGACTGGAGATGTTACAGAGATAGGAAAGCACTGTGGTAATATTACAAAGATAGGAAAGAAAGTCAGGAGATGTTACAGAGACAAGGAAAGCAAATCTGGAGAGGTTACAGAGATTAGGAATGCCAGGCTGGAGATGTTAATGAGATAGGAAAGCAAGGCCGAAGATGCTACAGAGATAGGAAAGCAAGGCTGGAGATGTTACAGAGAGAGGAAAGCAAGTTTGCAGATGTTACAGAGATAGGAATACAAGGCTGGAGATGTTACAGAGAGAGTAAAGCAAGATTAGAGATGTTACAGAGAGGGGAAAGCAAGACTAGACATGTTACAGAGAGAGGAAAGCAAGGCTGGAGATGTTCCAGTGAGGAAAGCAAGGCTGGAGATGTTTCAGAGATAGGAAAACAAGACTCGAGTTGTTACAGAGAGTGAATAGCAAGGCTGGACATATTACTGATACGGGAATGCAAGACTGGAGATGTTACAGAGATAGGAAAACACTGTGGTAATGTTACAACGATAGGAAAGAAAGTCAGGAGATGTTACAGAGACAAGGAAAGCAAGTCTGGAGAGGTTACAGAGATTAGAAATGTCAGGCTGGAAATGTTAATGAGATAGGAAAGTAAGGCCGAAGATGCTACAGAGATAGGAAAGCAAGGCTGGAGATGTTACAGAGAAAGTACATCAAGGTTAGAGACGTTACAGGGATAGCAAAGTAATGCTGGAGACGTTACAGTGATAGGAAAGCAAGGCTGGAGATGTTACAGAGAGAGGAAAGCAAAGCTGGAGATGGATCAGATAGTGGAAAGCAAGGCCGGAGATGTTATAGATAGAGGAAACCAAGGCTGGAGATGTTACAGAGATGGGAAAGCAAGGCTGGAGATGTTAAAGAGATTGGATTGCAAAGCTTGAGATGTTAATCAGATAGGAAAGCAAGGCTGGAGATGTTTCAGAGATAGGAAAACAAGACTCGAGTTGTTACAGAGAGTGAATAGCAAGGCTGGACATATTACTGATACGGGAATGCAAGACTGGAGATGTTACAGAGATAGGAAAACACTGTGGTAATGTTACAACGATAGGAAAGAAAGTCAGGAGATGTTACAGAGACAAGGAAAGCAAGTCTGGAGAGGTTACAGAGATTAGAAATGTCAGGCTGGAAATGTTAATGAGATAGGAAAGTAAGGCCGAAGATGCTACAGAGATAGGAAAGCAAGGCTGGAGATGTTACAGAGAAAGTACATCAAGGTTAGAGACGTTACAGGGATAGCAAAGTAATGCTGGAGACGTTACAGTGATAGGAAAGCAAGGCTGGAGATGTTACAGATAGAGGAAAGCAAAGCTGGAGATGGATCAGATAGTGGAAAGCAAGGCCGGAGATGTTATAGATAGAGGAAACCAAGGCTGGAGATGTTACAGAGATGGGAAAGCAAGGCTGGAGATGTTAAAGAGATTGGATTGCAAAGCTTGAGATGTTAATCAGATAGGAAAGCAAGGCTGGACATGTTACGGAGAGAGAGAAAAAGAAGGCTTGAGATGTTATAGATATAGGAAAACAAGTATGGAGGTGTTTCAGAGAGTGGAAAGCAAGGCTGGAGATGTTACAGAGATAGGAAAGCAAGTCAGGAGATGTTACAGAGAGTGGAAAGCACGACTGGAGAGGTTACAGAGATAGGAATGCAAGGCTGGAGATCTCACGGAGAGAGGAAAGCAAGGGCGAAAATGCTACAGAGATAGGAAAGCAAGGCTGGAGTTGTTAGAGAGATAGGAAAATAAGTCTGGAGATGTTGAGCAGAGTGAGGAAAGGAAGGCTGGAGATGTTAGAGAGAGTGAATAGCAAGGCTGGAGATATTTGTGAGACAGGAAAATAAGGCTGGAGATGTTACAGAGATAAGAAAGCATATCTGGAGAGGTTACAGAAATAGGAATGCAAGGCTTGAGAATTTCAAGAGATAGGAAAGCAAGGCTGGAGATGTATCAGAGAGAGGAAAGCAAGGCTGGAGATTTTACAGAGGGAGAAAAGCAAGGGCGATGATGCTACACAATTAGGAATGCATGGCTGGAGTTGTTACATAGAGTGGAAAGCAAGGTTACAGATTGTACAGAGATAGGAAAGCAAGGCTGGAGATGTTACAGTGATAGGAAAGCATTCTTGTAATGTTGCAGAGATAGGAAAGCAAGGCTGGTGAAGTTACAGAGAGAGGAAACAAGTCAGGAGATGATACAGAGATAAGGAAAGCAAGTCCGGAGAGATTACAGAGATAGGAATGCCCGGCTGGAGATGTCAATGAGATAGGAAGGCAAGGTAAGAGATGTTACAGAGTGAGGAAAGCAAGCCTGGAGATTTTACAGTGGTAGGAAAGCAAGGCAGGAGATGTTACAGATAGAGGAAAGCAAGGCTGAAGATGTTTCAGAGATAGGAATGCCAGGCTGAACATGTTAAGACATAGGAAAGCAAGGCTGGAAATGTTACGGAGAGAGAGGAAAGCAAGGCTGGAGATGTTACAGAGAGGAAAGCAAGGCTGGAGATATTACAGAGATGGGAAAGCAAGGCTGGAGATGTTACAGAGAGAAGAAAGCAAGGCTGGAGTTGTTACAGAGAGTGGAGTGCAAGTCTGGAGAATCTATACTGGGTGGGCCATTTCAAATCCATCACCCAGAGGGGCTCAGCAGCAGCATTGCTGATCGACATGGTCGTGTCCATAAGGTCATAGCTGCTTGACTGGGTCTGCACCGGGTCGGGAGGGAATGACTGACAGGGAGAACCATACTTTACCTCATCTTCTTCAATCTACCGGCTGCGGACACATTGATGGCCTTATTGGTAACAGTGACTACTGCACACAGTATTTCTGGAGACAAAGCCCCACTTTCACATTGTGAATATTGTGTTAGTGTGTGTTTGTGTGTTTGTGTGTGTGTGTGTGTGTGTGTGTTTGTGTGTGCGCACGTGCATGAGCGCACATGTGAGTGATGCTATCACTATTCTAAACGGAACAGATTTCAGAGATCTCGAACTCAGCACTGGCCTGTGTGAGGTGATGTGGGTTGTTACCTACAGAAGCAGATTTGTACTCTTGCATAATTTTCACTGTCCATGCCTGGCATATGCTCCACTTTACCCTGACCATCAGGCCAGGGGATAAACCCTTGTTCAATGGGGAATACAGGAGGACGATCCAAGAGCAGCACCAGGTACACCTCAAAATGAGGTGACGTTACCAAACAGGACCACTTACTCACCAAATAGCATAAACAGCTAATGAAAGACATACCTAAATAACAAATCTGACCTAATCTCTGCACTCCTGCCACAGGCAGTCAGGTTGAATTGTTTGGTCAATCAAACAACTCAATAGAGAAAGAGGATCCCACATACCAACTTCCTCAATGATGGAAAAGCCTAGAACAGCAATAGAAAAATTTAGGCTCAATCATTCACAATAATGTTCTGACAGAAGTATCAATGGGATGATCAATTTTAGTCCCCTCCATGTGGCATTCTTCAGCTAATTCGATACACTGTATGTGGTATTTACAAACGGCTGGAGGGATTGGAGAATGCAAAGGCTGTGGGCCCTGATAACATTCCAATCAATCTGTTCCTGCTGGGATACAGCACTGGCACCTATCTGACAATGTGGGAAACTATCCGGGTGTGGGTTCAATGATATGGTCGGTCCAGTTCTAGATAACGGTAATCCCTGGGATATTGCTTGGTGGGTGCTCAGTGACGGTGGCATTGAAATTGGAAGATATGGGTGTGTCCGGGTGTGTCCTGTACACACACTGTCAAAACATCAGGCAATCAATGATTGCTCTAATCCCAATCATTAATAAAGTGATGAATATGTCATCTACAGTGGGATCAAGCAGCACTTCCTCAACACCAACCTGATCACTGAAGCTCAGTTTGGGCTCTCATCCCTTGGGATCATTGAACCCTGGGTTTAATGATGCACAACAAGAAAACACACAGCTGAAATCTAGAGGGGAGGCGACAGTGACTGCACTTAACATCGTCATAACTGCATTTGACCAAATGTCGTATCTAGGATTAACGGCAAAACTGGAGCAAATAGGAATCATCTGCACTGGATGAAGTTATACCTGAAAGGAAGGTGGCTGGGGTTGATGGGGAGCAGACATCTCAGCTCCAGGACAGCTCTGCAGCAGTTTCCCGGGAGAGGGGTTTCTGAGTAAACCTGTAGATCAAAATTGGAAATGTAAGGCACCATACTCCGACAGGATGATAGGGCTGCTCTCTCGTTAGACAGAGACGACTGGTGGCAGTTTATCTGGACAGTCATCATGCCTCAAGTAAGGGAGAGATTGAGTAGGACAGTCCTTTGGTCACCCCAGTCAGTGAAGAAAGTAAATCCACACTGTTAGCATTAATATCTAGCCGTCCAATTGATTGAGCTAACCAAGTCCTCCCTCAGCTTCATGGGGAAGATACTGTAACATTATTCTGCTCAGATATGTTGTTAGTCACCTCTGGAGCAGGTGGAACTAGACGCAAGCTTCCTAGCTCAGACAGAGGGACAGCATCAGTGAGCTCTCAGAGTGGTCTCTACCCCAGGCCCAATCATAAATGACCATCCCAACACTGCAAAGTCACAACTGGGGATGGTTGCCAATGATTGGACAATGTCAACACCATTCGTGATTTACTCAGAGACTGAAGCAATCCTTATCCAAATGCAACAAGGGCCTGAAATATGAAGGAGTTTGCTTAACATTGACAAGTGCCATTTCCATTACACACGTGCCAGACAACGATTACCTTTAACAATAGAAAATGTAATCATTCCTACCAATGTTCAATGCCACCACCATCACTGAACACCCACCTAGCAATATCCCGGGGATTCCCGTTATCCAGAAAAGGTCTGACCATATAATTTCATTACCCATTCCTGTGAAGGGTTTATACTCAATCGTCGACTCTTCTGTACCGCAGATGCTGCCTGACTTGTTGTGCTTTTTTCCAGTGCCACAATGTGATACATATAAATTGATTGGCAACAAGAATATGTCAGGAGCTAGGAATCCTGCAGGAATAACTCACCTTGTGGTTTCCGAAAGCCTGCACACCATCTATAAGACACACATTGAATGTGTGTGTGATGGAATAGCCACATTTGCCTGTGTGAGTGCAGCTTCAACCCTCATCCACTGGCACTCAGTAGCAGAAATGTCTGCCATCTACACGGTGCTCTGCTGAAATTTACCAAGGCTCCTTACAATGTACTTCCGAAACCAAGACCATCAAGAAGGACAAGGGAAGTAGACACATGGGATCATCACCATGTTCACGTTCCATTCAAAGCCACCCAACATCCTGATTGGGAAGCATATTGCGGTTCTTTCAGTGTCACTGTTTCAACGTCCTTCCGTAATGCACATCTACAACACATGGACTGCAGCTGGTCAATGCGGCAGCTCACCCCCGCCTTCCAAGGGCAATACGGGATGGGCAATAAATACCATCCCAATCATATTCCATGAATAAATTAAAATGAAAAATATTGTCATGCCCAATGCTGGACACTGTGCTTTGTTTTTTGTCTGCTCAGGCTGGTGAGGTCCAGGCAGTAACTTGCTTTTCGTGAACAGCTGAAGGAAAATAATGTTTGAAACAATCTGTCCATCTCTCAGATGCATGATCTACATACCGAGCATTACACAGACACTGAAATTCATATCCCACATTAATGAGCTCTGAGATAGACAGAAGCAATTCAAAATGTACCCCCATCAGACTGTAACTTGTTTAAACACACAGTGATATTGTTGCCACGAAAATGATTGAGTGCGCATTCACAGGGAGAAAGTGAACACTGCAGATGCTGGAGATCAGAGTCAAAACGTGTGGTTCTGAAAAAGTACATTCGTTCAGGCAGCATCTGAGGAGCAGGAGAGTCGACTATTCGTTCACAATATTAAGATAACCGAAAATAGTTGCATATTTTCAAAGTCCTTGTACTTAATAATAATGTAGTCTTGGTAGTGGTAGTGTTGGGCACTGTTTTCATAATATTGTTGTTATAAAAGTGAACTGCATAAAGGGGGGATATAATGTTTATTGGACAATCTAAAAGTTGGTATTAATAAAGGCTGTTAAACTTCAGCAAAGAGACTTTACTGTTCAATGTGAGAACAATGCTGCAATCATTTACACAGAGATTTCCAGCTCAAGTTACAAACAAGGATGTTGGGCTGGGATCATACCGTCCATCAATGGAGCTGCACAATTCTGTTTGGATACTGACATTGTGGGGCTAACATACACTGGATATGGTTTATGAGGGATTCAATGTAAGATGCCATGTGCTGCAGGAGCCCACTACCTTTATAACACCTTCATTCAGGATTGTGTCGAAGGTATAGGATTACAGAGTTTAGGTGGCACACAGAAGAGATGCTTGTTTACAGGTCATTGTTACAAATGTTGGACTGCGTCTGGACCAGCGACATGTGCTAGTCCATTGACCAGTATGCCCCACACATATCTCCCCGTTGTTCAGGTATGTCTCTAACCAGTCTGTTGTGAGGCATTGTGTGAGTAACAGCCCAGCTCCAGTTTAGAAGCTCTCTGAACAGATTGTGAAGATGGCCAGTGTTTTGGAGGTCATGATGAGGCTCAATAACACTGTGTCTGAATTCAGGCTTTTTTCTCAAAGTCATTTTCGACAGCTTTGCTGCCTGCAAGATGGTGTGTTCACTGATCTGAACATGAATCGGCTGTTTACTACAGTCACTGAATTGTGTAATAGTTAGCTGTGTACTCTGGTATTTTAATTATTGTTCACTTCAATTGTTTTCAACGGAAAAACAATGATGTTTGGTTTATTTAAAAATATGTAAGAAACAAAGCGATATTAACTCTTCATTATACAAAATGTAAAAGTGACCTGCTGTATATTTCTCTCAGAGTAACCAAGCAAAAGTTAAAAATTGCCTCTGAAGCAGGATTATGTGAACAGGACTTTGTCCCAGGCAACATCACCATCCTCTCTGGTAGGGTCTGTCCTACGAACAGGACACAGCCAGGCAGAGAGGGCAACTTCTTGGTAAATAGTCAATACAGTGCTCAGCATTGATGCTGGATACTGTGGTTGCTAGACTGCTCTGTGGCAGGTTATGGGGAAATCAATAAAAGGGAAACATATCATTGACCACATCGTCACCGATCTGCCTGCTGCAGATACACTTCTCCATTTCATATATCGGTAAGAATGGTCACTGCACAATGGGAAGCTAGGGCACATTTTGCAGACACTCCTCATGATATGAAGCCCTCTGGGCAATGAATGGGATAAACTTTAAACAGATTGAGCAACAAATTGATGAGGCATCCATGAGATGCAATGGGCCATCGGCAGCAGAAGAATCGTGCTCTGTACAACTCATACAGTCTGCAACTCCATGGCGCGACATACCATCTAGTGCACAGTAATGATCACGGTTCGACCTACCTCCATCAGTACAATAACCAGCACGGCCCGACATACCACCCACTGTACAGTAACCATTACGGCCCGACATACCTCCCACTGTACAGTAACCATTACGGCCCGACATACCTCCCACTGTACAGTAACCATCACGGCCAGACATACCACCCACTGTACAGTAACCATTACGGACCGACATACCTCCCACTGTACAGTAACCATCACGGCCCGACATACCTCCCAATGTAAAGAAACCATCACGGCCCGACAGACATCCCATTGTATAGTAACCAACACGGCCAGACATACCTCCCAATGTACAGTAACCGCCACGGCCCGACATACCTCCCACTGTACAGTAACTGTCACGGCCAGACATACATCCCACTGCACAGTAAACATCATGGTCCGACATGCCTCCCACTGTACAGTAACCACCACGGCATGACATATCTCTCTCCGTACAGTACGCGTCATGGCTCGAAATACCTCTCACTGTACAGTAACCATCACGGTCCGACATACCTCCCACAGTACAGTAACAATCACCACCCGACGTACCTCCCACTGTTCAGTAACTGTCACGGTCCGACATATTTCCCACTGTACAGTAACCATCACCACCCGACATACCTCCCACTGTACAGTAACCATCACGGCCCGACACCCTGTACAGTAACCATCACCACCCGACATATTTCCCACTGTACAGTAACCATCACCACTCGACATACTCCCCACTGTACAGTAAACATCACGGCCCGACACACCTTCCACTGTACTGTAACTGTAACAGCCCGACATGCCTCCCACTGTACAATAACCGTCATGGCCCAACATTACCTCCCACTGTACAGTAACCACCACGGCACGACATATCTCTCTCCGTACAGTAAGCGTCACGGCTCGATATACCTCCCACTGTACAGTAACCATCACGGCCCGACGTACCTCCCATTGTACAGTAACCATCACGGACCAACACACCTCCCACTGTACAGTAACCATCACGGCTCGACATACACCCCACTGTACAGTAATCATCACGGTCCGACATATCTCCCACTGTACAGTAACCGTCACGGCCCGAAATACCTCCCACTGTACAGTAACCATCACGGCCCGACATACACCTCATTGTACAGTAAGCATCGCGGTCCGACATATCTCCCACAGTACAGTAACCATCAAGGCCCCAAACACTTCCCACTGTACAGTAACCATCACGGCCCGACATACCCCCCACTGTACAGTAGGCATCACGGCCCCAACATACCTCCCACTGTACAGTAACCATCACGGCCCCATATACCTCCCACTCTACAGTAACCACCATGGTCCGATAAACTTCCCATCGTACAGTAACCATCACAGCCCAATATACCTCCCACTGTACAGTAACCACCACGGGCCAACATACCTCCCACTGCACAGTATCTATCACGGCCTGACGTATCTCCCACTGTACAGTAACCATCACGGCCCGGCATACCTCCCTCTGTACAGTAACCTTCACGTCCCGACATATCCCCCACTGTACAGTAACCGTCACGGCCCCAAATACTTCCCACTGGACAGTAACCACCACGGCACGACATACCCCCCACTGTACAGTAGCCATCACGGCCCCAACATACCTCCCACTGTACAGTTAGCATCACAGCTCGACATATCTCCCACTTTACAGTAACCATCACGGCCGGAGATACCTCCCAATGTACAGTAACCATTACGGCCCGAGATACCTCCCACTGTACAGTAACCATCACGGCCAGACATATCTCCCAATGTACAGTAACCATCACGGCCAGACATACCTCCCACTGTACAGTAACCATCACGGCCAGACTTACCTCCCAATGTACAGTAAAGGCCACGGCCCGACATACCTCCCAATGCACATTAACCATCACGGCCGACATACCTCCAACTGTACAATAACCGTCATGGCCCGACATACCTTCAACTGTATAATAACTATAAAGGTCTCAAATAACTTCCACTGCAGAGGAACCATCACGGTCCCAAATGCAAACCACTGTTCAGTAACCTTAACGGCCGGTATACCTCCGACTGTACAGTAACCATTATGGCCCGACATACTTCCCACTGTACAGTAACTGTCACGGCCAGACATACATCCACTGCACAGTAAACATCATGGTCCGACATGCCTACCACTGTACAGTAACCACCACGGCACGACATATCTCTCTCCGTACAGTATGCGTCACGGCTCGAAATATCTCTCACTGTACAGTAACCATCACGGTCCGACATACCTCCCACTGTGCAGTAACAATCACCACCCGACGTACCTCCGACTGTACAGTAACCATCCCCACCCGACATAGCTCCCACTGTACAGTAACCATCACCACTCGACATACCTCCCACTGTACAGTAACCATCATCACCCGACATAGCTCCCACTGTACAGTAACCTTCATAGCCCAACATACCTCCCACTGTACAGTAACAATCACCACCCGACATAGCTCCCACTGTACAGTAACCTTCATGGCCCGACATACCTCCCACTGTACAGTAACCATCACCACCCGACAGAGCTCCCACTGTACAGGAACCATTACGGCCCGACATACTTCCCACTGTACAGTTAACATCACGGCCCGACATACCTTCCACTGTACTGTAACTGTAACAGACCGACATGCCTCCCACTGTACAATAACCATCATGGCACGACATTACCTCCGACTGCATAGTAACCACTATGGCCCGATATATCTCTCTCCGTACAGTCAGTGTCACAGCTCGAAATACCTCCCACTGTACAGTAACCATCACCTCCCGACATACCTCCCAGTGTACAGTAACCATCAGGGCCCGACATACCTCCCACTGTACAATAACCATCACCTCCCGACATACCTCCCACTGTACAGTAACAATCACGGCCCGACATATCTCCCACTGTACAATAACCATCACCTCACGACATACCTCCCATTGTACAGTAACCATCACGGACCAACATACCTCCCACTGTACAGTAAGCATCACGGTCCGACGTATCTCCCACTGTACAGTAACCGTCACGGCCCGACATGCCTCCCACTGTACAGTAAGCATCACGGCCCGACATACCTCCCAATGTACAGTAAGCATCACGGTCCGACTTACCTCCCACTGTACAGTAAACATCACGGCCTGACATACCTCCCACTGTACACTAACCATCACGGCCCCATATACCTCCCACTGTACAGTAACCACCTCGGGCCAACATACCTCCCACTGTACAGTAACCATCACGGACCGACACACCTCCCACTGTACAGTAACCATCATGGCCCGACATACTTCCCACTGTACTGTAACCATCACGGCACGACATGCGTCCCATTGTACAGTAACCGTCACGGACCGACACACCTCCCACTGTACAGTAACCATCACGGCCCGACATACTTCCCACTGTACTGTAACCATCACGGCACGATCTGCGTCCCATTGTACAGTAACCGTCACGGCCCCAAATACTCCCACTGTGTAGTAACATTCACTGCCCGACATACCTCCCACTGTGCAGTAACTACCACGGACCGAAATACCTTCCACTGAGCAGTTACCATCACGGCCGGACATAGCTCCCACTGTACAGTAAACATCACGGCCCGACATACCTTCCAATGTACTGTAACTGTAACAGACCAACATGCCTCCCACTGTACAATAACCATCATGGCCCGACATTACCTCCCAATGCACAGTAAAAACCATGGCCCGACATATCTCTCTCCGTACAGTCAGTGTCACGGCTCGAAATACCTCCCACTGTACAGTAACCATCACCTCCCGACATACCTCCCACTGTACAGTAACCATCACGGCCCGACATACCTCCCACTGCACAATAACCATCACCTCACGACATACCTCCCATTGTTCAGTAACCATCATGGCTCGACATACACCCCACTGTACAGTAAGCATCACGGTCCGACATATCTCCCACTGTACAGTAACCGTCACGGCCCGACATACCTCCCACTGTACAGTAACCATCACGGCCCGACACACACCCCACTGTACAGTAGCCATCACGGCCCGACATACCTCCCACTGTACAGTAACCATCACCTCCCGACATACCTCCCACTGTACAGTAACCATCACGGCCCGACATACCTCCCACTGTACAGTAACCGTCACGGCCCGATATACGTCCCACTGTACAGTAACCGTCACGGCCCGACATACCTCCCACTGTACAGTAGCCATCACCTCCCGACATACTTCCCACTGTACAGTAACCATCACGGCCCGACATACCTCCCACTGTACAGTAACCGTCACGGACCGACAAACCTCCCACTGTTCAGTAACCATCCAAGCCCGACATACTTCCCACTGTACTGTAACCATCACGGCACGACTTACGTACCATTGTATAGTAACCGTCACGGCCCCAAATACCTCCCACTGTGTAGTAACATTCACTGCCCAACATACCTCCCACTGTACAGTAACTACCACGGACCGAAATACCTTCCACTGTGAAGTTACCATCACGGCCGGACATACCTCCCACTGCATAGTAAGCATCACGGTCCGACATGCCTCCCAATGTACAGGAACCGTCATAGCCCGGCATACCACCCAATGTACAGTAACCGTCACGGTCCGACGTCCCTCCTACTGAACAATAACCACCAAGGCCCTACATACTACCCCTCCACTGTACAGTAGCCATTACGGACCCAAATACCTCCAACTGTGCAGTAACCATTCACAGCCCGACATATCCCACACTATACAGTAATCATCACGGCCCGACATACTTCCCACTGTACAGTAACCATGACGGCCCATTATACCTCCCACTGTACAGTAACCATCACGGTCCCACATACCTCCCACCATACAGTAACCATCACGGCCCCATATACCTCCCACTGTACAGTAACCACCACGGGCCAACATATCTCCCAATGTACAGAAACCATCACGGCCTGACATACCTCCGAATGTACAGTAACCATCATGGCCCGGCATACCTCCCTCTGTACAGTAACCATCATGACCTGACGTCCCTCCCACTCTATAGTAACCATCACGGCTCCCAATACTTCCCACTGTACAGTAACCACCACGGCCAGACATACTCCCCACTGTACAGCAGTCATCACTGCCCCAACGTACCTCCCACTGCACAGTAACCATCACGGCCCCATATACTTCCCACTCTACAGTAACCACCACGGTCCGATATACCTCCCATCGTACAGAAACCATCACAGCCCCATATACCTCCCACTGTACAGTAACCACCTCGGGCCAACATACCTCCCACTGTACAGTAACCATCTCGGCCTGACATATCTCCCACTGTACAGTAAACTTCACGGCCCCAAATACTTCCCACTCGACAGTAACCACCACGGTCCGATATACCACCGAACGTACAGTAACCATCACAGCCCCATATACCTCCCACTGGACAGTAACCACCACGGGCCAACATACCTCCCACTGTACAGTAACCATCACGGCCCGGCATACCTCCTTCTGTACAGTGACCTTCACGTCCCGACATAGCCCCCACTGTACAGTAACCATCACGGCCCCAACATACCTCCCACTGCACAGTAACCATCACGGCCCGAGATACCTCCCACTGTACAGTAACCATCACGGCCCGACATACCTCCCAATGTACAGTAACCATCATGGCCCGACATACCTCCCACTGTACACTAACTATCACGGCCAGACATTCCTCCCAATGTACAGTAACCGCCACGGCCCGATATACCCCCCACTGCACATTTACCGTCATGGCCCGACATACCTCCCACTGTACAGTAACCATCACGGCCCGACATACCCCCACTGTACAGTAACCATCACGGCCCAACATACCTCCCATTGCACATTAACCATCACGGCCGACATACCTCCAACTGTACAATAACCGTCATGGCCCGACATACCCTCAACTGTATAATAACTATAAAGGTCTCAAATAACTTCCACTGCAGAGGAACCATCACGGCCCCAAATGCAACGCACTGTTCACTAACCTTAACGGCCGGTATACCTCCGACTGTACAGTAATCATTATGGCCGGGCATACCTCCCACTGTACAGTAACCGTCACGGCCAGACATACAACCCACTGCACAGTAAACATCATGGTCCGACATGCCTCCCACTGTACAATAACCATCATGGCCCGACATTACCTCCCACTGCACAGTAATCACCATGGCCCGACATATCTCTCTCCGTACAGTGTCACAGCTCGAAATACGTCCCACTGTACAGTGACCATCACCTCCCGACATACCTCCCACTGTACAGTAACCATCACGGCCCGACATACCTCCCATTGTATAGTAACCATCACGGACCAACACACCTCCCAGTGTACAGTAACCATCACGGCTCGACCTACACCCCACTGTACAGTCAGCATCACGGTCCGACATATCTCCCACTGTACAGTAACCGTCACGGCCCAACATACCTCCCAGTGTAGAGTCACCATCACGGCCCGACATACCTCCCACTGTACAGTAACCATCACCTCCCGACATACCTCCCACTGTACAGTAACCAGTACCTCCCGACATACCTCCCACTGTACAGTAACCATCACGGCCCGACATACATCCTACGGTACAGTAACCATCACGGCCCGATATACCTCCCACTGTACAGTAACCATCACGGCCCGACATACCTCCAATTGTACAGTAACCATTACTGCCTGACATGCCTCCGACTGTACAGTAACCATCCCAGCCCGACATACTTCCCACTGTACTGTAACCATCACGGCACGACATAAGTCCCATTGTACAGGAACCGTCAAGGCCCCAAATACCTCCCACTGTGTAGTAACATTCACTGCCCGACATACCTCCCACTGTACAGTAACTATCAGGGACCGAAATACCTTCCACTGTGCAGTTACCATCACGGTCGGACATACCTCCCACTGTACAGTAAGCATCACGGTCCGACATGCCTCTCAATGTACAGGAACCGTCATAGCCCGACATACTTCCCAATGTACAGTAACCGTCACGGTCGACGTCCCTCCCACTGAACAATAACCACCAAGGCCCTACATACCACCCTTCCACTGTACAGTAGCCATCACGGATCCAAATACCTCCCACTGTGCAGTAACCCTTCACAGCCCGACATATCCCACACTATACAGTAATCATCACGGCCCGACATACCTACCAACATACAGTAACCATCACAGCCCCATATGCCTCCCACTGTACAGTAACCACCACGGGCCAAGATATCTCCCACTGGACAGAAACCATCACGGCCTGACATACCTCCGAATGTACAGTAACCATCATGGCCCGGCATACATCCAACTGTACAGTAACCATCATGACCTGACATCCCTCCCACTGTCCAGTAACCTTCACGTCCCGACATACACCCCAGTGTACAGAAACCGTCACAGCTCAACATACCTCCCACTGTACAGTAACCATCACGGCTCCAAATACTTCCCACTGTACAGTAACCACCACGGCCCGACATACTCCCCACTGTACAGTAGTCATCACTGCCCCAACGTACCTCCCACTGTACAGTAACCATCATGGCCCCATATACTTCCCACTCTACAGTAACCACCAAGGTGCGATGTACCTCCCATCGTACAGTAACCATCACAGCCCCATATACCTCCCACTGTACAGTAACCACCACGGGCCAACTTACCTCCCAATGTACAGTAACCATCACGGCATGACATATCTCCCACTGTACAGTAAGCTTCACGTCCCGACATATCCCCCACTGTACAGTAACCATCACGGCCCCAAATACTTCCCACTGTACAGTAACCACCACGGTCCGATATACCTCCGATCGTACAGTTACCATCACAGCCCCATATACCTCCCACTGTACAGTAACCACCACGGGCCAACATACCTCCCACTGTACAGTAACCATCACGGCATGGCATATCTCCCACTGCACAGTAACCATCACGGCCGGCATACCTCCTTCTGTACAGTAACCTTCACGTCCCGACATACCCCCCACTGTACAGTAGCCATCACGGCCCCAACATACCTCCCACTGTACAGTTAGCATCACAGACCGACATATCTCCCACTGTACAGTAACCATCACGGCCCGCGATACCTCCCACTGTACAGTAACCTTCAGGGCCCGACATACCTCCCAATGTACAGTAACCATTACGGCCCGACATACCTCCCACTGTACAGTAACCATCACGGCGAGACATATCTCCCAATGTACAGTAACCGCCACGGCCAGACATACCTCCCAATGTACAGTAACCATCACGGCCAGACTTACCTCCCAATGTACAGTAACCGTCACGGCCAGACATACCTCCCAATGCACATTAACCATCACGGCCGACATACCACCAACTGTACAATAACCGTCATGGCCCGACATACCTTCCACTGTATAATAACTATAAAGGTCTCAAATAATTTCCACTGCAGAGGAACCATCACGGCCCCAAATGCAACCCACTGTTCAGTAACCTTAACGGCCGGTATACCTCCGACTGTACAGTAACCATTATGGCCCGACATACCTCCCACTGTACAGTAACTGTCACGGCCAGGCATACATCCCACTGCACAGTAAACATCATGGTCCGACATGCCTCCCACTGTACAGTAACCACCATGGCACGACATATCTTTCTCCGTACAGTAAGAGTCACGGCTCGAAATACCTCTCACTGTCCAGTAACCTTCACGGTCCGACATACCTCCCACTGTACAGTAACAGTCACCACCCGACGTACCTCCGACTGTACAGTAACCATCCCCACCCGACATAGCTCCCACTGTACAGTAACCATCACCACTCGACATACCTCCCACTGTACAGTAACCATCCCCACCCGACATAGCTCCCACTGTACAGTAACCATCACCACTCGACATACCTCCCACTGTACAGTAACCATCCCCACCCGACATAGCTCCCACTGTACAGTAACCTTCATAGCCCAACATACCTCCCACTGTACAGTAACAATCACCACCCGACATAGCTCCCACTGTACAGTAACCTTCATGGCCCGACATACCTCCCACTGTACAGTAACCATCACCACCCGACAGAGCTCCCACTGTACAGGAACCATTACGGCCCGACATACTTCCCACTGTACAGTTAACATCACGGCCCGACATACCTTCCACTGTACTGTAACTGTAACAGACCGACATGCCTCCCACTGTACAATAACCATCATGGCACGACATTACCTCCGACTGCATAGTAACCACTATGGCCCGATATATCTCTCTCCGTACAGTCAGTGTCACAACTCGAAATACCTCCCACTGGACAGTAACCATCAGGGCCCGACATACCTCCCAGTGTACAGTAACCATCAGGGCCCGACATACCTCCCACTGTACAATAACCATCACCTCCCGACATACCTCCCACTCTACAGTAACAATCACGGCCCGACATATCTCCCACTGTACAATAACCATCACCTCACGACATACCTCCCATTGTACAGTAACCATCACGGACCAACATACCTCCCACTGTACAGTAACCATCATGGCTCGACATACAACCCACTGTACAGTAAGCATCACGGTCCGACGTATCTCCCACTGTACAGTAACCGTCACGGCCCGACATGCCTCCCACTGTACAGTAAGCATCACGGCCCGACATACCTCCCAATGTACAGTAAGCATCACGGTCCGACTTACCTCCCACTGTACAGTAAACATCACGGCCTGACATACCTCCCACTGTACACTAACCATCACGGCCCCATATACCTCCCACTGTACAGTAACCACCTCGGGCCAACATACCTCCCACTGTACAGTAACCATCACGGACCGACACACCTCCCACTGTACAGTAACCATCATGGCCCGACATACTTCCCACTGTACTGTAACCATCACGGCACGACATGCGTCCCATTGTACAGTAACCGTCACGGACCGACACACCTCCCACTGTACAGTAACCATCACGGCCCGACATACTTCCCACTGTACTGTAACCATCACGGCACGATCTGCGTCCCATTGTACAGTAACCGTCACGGCCCCAAATACTCCCACTGTGTAGTAACATTCACTGCCCGACATACCTCCCACTGTGCAGTAACTACCACGGACCGAAATACCTTCCACTGAGCAGTTACCATCACGGCCGGACATAGCTCCCACTGTACAGTAAACATCACGGCCCGACATACCTTCCAATGTACTGTAACTGTAACAGACCAACATGCCTCCCACTGTACAATAACCATCATGGCCCGACATTACCTCCCAATGCACAGTAAAAACCATGGCCCGACATATCTCTCTCCGTACAGTCAGTGTCACGGCTCGAAATACCTCCCACTGTACAGTAACCATCACCTCCCGACATACCTCCCACTGTACAGTAACCATCACGGCCCGACATACCTCCCACTGCACAATAACCATCACCTCACGACATACCTCCCATTGTTCAGTAACCATCATGGCTCGACATACACCCCACTGTACAGTAAGCATCACGGTCCGACATATCTCCCACTGTACAGTAACCGTCACGGCCCGACATACCTCCCACTGTACAGTAACCATCACGGCCCGACACACACCCCACTGTACAGTAGCCATCACGGCCCGACATACCTCCCACTGTACAGTAACCATCACCTCCCGACATACCTCCCACTGTACAGTAACCATCACGGCCCGACATACCTCCCACTGTACAGTAACCGTCACGGCCCGATATACGTCCCACTGTACAGTAACCGTCACGGCCCGACATACCTCCCACTGTACAGTAGCCATCACCTCCCGACATACTTCCCACTGTACAGTAACCATCACGGCCCGACATACCTCCCACTGTACAGTAACCGTCACGGACCGACAAACCTCCCACTGTTCAGTAACCATCCAAGCCCGACATACTTCCCACTGTACTGTAACCATCACGGCACGACTTACGTACCATTGTATAGTAACCGTCACGGCCCCAAATACCTCCCACTGTGTAGTAACATTCACTGCCCAACATACCTCCCACTGTACAGTAACTACCACGGACCGAAATACCTTCCACTGTGAAGTTACCATCACGGCCGGACATACCTCCCACTGCATAGTAAGCATCACGGTCCGACATGCCTCCCAATGTACAGGAACCGTCATAGCCCGGCATACCACCCAATGTACAGTAACCGTCACGGTCCGACGTCCCTCCTACTGAACAATAACCACCAAGGCCCTACATACTACCCCTCCACTGTACAGTAGCCATTACGGACCCAAATACCTCCAACTGTGCAGTAACCATTCACAGCCCGACATATCCCACACTATACAGTAATCATCACGGCCCGACATACTTCCCACTGTACAGTAACCATGACGGCCCATTATACCTCCCACTGTACAGTAACCATCACGGTCCCACATACCTCCCACCATACAGTAACCATCACGGCCCCATATACCTCCCACTGTACAGTAACCACCACGGACCAACATATCTCCCACTGTACAGAAACCATCACGGCCTGACATACCTCCGAATGTACAGTAACCATCATGGCCCGGCATACCTCCCTCTGTACAGTAACAATCATGACCTGACATCCCTCCCACTGTAGAGTAACCTTCACGTCCCGACATACACCCCACTGTATAGTAACCGTCACAGCTCAACATACCTCCCACTGTACAGTAACCATCACGGCTCCAAATACTTCCCACTATACAGTAACCACCACGGCCCGACATTCTCCCCATTGTACAGTCGTCGTCACTGCCCCAACGTACCTCCCACTGTACAGTAACCATCACGGCCCCATATACCTCCCACTCTACAGTAACCACCACGGTCCGATATACATCCCACTGTACAGTAACCATCACGGCCTGACATATCTCCCACTGTACAGTAAGCATCACGGCCCGAGATACCTCCCACTGTACAGTAACCATCACGGCCCGACATATCTCCCTCTGTACAGTCCCCATCACGGCCGGGCATATCTCCCACTGTAAAGTCACAATCACAGCCCGATATATCTCCCACTGTACAGTCACCATCACGGCCCGACATACCTCCCACTGTACAGTAACCATCACGGCCCGGCATACTTCCCACTGTACAGTCACCATCAAGAACTCAGTGCTTTGCACTGCTGCCTCACCTCAGTCCTAGTTTCAATTCTGGCCTTGGGTGACTGTCTGTGGTGTTTTCACATTTACCCCGTGTCTGCGTGGGTTTCCTCCGGGTGCTCCGGTTTCCTCCCACAGTCCAAAGATGCGCAGGTCAGGTGAATTGGCCATTCTAAACTGCCCATTGTCTTTGCTGCATTAGTCAGGGTTCAATATCGTGCAAGGGAATGGGTCTGGGTGGGTTACTCTTCTGAGGGTTGGTGTGGACTGGTTGGGCTGAAGGGCCTGTTTCCACACTGTAGGGAATCTAAACTAATCTCCAAGGTTAAAGACAGCAATGTGATGGAATAAACACTTGTCTGAATGATTGCAGCTCCAACAGTACTCTAGTATGGACTTACTCGCAACAGGCAACAAAGTTTTGTGGGGAATATCCTGTCTTACAAACTTGATTATTTTGGGGAAGTGAGACAATTGAATGATGAGGGCATGGGGCTGGATGTTGGCGTTTTGGACCTCAGCAAGGCCTTTGATATGGTTCCTTATGGCAGGCTCATACAGAAGGTGAAGTGAAGTTGGATAGTTAGTAAGATGGATAGAGAACTGCTTGGTCATAGAAGACAGAGTATTGGTGGAAAAGTGTTTTTGTGACTGGAGATCTGTAAATAGATTGGTGGAGTTGCAGCTTGTGAGGATGATTGCCAGAGAATACAGCAGGATGTCGGTCAGCTGCAGACTTGGACAGAGAAAACACAGATGTAACTTTATCTGGACAGTTGCGACGTGATGCATTTTTGAAGGTCTAATGCAGGAGAGAGGTACAAAGTGGATGGAAAAACTAATGGCTGCATCAACATCCAAAGGGATCTAGTTGTACAGCTTCACAGTTCCCGGAAAATGGCAACACTGGTGGATAGTGTGATCAGGAAGACTGATGGCAAACTTGCAGACAGGCATCGGAGTATGCAATATGAAAATTAGCAGGTCATATTGCAGTTGTAGAGAAGCTTAGTTCGGGCACATTTAGAAAATTGTGTACAGTCCTGGTTGCCACACCAGCAGAACGATGTGGAAGTTTTGGAGAGGGTATGGGAACGTTTTACCAGGATGTTGTCTGGTTTGGATGGTATTAGCCAGAAGGAGAAATTGAACAAACATGGTTTGTGTGCAGCTGGGCATCATTGGCTATGGGGCTACACGATAGATATTTACAAAATTATCAGAGACATAGAGAGAAGGACAGTTAAATACTTTTTCCCAGAGTAGAAATATCAATTACTCAGGACTTAGGTAAAGGAGAAAGTTCAGGAGATATGCTTGGCAAGTTTTTTTTTGCTTTTCCAGATAGAATGTGAAAGTGACTGGAATACACTGATAAGAGGGGAAGAAGCTAATATCGCAAGGTTTAAGAGGCATCTTGATACAGAGTAGAGACAGCAACGAATTGAATTACATAGAATGTGTAGAAGCAAAACCTTTCGTTTTAATTTTAGAAGGGCATCATGTGTCATTATAGGATGTCTGGGTTGAATGGCCGTTCCTGTACTTAACTGTTCGTTAAATAAAGATTTGTGCAGCAGCGAGATGCTCAGTGAATGATTACTGATTATCAATAACCACATTATTGTTGATCTCTCCTCATCAACTTGCAGGTTTATGTCCTCCCTTCCACTGTCGGGAAACTCATTACGGAGAATTTGACGTGAAAGTCCGAGCTGGTAACTGGTAATTCCATCTCGCCCCTCGCTCCTACGGCCTTCTATCTTGGACCCCAACGTCTCAGGGGACACTGCACTAACAGAAGCTGCACATATGCCACATCCCCGACGTTGGCATCTGGCATATGCCAGCCTCACCATGCCATCTCAGCACATCTCCGACCCACTGACAGTACACGTGTACTTCAATGCTGCAGCTCAGAGTGCACTGACAACTCTCATTGCAATGCTGCTGCAAGTACACTGTGCTCAGGGACACAGACCCAGCTCATGGGCTGCTCAGTTCTTGTCCGTACACATTCACTTTGAGCTGACTTGAATGCTCAAAGAATTATTGCCTTGCCTTACCCTGCCCTCAGCAGTGTTTCCCCTCAGCCAGAGCTACCAGGCTCACCCGCCTGCTGTACTGTCGTGGTGTTTCTCACAGACACAAACCAGGAAGCTTGATATCATTGTCCACAGTCAGTCACGGTGCCCAGCACAGTGAGTCAGGGGGAGTCTCAGATCCCAGTCCGGGAGCTTGGACACGGTCAGTCAGCCTATCGTGGTTGTTAGGGTTGGATACATCCCCTGTGAGAGGGTGTGGAGCTGAATGTTGGAGAGACCCTTAATCCTCTTGGCTCTTTCTCTCCTATTGTGGGATGGTTCCATCTGGAATGTGAAAATTAGCAAGAGGTATTAAAGGAGATGGAAACGGTTGGTACAGCTGTTAGTGCTGAGACAGCTGAAGGAAAGGTGGGGAGGTGTCCTGAGTGAGTGAGTGGGCAGCACAGACACCAGGCAGAGTTGGGGAGAGGGACCGAGAGAAGGTGCTGCATTTAGGGAGAGTGGGAGAACATGGTGGGAGGTGGGTGCAGTAACAGAGAGAGAGTGAGGGAGAGGGCACGAAGTGTAAATGGTTGCACTTACCCTGGTGGAGGGGAGAAGGTCACTGACCTCCTTCCTGAACTGCTGGGCATTCACCCAGAAGGCTGGCACCTCACTGACCCATGGGGCAGCTTCGGACCAAACAGGCAGGGTCTGGTGTTGTGGCCTCCCCTGCCAGTCCTGGAGGAAGATAATGTCCCTCTCCTGCACCATGCACTCCACCAGGAGCTCAGGGATTTGGCCACAAACTGGGGCCCCAGGTTTACCGTGTCTGCCATGTCCAGGCCAGTTTTGAATTGTCAATCTAAGATTGTACTGTCATTTTAATAATGGCACCAAGAACAGCGAGGCGGGTTCATTCTGGGATATCCAGCAGTGGGCAGTTGTTATGACGAAGGGGAAAATCATTGCATTAGTGTCAGATGAGAGGAAGACTACCTGGGCATGGAGGGTAGTTAATGAGTCAGATTGCGGATTGTATCATGAGAAAGTGCACTTCACCTTGTGGAGAAAAACTCTCCATGAAACTAGACTAAAATGAGACTTGACCAAATCATAAGATGGTTCAGGCTTCTGTCTGTCTGAATCAAAATAGGGATGCAGTGTTAAATATTGGGAACGACAAACTTGGAGCGGAGAACTTTATAGAAGATTCATATCCTTAAAATGGGGTAACACAATGTTCCAGACTGTTAAAAGAAGCCGGCGAAAATTTCCTTCCTTATAGTTAACCACGTTATCCAATCCTCACTGGATGCAGGGATGGTGCCGGTGGACTGCAGAAAGGCTAACACCGCACCTTTGTTTAATGTGGAGCAAGGGACTGACTGAAAATATCGAGGCTGGAATTCTGAGACAGTGGATAAAGTGTCACTGAGGTAGTCCCACGGACTCCAGGACAGTCGGTCTGGATTTATTCAAGGAAGTTCGTGTGCAATTAATCTGACTGTGTCGGTTTGAGGCACTAACCTGTAACTGCATGTGACTTACTTGGATTTAAGGAGAGACCCCATGGCAGACTGTTTAAAAACAGAAAGTATGGGGTCCAGGTGAATGTAGCGAACAACCCAGCGAAGTGCAAAGCAAGGCATTTGGGGACATCGACAATAGAGAGAAATGTACAATAAATGAGAGTATGGTCAATGTGGGCAGATAAATTAAGGTAGCTGGAAACACTAATAATCTCGTTAATGTAGCAAATGGCATTATTTCCTCTATCAGACAAAATAATGAACTTCAGAGCAGGAAGCTGATGCAGGAACTGTATAAATAATGAGTTCAGTCACAGCTTGGGGACTGTGTACAGTTCTGGTCACTCCATCACATGGAAGGATGGAATTGGACTGGAGAGGGTACAGAGGAGATTCTTCACCCTGTGACAGTGGAAGTGCAGTTATGGGGAAAGATTGGAACGGAGGATGCTGAGAGGAGATTTGATTGGGGTGCACATATTGTCAGGGACCTGGGTAGAAAGGGAGACAACATCTTGTTGCTGTTAGAGAGCTCAGTTACCAGCGGTGAATCTTTAATGTAATTGGATGAAATATTAGAGAAGTGGTGAGGAAAGTTGTTATTTCACCCAGAGTATGGTCGGGATCTAGGAGTCACACATGGAAGCGGAGTCGAGGCAGAAATTCTCAAACCATTTTATAAAGGTGCCGGGTTCTGCACCTGAAGACCTACACTATCCGGGGAGACAGAACTAGGGCTTTAACAAACGTTACATCTTGTCCAATGCAGACAGTGGACAGAGTCATCTCCTCTATACTGTGCTATTTTCTGAAGTTTTCAAAGGTTACCAATATCTGATAGCATCAATACGCAGTGATGATGGATGAAGACAGGGAGGAGCAGTGTGTGAATTGATTAGCATCACAATAATACTGATCCCATCCTTTATACACAATGCTACTTCACTGCGTTGGCCTATTTACCCTTCCTGTAGAAATGGGGAAAACCTTTGATTATCCAATTCTTAGTCGTGGTCACACTGCAGCCCCATATCCATAATCCCAGCTCAATCTGACCTGGTTCACACTATTTAAAGCTACCATTTCACTGGCCTTGTTGACAAGTTCCCAGCTTCATTCTTGCTCCAGTGAAGGTTGCACTCAGTCAACTAATGTTTCTCACTCTCAATTATTGCATATCATTCTCTACCATCATGCTGAACTTTACAAAAAAAAAGATCACTGCGCCCCAAAACGTTCCCCTACTGACACTAGATCCACTTGCCCCACCTCGTTCCCAAGGACCAGTTCCAACACTACATGCTGTCTTAGGCTGGACACATACTCCTGATGTGAGCTCTCCTTCATGTAATCCATGGGCGTTGGCCCCTCATGACCCTGCACCAACAGTAACCATGTCAATATCTGGATAAATTAAGTCGCTCAGTATAACTAATCTGTAGTATTGTCATCGCTCTCAAATGACCCTGCATATTTATTCTCTTCATCCTTTCCAATGGTTGCTGGCTGATAGACTGTACCTCACAGTTTAATTGTAAACTTTTTGTTCTGTAGCTCCAACCAAATTCATTATGTCCTTGGATGGATGCTCTTTCTCTTGGACTCCTTAACTAACGCTAATCTCAACCAGTACTTCTACCTTCATCCTTTCTCTTCCCTTCTATCATTTTGGAATCCTTTATCCCCAGCAATATTTAACACCCAGTCCTGCTATTCCTTGAGCCAGCTCTCGGTGATCAGTACATCAGATTTCCACACACCAAACTGCATTTGGAACTCCCCACTTGGGAATACAGTAAGGAATATAATCTAAACTCTCCCTCTGCGTTCCATTTTACTGTCCCTAAATATATCCATAAACAGCCCCAAACCCTTCAAACCTCCAAGTCTCCGTGAGCTCCCACAGCTCCAACAATACCACACCGATCCTCCAAAGGGTAACTCACCCAGACCCACTTATCGCTGACAATGCACCTAACACTATGGGCAATTTAGAATGACCAATCCACCTGACCTGCACATCTTTGGATTGTGGGAGGAAACCGGAGCACCTGGAGGAAACCCACGCAGACATAGTGAGAATATGCAAACTCCACACAGATAGTCACCCAACGCTGGAATCGAACCTGGGATCCCTGGCACTGTGAGGCACCATTGCTCACCACTGAGCCACCGTGCTTCCCCAAATTGCAGAATTACATGACGAGATATTGTTTGAGGTGCTGGGAGGGCTGTCGGGAGTGGAGGAGCGAACAGAGATGTGGAATGCTGTTGCGGCTTGGAAAGGGTCCGGAAGTGTTAATACAGATAAGGAGGTCTGTTAGGGATGGGAGAGGTCGTGTGGTGCTATAGGCCAGGAGTGTTTTAGGGCCTGCAGAAGGTTACAGTGATATCATGTTTCCTTGGGGATTAAGGAAGGTACACAGGTGGGTGCTTTGGTCCAGGCTGGAGGGTTTTACAGTGACGGGGGCACTGTAAGTATTGTGCAAGACTACAGAAATCGGGATTATTGTACTGAGATTAGTGAGATTGGGCATGTTATCGACACTGGAGCAATTTACATATAGGGAGAGTCGTCAGCATTGGAGTAGGTTTCAAATATACAGCTGGAATATGGGAGGGGTGGAGGTTACAGAAATAGGAACATTTCTGGGAATAACAAGCATTCAAGACAACACGTTGGACCAAAAGGCATGTTTCTATGCTGTATAACTGCATCACACGACAAGAGACAGCGTGAGGAGGGAATACAGAACAGAAAGATCCCAGTTTCAACACCATCTCATTGAGAGAGGTCTGCTTCCCCCTCTGTTGAACTGATCCTCACTAAGACAGCACAAGCCTGGATTGTTAACTGTGAACTTCCTATATTGTCAGATGAAGTCTCAGTACAGCAGAGACGAAAATTAACAAAACGGTGGGGATTGAGCCTGGGACCATCATGCTCTGTGTTCGTTCTTCAACACCGTATCTGTGTCATGTCTTCTGGACCAAAGTTAGATCCCTTAAATGCACTCTGTTCTGTTCAC
Source organism: Chiloscyllium plagiosum (assembly GCF_037043375.1). Taxonomy (NCBI): domain Eukaryota; kingdom Metazoa; phylum Chordata; class Chondrichthyes; order Orectolobiformes; family Hemiscylliidae; genus Chiloscyllium; species Chiloscyllium plagiosum. The sequence continues at coordinate 2,126,601 of NW_028270176.1, forward strand.
TGTGAGTGATCTTACCTATCTGCAGGATTTACTGAAGGCTCCAGATCTCTCTCTCCATCTCTCTCTGGCTCACCAACTGTCTTCAATGTGGTGATGAAGGAAACAGGAATTTGGAATTCTGCTGAGTCAGGAGCATTCTCAGTACCTACAGGATACAGAGCAATGAACAGAATTGGAAATTAGACTGATGCAGTCAGGATTACCCAGGGAGAATGGCACTGAGTCTCACAGAGATCTGGAAAATCCCAGTCTCCATCCCTGGCCTGTGCTGCCCGTCTCGATGGAGTGGAGAATTCTGTTGCCACAAAATCTGGAGTAGCTGCAAAAGGTGCAGTCACTGGCATCAATTAGACCCTCACAGTGACAGATACCACACGGAGAGATACTGAGTGATATCACGAGAGTGCAGGAAGGTCTCAGGATCAAACCACGGTCAGGAAGAAGGGTGCACTGGGAGCAGTACCCAGGGATGAGGGAGCTATCAGTTGTCCAGGCAATGGCCTAGTGTTACTCTCACTCGACTGTTCATCCAGAATTTAATGCCAGTAGCAGGGATACCCATCTGACTGCTTAATACCCTTTAAGTAAGGAAATCTGTTATGGGCTGCCGGTCTGGCCTACATATGAATCGAGACCCAGAGCAAGGAGGTTGACTCTCAACTGCCCCCTGAAATGATCTGGCAAGCCACTCAGCTCAAGGGCAGCTCGGAGGTGGGCATGAAATGCTGGCCAGCCAGAGACAGCAAAATCCCACGAGTGAATTAAAAACAACACTGCAGGGAGCAGTGTCCTGGCCAATCATGTCGGTAGGTTTATGGACAGGGCTTTAAACTGACAGAGAGGATGCAGGGACAGGGTTCAGGTGAATGGAGCTTTCCAAATCCGAAGAGAAAAGGTGACCCATCAGAACAGCATAAGGACGTGACTGAATACAAGCAGAAGGGAACGGGAAAGGGACAGAGTTTAACTAAAACTGTACACCAGTGAATTCGACTTTGACAGCAATTTCTGGGTAAAAGTTTTTTTTTGGAATTGTCAAAGTATCAGCAATAACTTGTGACAGAGGGATAAATAAGATTTGGTCACCAGAAAGATGTGATTACAAGAGAAACTGTGCTGTGTTCTAAACAAGGAGGGATACAATGGCAGGAAGAGGTTTCAGGAGGCTGACAAGGATGAGATCTGAACGAATAGACACAATTAGGAAGATTTGCTCGGAGTGCCAGGGGTAACAGAAACACCAATGGCCTGATCTGAAACAGATGACCCAGACTGGGATGGGTGTGGGGATTGGAGGTGGCTTCAGAGGGAGGGTTTTGGGGGCGGCCGGGGTGTTCTGTTCGAGGCGGGCGGAGGGTGATGTTGGATGGGTTTGGGGCGGGTTTGGTGCTCTGTTGGAGGCGGTGGAGGGTGATGTTGAATGGGTTTGGGGGCGGGCGAGGTGCTCTGTTGGAGGCAGTGGGGGGTGATGTTGGATGGGTTTGGGGGCGAGCGAGGTGCTCTGTTGGAGGCAGTGGGGGCTGATGTTGGATTGGTTTGGGGGCGGGCGAGGTGCTCTGTTGGAGGCAGTGGGGGTTGATGGTGGATGGGTTTGGGGCGGGCGGGGTGCTCTGTTGGAGGCGGCGGAGGGCGATGTTGGATGGGTTTGGGGGCGGGCGGGGTGCTCTGTTGGAGGTGGGCGGAGGGTGATGTTGGATGGGTTTGGGGGTGGGCGGGGTGCTCTGTTGGAGGTGGGTGGAGGGTGATGTTGGATGGGTTTGGGGGCGGGCGGGGTGCTCTGTTGGAGGTGGGCGGAGGGTGATGTTGGATGGGTTTAGGGGCGGGCAGGGTGCTCTGTTGGAGGCGGGCGGAGGGTGATGTTGGATGGGTTTGGGGGTGAGCGGGGTGCTCTGTTGGAGGTGGGCGGAGGGTGATGTTGGATGGGTTTAGGGGCGGGCGGGGTGCTCTGTTGGAGGCGGGCGGAGGGTGATGTTGGATGGGTTTGGGGGTGGGCGGGGTGCTCTGTTGGAGGATGGCGGAGGGTGATGTTGGAGGGTTTGGGGGCGGGTCGGGTGGCAAGTGGAGGGTGGCGTTGGGCGGTGTTTGTGGTGGGTGGCTGGTGTGGGTTGGTATTGGAAGGGTTTGAGAACGGGTAGGGGCGATGTTGAGGTGTGGGTGGGGGGGTGTTGGAAGGGTTTGGGGGCGAGTAGCGGGGTGTTTGTGGGGGTTGGCGGGGCTTGAGGGCTCACGCATGGTTTGCTGCTGCCTAGTCACCTCAACAGGGACTAGACATTACCGAAAACTCCGAGCCCCAGAGGAAAGGTATGGAATTGATTAATCGAGTGACCAATTATCTGAATGTACTATTGCCCGCTCATCTCGTTCAGATAATCGAGGTTCCTGTGTAAACCAGCTGGATGTTAACCTGGTGTTGTGTGATTTTTACCTTCACCCAATGAACCCTTGATCGATCCTTCTGAATGGCTCCAATGTTGGCCCTGTTCCAGTTTAAGACCTTAATCTGTGGATCTGTCTGATCTTTTTCCATAACTATGTTAAAAATAAGACAGTTGTGGTCACTGGACCTAAAGTGCTCTCTGACTGACACTACAGTCATTTGCTGGAAATGTGTTGCTGGAAAAGCGCAGCAGGTCAGGCAGCATCCAGGGAACAGGAGAATCGACGTTTCGGGCATAAGCCCTTCTTCAGGTTTCCTGAAGAAGGACTTATGCCCGAAACGTCGATTCTCCTGTTCCCTGGATGCTGCCTGAACTGCTGCGCCTTTCCAGCAACACATTTCCAGCTCTGATCTCCAGCATCTGCAGACCTCACTTTCTCCTCACTACAGTCATTTGCCCGACCTCGGTTTCTGAGGGGTGATCCAGTGTTGCCCCCGCCTGGGTAGCATAGAGCCCTCTCCATCTTGATTTAGGAAACATTCTTAGACATATTTGACAAATTCCACCCCGTATGGTCCTTTTACACTCTGGGTGACCCAGTCAATCCATGGGAAGTTAAAATCTCCATCCAATACGACTCTATTATTTTTATAGGTACCTGCAATCTCACTGTGCATTTTCTCCTCTCGTACCCGCTGGCTATTTGGGGGACTAGAACACCATCCCAGCAGACTCATCCCCCCCCCCTTTTTGTTTCTAACTTTTAAAAATATGGCCTCTTTTGATGACCACTTAACAAAATTGTCTCTCAGCACTGTTTTTCTGTCCTCCCTAATCAAAGGGACAACTTCCCCTCCTCACTTACTTGTCCTTCTGTCACGCCTGTAGGTTCTGTATCCTGGAACACTGTGCTGTCAGTCCTGCCCTTCTCTCAGCCATATTTCTGATATAGCTGTAATATCACAGTCCCCGGAGCTAATCCATGGTCTGAACTTGTCTGCCTTACCAGTCAGGCCTCGTGCGTTGAAATTAATGCCCTTTAAACCAGAAGTATTTCCCCTCCCTATACTGTGCCCAGATATCCTGGATAGGAAACTTGCACTCAATGGCTCATGTATCTTCCCCTGATTAGTTGATGGCCCCTGTCATATTCAGAGTCTCAACTCCCTGCCAAACTAGTTTAAATCCTTCCGGGTAATACTAGCAAATCTCACCCAGGGATACTGGTGCCTCTCTTCTTTCAGTGCAAACCATCCCCCTGGTACACGTCACCTCTACCCCAGAAGAGATCCCAATGACCTAAGAACGGAAAACCCTACCCCCTAAACGAGCGCCTCAACCACACCTCCATCTGGCCGATCTTTCTAATTCTATCCTCACTGGCACGTGGCACTGGGAGTAATCTGGAGATGATTAACCTCAATATCCTGTTTTTTAACTTCTTACCTAACTCCCTCGACTTATTTCATAGGGGCCTATCCCTTTCTCTACCTCGGTCACGTGGGCCGGTGTGCACAATGACCTCTGAATGTTCACCCTCCCCTTCAGAATGTTCAATAACCTCTCAGAGACATCCTTGACCCTGGCACACTGGAGGCAGCACACCATCGGGGGTCTCTTCTGCAGCCACAGAGTCTCCTGTCTGTCCCCCTCACAACTGAGTCTCTTTTCAGTATTGCGATCATTAGACAGGATCTGGTAAACAGACAGGGAGGAACTTCCTGCAGTTGGGTCGATATGAGGAAAGTGGGAGTATTTAAAAGTGATGCTGTGAAAACTTGGGGCCAGTGTGTTCCTTGAAGAGTGAATAGTAAAGGCAGCAGGTCCAGCGAATACTGATCAAGTGATGTCGTGAGTTTGATAAAGAAAATCCAGTTCAATAAAATCAGGAGAAGCCATTCACAAGTATAGAGAGGGCAAGGGGATTGTAGAAAATGAGGGACAAACATTGGTTATGAAGTACATTTGGCAGATACAACTGAGGAAAAACCACAAGGTGTTTCATCACCATCGTTAGCATAAGAGGCTTCCCAGCTAAAGAGTGGGGCCTGTTAGAAACCAGGCACGGTGGCACAGTGGTTAGCACTGCTGCCCTGCAGCGCCAGAGACCCGGGTTCAATTCCCGACTCAGGCGACTGACTGTGTGGAGTTTGCACGTTCTCCCCGTGTCTGCGTGGGTTTCCTCCGGGTGCTCCGGTTTCCTCCCACAGTCCAAAGATGTGCAGGTTAGGTTAATTGGCCATACTAAATTGCCCGTAGTGTTAGGTAAGGGGTAAATGTAGGGGTATGGGTGGGTTTCGCTTCGGCGGGTCGGTGTGGACTTGTTGGGCCGAAGGGCCTGTTTCCACACTGTAATCTAATCAAATCTAATCTAAAACCAAAGGGACAATCTGTGCATGGAGCCAGAGGATGTAGGTGAGGTCTTCAATGAATAATTCCCATCTGTATTCACACAGGAGAAAGGCATTGTAGCCGGGGATTTCAATCGTGATGGTGAGGTTCTAGAACATGGTAAGATCAATAAGGAGGAGGTATTAAATGTTTTCACAGGCATAAATAGGTGGAGAAATCCCCAGTGCCCAATGAAATGTACCCCAGGCTGCTATGGGAGGTAAGGAGGGAGTTTGCTGGGGCCCTGGTGGATATATTTAATAATCTGCTGGCCTGAGGTGAAGTGCCAAATGACTGGAGGATCGCTAATTTGGTTCCTTTGTTCAAGAGCAGCAGGGATAGGCCAGGTAATTACAGAGCAGATAGTCTGACAGCAGGGGGAGGTGAATTATTGGGAACAATTCTGAGTGATAGTTTGAATTCATAACTGGAAAGGCAGGGATTGATTAGGGTTAGTCAGCACGGATTTGATACAGGAAGATCTTGTCTGGTGAAATCAGTTCAGTTTTTTGAAATGGTGTCTGAAAACATTGATGAGGGCAGCGTAGATGATGTTGGTTCCATGGAGTTCATTAAAGCCTTTGACAAGGGCCCACATGGACGGCTGGTCCAGAAGGGAAGAGCCCATGGGATCCAAGGCAAGTTGGCAATTTGGATCCATAATTGCTGGAGGGTTGGTTTTGTGATTGAAAGCCTTTGCACAGCGGGTGTACCACAGAGATCTGTGAAGGAGCCATTGCTGTTCCTTAGGGACGTTAATCACTTGGGTATGACAACAGAAGGTATCATTATTAGGTTTGCAGATGACATGAAAGGTGAGGGGGTTGTCCACAGTGAGGGGGATGGTCTCAGGCTACAGTATGAAGGTTGAGGCTGGGACAGAATTTCAACAGAGTCATTTCAATTAATAACCAGGCTCGAGCACAGCAGGCAATGAGGGAAAACTGATTAATTAAATTGCATTTATTTTGATGTAAAATGCCTGACAGGTAAGGCAGATGAACGCACGGCATGGATGCAAACATAGGACTGGGAAATGCCAGGAATTACAGAAACACAGCTGAGGGAGGGACAGGGCTCGCAGATCATTGTTCCAGGGGACAGATTCAACAGGAAGGATAGAAGGGGAGGCAAGGGAGGAGGGGGAGTGGAGTTTTTGATCAGTGAAAACATCACTGCAGCACTGAGAGAGGATATCCCTGGGGATCGCCCAGTAAAGCTGTTATGGAACTGAGAAATAAGAATGAATAATCAGTTTGATATGACTGTACTACAAGCCTGCAGTAGTCAGCGGGAAATTGAGCAGCAAATATGTCGGAGATCTCAGATATCTGTAAGAAGGATAGCGTTGTAATGGTCAGGGATTTTAACTTTCCAAACCTAGACTGGGGGGCTGTCAGTGTGTTCACAGCTTGGTTGGGAGGGATTTGTTCAGTGTGTTCAAGAAAACTGTCTCGATCAGTATGTAACTGGCCCGACTGGAGAAAAGGATAAAACCTGACCTCCCTTAGGGGAACAAGGTAGAGAAAGGGCTGAAGAGTTTGTGGGGAAGCACTTTTGCAAAGTCACCACAATTCTATTAGTTTGAAAATAGCGATGGAAAAGAACTGGCCTCGTCCACAAGTTAAAGATCAAAGCTGGCCTTGCCCCGTCCAGAAGGTATTAGGCAAGACTGTCCAAAAATTGATTCCTGGACGATATTTGCAAGTAAAGGAACGTCGGGCAAGTGGGACTCTTTCAAAAGAGAGATAAATTAATATTTCAGGGCCAGCATATTCCTGTTAGTGTGAAGAACAATGCTGACACAAGTGGGATACACTGGATGACTGGGGATATTGAGGTTCTGGTCAAGACAAAAGGGGGCACATGTCCTATATAGCCAGCTGGATTAAGTCAATCCCTTGAAGAACATTGTGGGTGTAGTACTACTCTTAAGATGGAAACCATGAGGGCCTAAAGGAGAACTGACAGAGCTTTAGCATAGAAGGTTCAGGAAAATCCAGAGAGATTCTAAAAGTATATTAAAAATAGAAGATTTTGGGACTTGGGACAGAATGTGACCCCTTAAAGTCATCTATGTATGAACCCACAGGAAATGGGTGAGATCCAAAGCAAACACTTCACGTCAGAACTTACTGTGGAAAACACAGTGGGGAAGCAGGGAAATAAACAGTGATATTTTCAAACGAGTCCACATTGGAGAACAGGAGGTGCTGAAGGTTTTCAATCACATTAAAATTAGACAACTCCCTGAGAACCAATCAAGTATATCCCAGGACATTGGGGTAAGTTAGGGAAGAAACTTACAATGATATTTCTATCACTGACAGCCACGGGTGGTGAGCTCGGAGCCTGGAGGTTGCCTAATGTTGTGCCAGTATTTAGGAAAGGCTACGAGGGAAAGCTAGGGACATAAACACCAACTGGCTTGATGTCTGTGGTGTCAACGTTGTTGGAAGCAATTCCGCAGGACAGGACTTGCATGCATTTGGAATGGCAACGCTTGATTAGGGAGAGTCAGCACAGCTTTGTGCATACAAAGTCATGTGTCTCAAATTTGATAGAGTTTGTTGAAGACGTGACCAAGAAGATGGATGAAGGCAGAACAGTAGACGTTGTCTATCTTGACTTCAGCAAGGCCTTTGACAGGGTTAAGCGTGGTGCACTGGTTCGTAAGGTTAGATCACATGGGATCAGGGAGAGCAAGACAAACTGACACAAAATTGACTTGACAGTAGGAGACAGAGGATGGTGGGAGAGGGTTGTTGTGCAGACTGGGGGCCTCTGACCAGCGGTGTGCCATAAGCATTGGTGCTGGGGTCACGCATGTGCATTATTGACATAAACAAGAATATATAAATTATTGTTAGTAAGTTTGTGGATAGTAAAATAAGTGTTATAGTGGGCGGTGAATACAGTTATCAAAGGTGCTCTTAACCAACTGAGCCAATGGGTCAAGAAATGAAAGATGGAGCAGAATTCAGGTATTGGATTTTGTTAAGATAAACCAAGGACGATTAACACAATTAATGGCAGAGCGCTAGACAGTGTTGTTGAACAGAGAGAGACCAAGGGGTGTAGTTACATTGTTCCTTAGAAGTGGTGCCACAGGTGGACAGGATGGGGAAACCAACATTTGGCACACTGGCCCTCATTGGTCACAGCATTGAGTACATGAGTTAGTACATCATGATACGGCTGTTTCAGACATTGCTGGGACACCAGTTGGGGTACTGTGTAGAATTCTGATCCTCCTGCTTTAGGAAGCATATTCTGAAACTGTAAATGGAGCAAAGATTGACGAAGATGTTACTGATACTGGAGCGTTTGACAGAAACAGAGAGGCTAGATAAGCTGGAAAGCAACATGGGTGGAAGGAGATAGATTTGGCAGATAAGGTTAAGGAGAATCCAAAGAGATTCTACAGCATACAAGTACAAAAACGCTACTAGAAAGACAATAGGGCCCCTCAAAGATCAATAAGGTCATCCATGTCTGGAATCACAGGAAATGTGCGCGACCCGACATCAATTTTTCATGTCCGAATGTACTGTGGACAAAGACTAGGAAACAAAAGGAAATAAATAGTGATGTCTTGAAAAGAGTCCCCATTACAGAAAAGGTGGTGCAGGGGGTCTTAGCACACAAAGGTAGAGAAAGCCTAGGTCCTGAACAAGTGTATCCCAGAACATTGTGGCAAAGTTGCAGTGGGGACCGTGGCAGAGATATTTGTATCATTATCTTTCGTATTTCCTTTGGGTGTAGGTGGCTGAGGGGTGACCTTATAAAAGGTTTATAAAAACATGAGGGGTATACATACGTTGAACAGTGAAGGTCTCTACAGCAGGGTAGGGGAATCCATAACTAGAGGGTAAAAATATGAGGTGGGAGAGGAAATACTTAAACACGACCAGAGGAGCACACTTCCACACAGAGAATGGTGCACATATTGAATGAGCTGCCGCGGAAGTGGTAGAATAAAGTACAATTACATCATGGAAAAGACATTTGGGCAGGTACATGGAGAGGAGAAGGTTTGACGGGATCGGGACCAAACTGGTGGGCGGCACGGTGGCACAGTGGTTAGCACTGCTGCCTCACAGCGCCAGAGACCCGGGTTCAATTCCCGACTCAGGCGACTGACTGTGTGGAGTTTGCACATTCTCCCCGTGTCTGCGTGGGTTTCCTCCGGGTGCTCCGGTTTCCTCCCACAGTCACAAAGATGTGCGGGTTAGGTGAATTGGCCATGCTAAATTGCCCATAGTGTTAGGTTAAAGGGGGTAAATGTAGGGGTATGGGTGGGTTGCGCTTCGGCGGGTCGGTGTGGACTTGTTGGGCCGAAGGGCCTGTTTCCACACTGTAAGTAATCTAATCTAATCTAATCAAACGCAGGCAAATGCGACTCGTTCAGGAACCGTGGTCAGCATGGACGAGTTGGATCGAAGGAATCGTTTCTGTTCTTTCTCCAGTTATTGGAGGAGGAGACTACTGAGATAAGGCATGTTGTAGGCACTGAAGCAAGTTACAGAGATAGAGACGGTAGTCTGGAATGCAGTATATTTCAAATATGTGGAGGGACTATCGGGAAGCGAGGAGGTTACAGGGACAGGAGTTAAAAATATTGAAGACACTGGTCCACGAGTCATTGTATACATACAGTTGGGGAAGACAGAGCAGAAAGATCCCAGGCAGCATTCCCACACACTCATAGAAACCTGCTTTCCCCTCTGATGTTCGCTAAGACATCACAGGCCTGGATTGATAATTGTGACACTCCTGATGCTTTCTCAATGCAACAAAACTTACAGTAGGGCTGGTGATTGACCTGGGGTGTGTCTGTACTGTGCTCCCCCTCCAGAACTGTATCTAAGTGATATCTTGTTAGCCGATGTTTGGAGCCCTCTCAATGCTCTCTGCTCTGTTCACTGAGTGATCTTACCTCACTGCAGGATTTATTGAAGATTCCAGATTTCCCTGCCCTTTGTCTCTCTGGCTGACCAACCATCTTAAATGTGGTGATGGACGAGACATACTGTAGTTGGGAAGTCTTTTGTGTCAGGAACTTCCGGATTACCTGCAGGAGACAGAGAAATAGACAGGATGGGAAATTAGACTGATGTAGTGAGGATTACACATGGAGAATCGTCCTGAGTAAAACAGAGATCTGGAAAATCCCAGACTCCGTCCCTGGCCTGTGCTGCTGCGTCTCTCTGGAGTGGAGAATTCTGTTGACTCAGGATCTGGAGTAACTATAAGAGCGAGGGAAATTGACAGAGGCAGCAATTCGATCCACACAGTGAGGGATACCACATGGAGAGAGATACTGTGTGATATCACCAGAGTGCTCAAACAATCATGTCAGAAGGCCTCAGAATCAATCAATTGTGTGGGAAGAAGGGGTTCCGCTTCATGATGGTATAACTGGTCAGGAAGGAGCAACCAGTGAGCAGGCGAAGTGATGGCCCAGTGGCATTATTGCTAGAGCATGTGTCCAAAACATCAGCTAATGTTCGGGGAGACATGTTTGAATCCCACCATCAGAAATGGGGGAATATGAAAACAATACTTTTAAAGATAATAATTAATAATCCATAAATAAATATAAGAAAATTGCTGATGTACAAAAAATACAAACACTTGTCATTTCGAGAAGGACACCTGCCTATCCTCACGTGGTCTGCACAAAATACCCACAACAAAGTGTTTGTCTCTCAATGACCCTCTGAAATGGCTGAGCCAGTTACTCAGTTCAAGGGCAGCTAGGGCTGGGAAAGAAAGGCAGGTCAGACAGAGAAACCAACATCCCATAAGTGAATAAAAACAATCCCGTTGCACTGGGCCCCACTGGAACCATGATGGAACAAGTGCCCTGGCCAATCATGTCGGTAGGTTTATGGACAGGGCTGTAAACTGACAGAGAGGATGCAGGGACATGGTTCAGGTGAAAGGAGCTCTCCAAATCCAAATAGAAAAGGTGAAGCATCAGAGCAGCATGGGAATGTACCTGAAGACAAGCAGAAAGGAACAGGATTGGAAAACATTTAGTTAAAACTGTACATCAGTGAATCGATTTGTGACAGGAAATTGTGGGAAAGAGTAAGTTATGTTTTGTTTGGAATGGACAAAGTCTCTGCAATTGGGTAGATGGATTTGTGACACAGAGATAAAAAAGATTTCGACAGCAGTGAGACATGGTTCCAGGGTGATCAAAAGGTGGAACATAAATATTCAATGGTTCACAACATTGTGGAAATTCAGGCAAAATGGGCAACGCTAACAATTTTGGCTAACAAAGGCATTACAGAGAAAGCATTTGGCATCAGGTCATGAAGTAGAGTCAGTCTGAATGTAAATTCTGGCTACTACTTGCCAAGGACACAAACAGCAGAACAGTTTTAGCCACCGAACAGCATTTCATTGCTCATCATTGCAATAAACAGGAATCAATTAGAATGTTTAATAAAAGCATTGTGATAATTTTGGGAAACTTCAATATTCCCAAGATCTGGGACATTCACACTGACAAAAGCGATATTGAAAGAGGAGTTCAGAGATTCTTTTCAGTGTTTCTTTGAATAAAACATTGTGGAACTGTCTAGGGATGTAACTATCTCAGAGTGACCGTTGTGTGATGAAACGTAGTGAATGAGTAATGTCACCTGGAGAGATCCTCTGGGAAATTGTGAGAAAGTGCAGTTTAAAGAAATATATAGTTTTAAAGTGAATCACAGAAAGGACAAGCTACAACTAGAAACAAAAACAGCCAATTACATGCGTTTGATTGGAGAATTGACTAAGGTAAACAGGCGAAACATACTGAAACATGTGTCTGTAAATGAACAGAGGAAAACATTTGAAGGAACAGTGTAAAATATTCAACAAACGGACATTCCATTGAAACAGACAAAACCTCAGCAAGATATTCCCTCCCATCCCTCATTAAGGACAAAATGGATCATATTAAAATTATGAGGCTGAGAAGATCACTACAAAGTACTTAAAATCCTGAAGTGAGAGAGTGTTTTAGGAGCATGTTTAAAAGGGATTGCAGCCGGTCTGCTAGCAGGAAGGAGGCAGGGGGAAGGGGAATCATTGTCAAGGCTTAATGACAAGATATGAACAGGGAGAGATGAAGGTGCTGGAGGAGGTGAGAGTGTTACAGAGAGTGGTCAGGGCCTGAATGGTGTTACAAAGCCAGTCCGGATTGCTGCAGCTGGAGGGGTTTGCAGAGGTAGGGAGGGACATATGTATTTTTATTTATTCATTCATGGGATGTGGGGTAACTGATTGGATCAGTATTCTTTGCCCCCACTGCTAATTGCCCAGAGGGCAGATCAGAGTCAGCTATATTGCTGTGGGTCTGGATTCACGTGGAGGCCAGACTAGGTTAGAATGTCAGATGTCCTTCACTAAAGGAGGTAAGTGAACCTAATGAGTTCTTGCTGCTGATCAACAATGGTTTCATGGTGGTCTTGCCAATGTCTTTTACAGATACAACATGACATCCTTCTCCTGCTTTCAATGCTCTGACCAATGAAGGCAACCATCCCAAACGCCTACTTCACCAGCCTGTCTACCTGTGACACCACTTTCAAAAGAACTGTGAACCTGCGTCCCTGGGTATCTGACGGACAACATTACCCAGGGCCCGAACATTAACTGTACAAGTCCCACCCTGATTTGTTTCACCAAAGTGGAACACTTCACATTTATCTAATTAAACTCCATCTGCTATTCTTCAGGTCACTATCCCAGAAGTACTGGTCATCCTGTTGAACCACAGATAACCTTCTTCACTGTCCACTTTACCAGCAATTTCAGTGCCACCCAGAAAACTTACTTACCACAAAACCAATATTCCCATCCAAACCACTTATCCAAATGACAAACAACAGTGGGCCCACTACACCGCTGGTCACATGCCTCCAGTAAGAAAAACAAAAATGTCTCTCATCACCCGCTGTCTCCTACTGTCAAGCCCAATTTTGTATCCAGTTCCCTCGCTCCTCCTGAATGCCATATCCTTTTACATTGATCTGAGCTTATTACTCAGTTTACCATACAGGCACAGAACACAGAACAGTACAGCACAAGACCCTTCGGTCATGATGCCATGCCAACCCTTTACCTAACTTTTTGATCAAACTAACCTACATACCCTTCATTTTATTATCATCCATGTGCCTATCCAGAAATATATTAAATGTCCCGAATGCATCTAATTTTACTGCCACCACTGGCAGAGCATTCCACTCACCCACTACTCTATATGTAACGAACCTACCTCTGAAATCTCCCCTTTACCATCTGAGAATCACCTGAAAATTATACCCCCCTGTAATAGCTATTTATGTCAGGGTAAAAATAGCTATTTATTTCACTATTCACTCTCTCGTTGCCTCTCATCATCGTATTTACCTCTACCAAGTCACCCCTCAGCCTTCTTCACTCCAACGAGAAAAACCCTAGCTCTCTCAAGCTTTCTTCATAAGACATGCTCTCCAGTACAAACAGCATCCGGGTAAATCTCCTCCTTACCCTCTCTCAAGCTTCCACATCCATAATGTAATGAGAGAACCTGAACTGAACACAATATTCCAAGTGGAATCTAACCAGGGCTCTATAGAGCTGCATCATAACTTCACGGCTTTAAAACTCAATCCCCCAGCTAATGAAATCCAGCACAATATATTCCTGCTTAACAAGCCTATCAGCTTGGGTGGCTACTTTGAGGGATCTAGGGACTTGGAACCCAAGATCCTTCTGTTCCTCCACACTGCCAATGATTCTCCCTTTAACCCTGCATTATGCATTCAAATTCAGTCTTCCAAAATGAATGACTTCACATTTTTGCAGATTCAACTCCATCTGCCACTTCTCAGCCCAGCTCTGCATCCTGTCATTGACAAGTTGCAACCTACAATAGCCCTCCACACGATCAGCCATTCCACCAACCTTCGTGTCATTGTCGAACTTACTAACCCACTTTGCCACTCACACATCTAAGTCATTTATAAAACCACAAAGAACAGAGGTCCTGTAACCTCTCCCTGCAGAAGACCACTGGTCACTGAGATCCAGGATGAATGCTTTGCATTCATCATCCTCGATCTTCTATGAGCCAGGAATTCTGTATCCAGACAGACAGGTTTCCCTGTATCCCATGTCTCTGTACTTTCTGAATGAGCCATAAAGGTGTTTTGTCACATCGCCAAAGGACTCAATAAGATTTGTAAGGCATGATCTGCCCCTCACAAAGCCATGCTGACGACCTCTAATCAAACTATGGTTTTCCAAGGAATTATAAATCCTGTTTCAGAGTCCTCTCCAATAATCTTCACACCACAGACATAAGACTGACAGGTCTGAAATTCCCAGCGTTTTCCATATTCGCTTTCCTGAACAAGGGAATAACATTTGCCGCCCTCCAACCATCTGGTACAACTCCAGTGGTCAGTGAGGGCACAAAGGTCATCGCCAAGTGCACAGCAATTTCTTCCCTCACTTCCTGTCGTAACTTTGGACACATCGCGTGTGGTCCAATAGACTTATCTATCCTTATGTTTTACACAATACTCAGCACGTCCTCATTCTTAACATCAACCTGTTCACATGTATCAGCCTGTTTCACGCTGTCCTCACAAATAACAAAGGCCCCTCTCAGGAGTGAATACTGAAGCACAGTATGCATTAAGGAAATCCCCTACCTCCTCCGACTTCAGGCACAAGTCCCTCCACTATCCTGATCGGCACTACCCTCACTCTGGCCATGCTCTTATTCCTCACATAAGTGGAGAATGCCTTATGGTTTTTCTTAATCCTTCTCAATAATGCTTTTTCATGTCCCCTTCTAGCTGTCCTAAGTCCATTCCTCAGTTCCTTTCTGGCTACCTTCATAGAATCCCTACAGTGTGTAAACAGGTCAATTGGCCCAATACCTGTTTATCAACCCTCCAACCTGTACCCCAACCAGAACCATTCTCCCAACCTAATTCGCTCCATTTGTCCCGGCTAATTCGCCAAACCTACACATCCGTGAACCCTATGGGTAATTTAGCATGGCTGAGTCACCTGACATGCACATCCTTGGGCTGTAGGCGAAATTGGAATTCCTAGGGGAAACCCACGCAGACACGGGGAGAATGTGCAAACTTCACACAGACAGTCACCTGAGGCTGGAATCGAAATGGAGTCCATGGTGCTATGAGGTAGCAGTGCTAACCACTGTGCCGTCGTGCTGCTCCATGTTACCCTCTAGCAACCTGTCTGATCCTTGCTTCCTCAACCTTAAATAAGCTTCATTCTTCCTCTTGACTTGATGTTCTACATCCCTTCAAACTATGTTAAATGCTTTGCTGAAGTCCATGTGGCCAACGTTGACAATCTATCTCTTGACGACCTCCTCAAAGAGTCTATCCAGTTTGTGAAACACGGTTTTCCACTCACAAAGCCATGCTGACTATCTCTAATCAGACCTTGTCTTTCCAAATATATGTAGCTCCTTTCTCAGAATCTCCTCCAACAATTTCCCCATCGCTGGGCTCACTGAGCTGTAATTTCCTGGCTTTTCCCTGCAGTCCTTAAGTGACGGAACAGCATTGCCCTCCCTCCAGACATCCAGTACCTCACTCTGTCTGTTGATAATAGAAATATCTCTTTTCGGGACACTGCAATCTCTTCCCTAGCTTCCCACAATGTTCTAGCATAGAGCTAATGAGCTACTGAGGATGAATCTAGCTTTATCTGTTTTAAGATTCCAGCACTTTCTCTTCTCAGTTGAGGATTCTTTCCAAGACATCACTATATTGTTCCCCATGTTCCTGAGCCTCCATGTTTTTCTCCACAGTAAATACTAACAAGATTGTTTTTGTCCAATATGTCACCCTTCGCCTCTGGTTCCACACATAGCTGACATTATTGATATTTAAGAAGCCCCATTCTCTACTAAGTTACTCTTTAGCCCTTATTGAAACTTGCGTAAAGGCTTCTGAAAAATCAAATACACCATATCCCTCGTACCACTACACCCCTCCTACACACTTACAATGCTGCCATTTATACTCACACCAACAAATTTAATCCAACAAGCTCAAAAACACATTCTCCTTTATAAAATGTGTTTCTAACGGTCCAGTTATTTTTTATTTTATCCTTTCTCACTCATTTCAGCACGCTCTTGACTTACAGTCGGGCTAACACTGTTTGGTTTCAGACTGGAAGCAGGTTGTGGGAGTCTTGTTGATCAATCTGAAAAAGGTAGCTAACAGGGTCAGCAGGCAATAGAAAACGCAAATCAAATGCTGCCTTTTATTACAGAGGGAAATGGAGTTGAAACTAGGGAGATCTTGCTAAAATGACGCAAGGTACCAGTCAGACCACACTAGAATATTATGAACAGTGTGAGTGCCCGAAGGAAAGATATTGTCGCATTGGAGGCAGGGCAGAGAAGGGTCACTCGGCTGATTCTGGGAATGGAGGGATTTTCTAATGAGAAGAGGTGGAGTAGATTGAGGTTGAACCCATTGAAGTTTAGAAAATGAGAAAGAAATGGAATGAAACATGCAAGATTCTGAGGGGCTCTGAACGGGAAGATGCTGGGAAGTTAGAAAATAGAACAGTAGAGCACAGCAACAGGCCCTTCGGCCCACCATGCCTGTGCTGTCCATGATGCTATTCTAACTCATCCCATCTGCCTGCACATGGTCCATATCCCTCTATTCTCTGCCTGTTCATGTTTCTGTCTAAATGCCACTTCAAACTTTGCTCACATTTTTGCTTCCACGACCTCCCTCGATAACTTCCACTCTCTATGTAAAAAATAAACTTGCCGCACACATCGCATATAAACTTTCTCTTCTCACCTTAAACCTATGCGCTCTAGTATTTAAAACTGACACATTGGAAAAGAGATTCTGACTATCCATATTATCTGTTCCTCTCCTAATGTTTATTCCCGTACCTGGTCACCTGTCACCCTCTGATAATATCGCAAAATAATTCAACTTTGTTAAATTTCCTCTTATACCTAACACACCCTTAAAAACCCTAACACAGGCAACAAGCTGATAACGCCTTTTGCACCCTCTCCAAAGCCTCTCCATCCTTCCTATTGTGTGGAGATGAGAACTGCACACAGTACTCCAAATGTGGCCAAACAAACATTTTATACCATTACAACATCAGATGCAACCCACTATACCCAATGTTGTGACCGATGAAGGCCAGTGTTCCATTTGCTTTCTTTCCTATCTGAAACACGTCTGTTGCCATTTTCACGGAATTCCTGACTTGCACCAAGATCCTTCTATATATCAATGTCCCTCAGGATCCTAACTTTCTTCTTGACTTTGACATGACCTCACACTTGTCCAGATTAAACTCATTTTGCCATTTCTATCCACATCTTTCCAACTGATCAGTAACCTCCTGCAACCTTGGATCTCCTTGCTCATTCACCCCAACTCCACCAATATTCATGTCACCTGCAATAATCATATTTGTCACTTCTTTCATTTCAGTTGTGTGAGAATCTGTAGCAAGAGGGCATAAAACCCCAGCAAAGGCTCACCCATTGAAGATGGAGAGGAGGAGGAATGTCTTCATTCAGAGGGTAGTGACTCTGTGGGAATTCCTGACTGCAGGGGGCTGCCGAGGCTTGGTCATTAAGAATAGTTACAGCAGAGATGGTGAGGTTTTAATGAATCAGGGAAACAAGGGTTTTGTGGAGAAGGCAGGGAAGTAGAGTTAAAGATCATCAGGTCAGCCATGATCAGATTGAAGGGCAGAGTATCCTCAATGGGCCAAATGGCCTCATTCTACTCCTACATCTCATGGTCCGAACTCAAACTCAATATGTACTGCATAACATTATGGGTCTCTGCTCACAAAACTCCTTTATAATGGGATTTTTAGATACTTATTATTACACAGCATTTGATCTTTTAGACTATTTTGTTGATGGCTCCTTGATGTGATGTCACAGAAAACCATCACGTATCCAATCCAAGATTCCATTCAATACATCCCTGACACTCAATAGTTATCCAGTCGGGATGGAGACCACAGTCACACACAGTTACTGTACTGCCCTTGCTACAAGTACATTCAGTGTCCTGACTGTAACCATATTGGCATTACCATCACTGTCTGGTGCCTATAAAAGAATTCCTGCTAATGGTTGCTGCTCCTTGTTTATTCTCAGCTCCATCCAAATAAAATGCAAATTTTGATCTTCACTTCCATGTGGCTATCTCATTTATGCATTAACCTATCCTTTCTTCACAACTTGTTGATTTTCTGCCTAGTTTGTCTCTTGGGATTACATTGGGTTGGGATATCTGGTCGGCATGGATGGGTTGGACTGAAGGGTCTGTTTCCATGCTGTACATCTCATTGACTCTTTGACTGTATCCCAACAACCCTTCAATATTCCCTGCCCAGCGACGGTCATTCTGCATCTACATCTCCGGAATGACAGTTCCATCATATTTGTTCACTGTCATTCCATATGCCTTATGGCAAATGCAGTTAGTCAATCCTCAGTAGTGGGGAGTTGAACGGATGGGTAGAGGTTACAGAGATAGGAAGGCTTACAGGGGCTCGAGGATGTTTGAGTTAAACAGAGTTCCACCTGGTCATGAATGTCAGTGGGACAAAGGGGTTTGAGGATTGGAGGAATTTACAGAGATAGAGGGAGATGGATTATATTCTTGAGATAGGGATAGACAGGACTGTCGGGGGTTTGCATGGATGAAGGAAATTAGTATCTACTGGAGAAGGTTAGGGATTAGGGCGTTAGGGGTTAGAGAACCTGACAGTGACAGAGAGCATGTTGTGGACTAGAGGCAATTCCAAATAGACGAAGGATTATCGGGACTGGAGGATATTACAGGGATAACTAATACAGCATGGACCAAGATTGATGCCTGCGATCGCCTGTGCTGTCTCAAGAAGGCCCAATACAGTAGAGGTGAGAGCAGGACCCTCACAAGATGGTGGGAATGAAGCCTAGAATGTTGCTGTTCCTTGCCCAGTTCTGTATCTATGTCCTGTCTCCCGGGTCAGAGTACAGAAGGCCACTAACTCCTCCCTGTGCTGTTTACTGCGAGTGATCTTACGGGCTGCAGGATTTACTGAAGGCTCCAGATCTCTCTCTCCATCTCTATCTAGCTGACCAAGCGTCTTTAATGAGGTGATGGATGAGACAGGAATTAGGAATATCCTGATTACCTGCAGGAGGCCGAGAAATAGACAGAATGGGAAATTAGACTGATGCAGTGAGGATAACTTGTGCAGAGTGGCACAGAGTCCACCAGAGGTCACGAAAATCCCAGTCTCCGTCCCTGGCCTGCGCTGCTGCATCTCTCTGGAGTGGACAATTATGTTGACTCAGGATATCAGACGAGCTGTAAGAGGGAGAAACGCTGACAGAGGCAGCAAATAGTACCACATGGAAGGGGTACCACGCAGCAAGGGGTACCACATGGAAAGAGACTGAGTGATATCACCAGAGTTCAGGAAGGTGTCAGTATTACACAATGGTGTCAGAAGACGTGGTTCTGATGCAGTGGGAACTGCTACCAGTACTCAAGGAGGAGTCAACCATTATATTGGAATGGGCTCCACTGGTACTGTGCTTGGGCCAATGTCCTTGTCAATCATATGACCAGGATTATGCAGATTGCTTTAAACTGACACAGAGGAGGAGGGACACGGCATAGGTGAAAGGAAATTCCCAAGTGCAAAGAGAACGGTTGAAATATTGGAACACCAATATGAGGTGAGGGATGCTCCTGCAACATGTATGAGGTGAGGGATGCCATCGACGTCCCTGCCGATTACACTTGCAGGAAGTGCACCCATCTCCAGCTCCTCCAAGACCGTGTTAGGGAACTGGAGCTGGTATTGGATGAACTTCGGATCATTCGGGAGGCAGAGGGGGTCATAGATCAGAGTTATAGGGAAGTAGTAACTCCAAAGATGGCAGATAGATGGGTGACAGTGAGGGGGACTGGGAGGAAGCAGCCAGTGCAGGGACCCCCTGCGGCCGTTCCCCTCAAGAACAAGTATACCGTTTTGGATACTTGTGGGGGGGATGACTTACCAGGGGTAAGTAACGGGGCTCAGGTCTCTGGCACGGAGCCTGTCCCCGTTACTCTGAAGGGAAGGGTGAAGAAGAGCAGAGCAGTAGTAATTGGGGACTCGATAGTTAGGGGCACAGATAGGCGGTTTTGTGGGAACGAGAGAGACTCACGTTTGGTATTTTGCCTCCCAGGTGCAAGGGTACGTGATGTCTCTGATCGTGTTTTCCGGGTCCTGGAGGGGGAGGGGGAGCAGCCCGAAGTCGTGGTCCATATTGGCACCAAGGACATAGGTAGGAGGAGTGCCGAGGATGTTAGACAGGCTTTCAGGGAGCTAGGTTGGAAGCTCAGAGTTAGAACGAACAGAGTTGTTGTCTCTGGTTTGTTACCCGTGCCACGTGATAGAGATTCGAGGAATAGGGAAAGAGAACACTTAAATGCGTGGCTACAGGGATGGTGCAGGAGGGAGGGATTCCGGTTTTTGGATAACTGGGGTTCTTTCTGGAGACGGTGGGACCTCTATAAACAAGATGGTCTACACCTGAACCTGAGGGGCACCAGTATCCTTGGGGGGAGGTTTGCTAGTGCTCTTGGGGGGGGGTTTGAACTAAGTCTGCAGGGGCATGGGAACCCAGATTGTAGCTTCAGGGTGCAGGGCCTGGAGTGTAGGGAGATTAGGAACATGGCATCAATTTCCAAGGAGGGTGTCTGTAAACAGGAAAGTGGCTTGAAGTGTGTATACTTCAATGCAAGAAGTATACGAAATAAGGAAGGTGAACTTGCAGCGTGGGTTGGTACCTGGGACTTTGATGTTGTGGCTATTACGGAGACATGGCGAGAACAGGGACAGGATTGGCTGTTGCAGGTTCCAGGATTTAAATGTTTTAGTAGGGTCAGAGGTGGGGGTAAAAGAGGGGGAGGTGTGGCATTACTTGTCAAAGATAGTATTACAGTGGTGGAAAGGACGATGGATGAGGACTTGCCATCTGAGGTAGTTTGGGCTGAGGTTCGGAATAGGAAAGGTGAGGTCTGTTAGGAGTCTTTTACAGCCCTCCCAATAGTCCTAGAAACGTAGAAGAAAGGAAAGGGAAGGTGATTCAGGAGATGAGAGACAGTAATAGGGTGGTTGTTATGGGGGACTTTAACTTTCCTGATATTAATTGGGAAAGCTATAGCTCAAGTTCGTTAGATGGGTCAGTGTTTGTTCAATGTGTGCAGGAGAGTTTCCTGACACAATATGTAGACAGGCCAACAAGAGGTGAGGCCATACTGGATTTGGTTCTGGGTAACGAACCAGGCCAGGTGTTAGAATTAGAGGTAGGTGAGCACTTTGGGGATAGTGACCATAATTCGGTGATTTTTACTCTCGTGATGGAGAGGGATAAGTGTGTACTACAGGGCAAGAGTTATAGCTGGGGTCAGGGAAATTATGATGCGGTGAGGCATGACTTAGGATGTGTGGCTTGGAAAAGTAGACTCCAAGGCAAGAGTGTAAATGATATGTGGAGCTTGTTCAAGGAGCAACTATTGAGTGTCCTTGATAATTATGTACCTGTCAGGCAGGGAGGAAAGGGTCGTGCGAGGGAGCCGTGGTTTAATAAGGAATTGGAATCCCTTGTTAAATGGAAGAGGGCGGCCTATCTCAAGATGAAACGTGAAGGTTCAATTGGGGCGATTGAGAGTTATAGGGTAGCCAGGAAGGACCTGAAGAGAGAGCTAAGAGCAGCAAGGAGGGGACATGAAAGGTCCTTAGTCGGTAGGATTAGGGAAAACCCTAAGGCTTTCTATAGGTATGTTAGGAATAAAAGAATGACTAGGGTAGGAATAGGTCCAGTCAAGGATAGTAGTGGGAAGTTGCGTGTGGAGGCGGAAGAGATTGGGGAGACACTGAATGAATACTTTTCTTCAGTATTTACTCAGGAACATGGCATTGTCGTCGATGTGAATACTGAGTCACAAATAAGTAGAATGGATGGCTTTGAGGTATGTAGAGAAGAGGTGTTGGAAATCCTGGAAAAGGTGAAAATAGATAAGTCCCCTGGGCCTGATGGCATTTATCCTAGGATTCTCTGGGAAGCAAGGAGGAGATTGCAGAGCCATTGGCCTTGATTTTTATGTCCTCTTTGTCTACAGGAGTAGTGCCAGAAGACTGGAGGATAGCAAATGTGGTTCCCTTGTTCAAAAAGGGGAGTAGGGATAACCCTAGTAACTATAGGCCGGTGAGTCTCACTTCTGTTGTGGGCAAAGTCTTAGAGAGAATTGTAAGGGATAGGATTTATGCACATCTGGATAGGAATAATGTGATCAAGGATAGTCAGCATGGTTTTGTGAATGGCAGGTCGTGCCTCACAAACCTTATTGAATTCTTTGAAAAGGTGACGAAGGAGGTTGATGAGGGGAAAGCGGTAGATGTGGTATATATGGATTTTAGTAAGGCATTTGATAAGGTTCCCCATGGTAGGCTACTGCAGAAAATACGGAGATATGGCATTGAGGGTGAGTTGGAGGTTTGGATTAGGAATTGGCTGGATGGAAGAAGACAGAGGGTAGTAGTTGATGGCAAAGTTTCTTCATGGAGTGCCGTCACTAGCGGTGTTCCGCAAGGATCTGTTTTGGGACCATTGCTGTTTGTCATTTTTATAAATGACCTGGAAGAGGGGTTAGAAGGTTGGGTGAGCAAGTTTGCGGATGATACGAAAGTCGGAGGAGTTGTTGACAGTGAGGAAGGATGTGGCAGGTTACAGCAGGATATAGAGAAGCTGCAGAGCTGGGCAGAAAGGTGGCAAATGGAATTCAATGTAGCTAAATGTGAGGTGATTCACTTTGGGAAGAATAACAAAAAGATGGGGTACTGGGCGAATGGTCGGATACTTGGTAGTGTGGATGAGCAGAGGGATCTTGGTGTCCATGTACACAGATCTCTGAAAGTTGCCACCCAGGTAAATAGTGCGGTGAGGAAGGCATATGGCGTACTGGCTTTTATTGGTAGAGGAATTGAGTTCCGGAGTCCTGAGGTCATGATGCAGTTGTATAAGACCCTGGTGCGGCCGCATCTGGAATATTGTGTGCAGTTTTGGTCGCCATACTATAGGAAGGATGTGGAGGCACTGGAACGGGTGCAGAGGAGGTTTACCAGGATGTTGCCTGGTATGGAAGGAAGATCGTATGAGGAAAGACTGAGACACTTGGGGCTGTTTTCATTAGAGAAAAGAAGGTTTAGGGGTGACTTGATTGAGGTCTACAAGATGATTAGGGGGTTAGATAGGGTTGACAGTGTGAACCTTTTCCCGCGTATGGAGTCGGGTATTACAAGGGGGCATAGCTTTAAATTAAGGGGGGGTAGATATAGGACTGAAGTTAGGGGTAGGTTCTTCACTCAGCGAGTCGTAAGTTCATGGAATGCCCTGTCAGCAGCAGTGGTGGACTCTCCCTCTTTATGGGCATTTAAGCGGGCATTGGATAGGTATATGGAGGATAGTGGGTTAGTATAGGTTAGTTGGGCTTGGATCGGCGCAACATCGAGGGCCAAAGGGCCTGTACTGCGCTGTATTCTTCTATGTTCTACCATGGGATGTGACTAAAGACAAACAGAAAGAAACAGGAAGGGACTGCATTTAACTGAAATTGTACATCAGCATATAGGTTTGTGGTGGAAATTGAGATAAAAAAAGTAAATTACTGTTTCTTAATTTGAATGCATGAAGTATTTGTAATAAAGTACATGCACGTGTGACTGTGATTTCTGTATACTCACAATCAGGGTGACATTTTCACAATGAACAAAAAAGGTGAGTCATTAATATTCGAGGTCAGACAACATTGTGGAAATCCAGACAGAATGGGAAGCAGGATGGGGAACTCCCACACAGTTAGATGTTACAATGGGATTACCAGCAAAATATGTGGCCTCAGATTATCAAGAATAGGAAACCAAATTCTGGGCAATAAGGGTCAGAACATAAAAGTGGAAGGACGGTGTTAAAGCCCCTTTATCGCATTACATTATTAGACACTACATTAACAGGGAGTTATTGGAATTTGTAACAAAGGTACTGGGATAATTGAGATGGAATTCATCCTTCCTATCTCTTCATCTCATTGGTGATGGGTCACAGACGAGGCTGACTCTCTCCCACTCTCAGGTGGTGCCTGTAGGTAGCTGTACAGACCGATGTGACCTTCCACAGACTCTGTTACACTTGGCGTAGCAGGTTGCCATGGGAAGAGGGTGGGTGGGGCGTTGGTGTGGCAGCACGCTCCTTCTGCTGTTTTCTTCTGGATTCCCCTTTTTCCCAACAGCAAGTCTCGAGGTACTCGATACCGTCTCAATGCTCCTCCCCCACTTCGGACGGTCTTGGCCCCGTAATTCCCAGGAGTTACCAGAATTGATTAAGAGATGAAAAAAAAAAACTATCAATTCTGAAGAAGCCCAAGTTTAGAAATGTGGACGCATTTGTTAAAGAGATCGCTAGGGAGTCTCCTAGCAGGAGGAGTGCAGTAGAAAGAAGAAACGTTGCCAGCGTTTAATGAGAGTATCGGAACAGGGGGAATTGAAGGTGCTAGAGGTGGCGAGGCTGTTACAAAGAGAGGCAAAGGCCTGAACAATGTTACAAAGCCAGAATTGCTGCAGCTAGAGTTGTTTGCAGAGGTCGGGATGGACATATGTATTTTTCATTGATTCATTCATGGCCTGAGAATGTCACCAGTTGGACCGGCATACATTGCCCTCCTGCTAATTGCCCAGAGGCAGCTCAGCGTCAGCCATATTGCTGTGGGTCTGGAGTCACATGTAGGCCAGACCAGGTAAGAATGTCAGATGTCCTTCACTGAAGGATCTATGTGAACAAGATGAGTTTTTCCAGATAATCAACAATGCTTATATGGTGACCTCATGAATGTCCGGTACAGATACAATCTGACATCCCAACTCCTACTCTCAATGCTGTGACCAATGAAGCTAACTATCCCAAACGCCGGCTTCATCAGCCTGTCTACCTGTGACGCTACTTTCAAAGAACTGTGTACCTGGATCACTGATTGACAACACTACCCAGGGTCCTAACATTAACTGTACAAGTCCAGCCCTGGTCTGCTTTACCAGAATACAACACTGTGCATTTCTCCACCTGCTATTCCTAACCTCACTGGCCCAGCAGTACTGTTGATCCCATTGTACTCTTCGATAACTCTCTTCACTGTCCACTTTACCACTGATTTCAGTATCACTCACACACTCAGAGGTTGATGGGTGATCTTACAGAGGTTTATAAAATTATGAGGGGCATGGATAGGATAAATAGGCAAAGTCTTTTCCCTGGGGTCGGGTTCCAGAACAAGAGGGTATAGGTTTAGTGTGAGAGGGGAAAGATATAAAAGAGACCTAAGGGGCAACGTTTTCATACAGGGTGGTATGTGTTTGGAATGAGCTGCCAGAGAGGATGGTGGAGGCTCGTACAATTGCAACACTTAATAGGCATATGGATGGGTACATCAATAGGAAGGGTTTAGAGGGAGATGGGCTGGGAGCTGTTTGGTGCGACTGGATTGTCATGGACAAGGTGGACAAAAGGATATGTTTCCATGCTGTACATCTCTATGATTCTCTGACTTTAATTGCCGAAGTTTCAAATCACTGCAGGCAGCTAGAGACCGAAATAGAATTGTAAGGTCTTTTGGAGTTTCACAGTTCGGGAGACGCTCAGGGGATTACAGAGATATGGTGGCCAGTGTTCTCTCGGGGAAGTTCCATGTAGAGAGTTAGTTTTTGGAACTGTTGGACTTTGGAAAGATAGGTAGATTTGGAGGGGCTGGAAGGGTTTACAGATGCATGGAGAAATGTAGTGACTGGAGCATATGGAGATGGTGAGGGCTGTAGGAGATGCAATAATTTGGATGGACTGCAGAAGCTGGAGGAGTTCTCACAGACAAGGAGGATTGTAGGAATGTGAGGAGTTTACAGAGATGTGGGTTGAAGCATTCTCAGTAATTAGTGGTTTGGAGCACTGTCCAGACTGGGGGAGGCTTCAGAATGATGGAGGGGTCGAGCGAAAGGAAGTGGTTGCAAAAATTATAGAACATAAACATGTCACTTCGGTGCTGTGCCACTGAGGGTCATCAGAATGACAGTCTTCCTCAATAAAATGTACAGATCCTCAGGGGAATGGATAGGTGGATGCTGAAAGGATGCTTCCTTCTCCTTATCGGAGAGAGGCAGACAACGAGACTCTGTTTGACAAAGATGGAGAAGAGGGAGTTGTCTTTTTCTTCCAATGGCCTAAACCTACTTCAGGTTGGTTCTCACACAGCTCATAGGAAAGCAATGCGATAACAAAGAGCAAGGTCGGTTGGGACTGCAGGCGATATGAGACGAAGGCCAGGTTTGAAGGGCTGGAGGGAGTGAGAGAGAAGGGAGATGTTCAACAGCTGGAAGTGTTAACAGGGAGTGGACACTGTCAGGACTGGAGAACATGACACGCTCTCTCATGAGAGGGAGATACCGAAATGGCACAAGGTCAAACACAGCAGAAGGATCCCAAGCTCCATACCTGTCATTTATTCAAGGAGCTGCTCTCACCCAGTCTGGTGCCATGCCCCACAAACAAACAGCATGAGGTTTCCCGGTTCCTGGTGCTCAGAGCCCAGTGCACTCACCTCTGAACCAGTCGGTGAAGTAGTTAAACAGTTATACATTCTCTAGCAACATTGTGTCCTAGCTGACATAAACTGGTAAATTCACACTCTACCAGGCGAAGACCATCTGCACTCAGATTCCCTGGTGATACAACCCTCTGAGTGACAGTCTGCACAGAACAACAAAATCCACGAATCCCCATTGCATGGGCCAGGGTCAATGACAAAAGTTTCATTCTTTCAAAAATGACAACTTCTCAATTCCTGCATCTCACAAAACTGCCATTTAAAATGTTAAAATAAAGAACATTCCAAATGAAGGCTTTGATGCGGTGAGCTCTGGTCAGTTACATAGATCTGGATGATACCAGATGCACGGAGAGTGCTTTCTACCAGAGCACCACCAGGTTAGTATCAGGCACACAGACAGAACGGAAAAACAGATTCACATTGGAATTCACATCTCCCAGCCTGGGAATTTGAAGCTGTGCTCACCAATTCCGGTAAATATCTATAGAAACAGGACATCAGAACCAGAAGACTGGAGGTTGGCTATCGTGTTGCTACTATTTAAGGAAGACAGTAAAGAAAAGCCAGGAAACTATAGACTGTTGAGCCTGACATTGGTGGGCAAGTTGTTGGAGGGAATCGTAAGGGACAGGATGTACATGTATTGGGAAAGGTAAGGACTGATTCGGGATAGTCAACATTGCTTTGTGAGTTGGAAATCATGTCTCACAAACTTGATTGAGATCTTTGAAGAAGTAACATAGAGTATTGATGATGGCAGAGCGGTGGATGTGATCTATATGGACTTCAGTCAGGTGTTCAACACGGTTCCCCATGGGAGACGGGTTAGCAAGGTTAGTTCTCACGGAATACAGGGAGAACTAGCCAATTGGTAAAGAACTAGTTCAAAGGTAGAAGACAGAGTGTGGTGGGGGAGGATTGGTTTTCATGCTGGAGGCCTGTGACCAGTGGAGTGACAGAAGGATCGGTGCTGGGTCCAATACTTTGCATTATTTACATAAATAATTTGGATGTGAGCATAAGAGGTATCGTTTGTAGGTGTTCAGTTGACAACAAAATTGGTGGTGTAATGGTCAGTGAAAGAGGTTACTTCCGATTACAATGGAATCTTGATCAGATGGACCAATGGGCTGAGAAGTGGCAGATGGAGATTAATTCAGATAAATGCGAGGTGCTGCATTTCGCAAAAGCAAATCTTTGCTGGACTTATACACTTAATGGTAAGGTCTGACGAAGTGTTGCTGAACATAGGGAAATTGGACTGCAGGTTCATAGCTCCTTGAACGCAGAGTCGCAGGTAGTTAGGATAGTGAAGAAGGTGTTTGGTATGCTTTCTTTTCTGAGTATTGAGTACAGGAGTTGGGAGGTCATGTTGTGGCTGTACAGGACATTGGTTAGGTCACTTTTGGAATATTGTGTGCAATTCTGGTCTCCTTCCTATCGGAAAGATGTTGTGAAACTTGAAAGCGTTCAGAAAATATTTACAAGGATTTTGCCAGGATTGGAGGGTTTGAGCAATAGAGAGAGGTTGAATACGCTGGGGCTGTTTTTCCCGGAGCCTCGAAGGCTGAGGGGTGACCTTATAGAGGTTTATAAAATCATGAGGGGGTAAGGAGACAAAGTCTTTACCCTTGGGTGTGGCAGTCCAGAACTGGAGGGCATAGGTTGATGGTTAGAGGGGAAAGATATAAAAGAGACTTAAAGAGCATTTCTTTCCCCCGCAGAGGGTGCTACGTGTATGGAATGAGCTGCCAGAGGAAGTGGTGGAGGCTGATACAAAGACATCTGGATGAGTATATGAATAGGAAGGGTTTGCAAGAATGTTGACCAGAGATGCTGGTAGGTGGGACTAGATTAGATTGGTATATCTGTTCGGCATGAACGGGTTGGACCGAAGGGTCTGTTTTCATGCTGTACGCCTCTTTGACTCTAAGAGGGGCTGAATGGTCCAATCAAAAATGATCTGTGGTTCAAATCATAACTTGCTTCAGGTTCCACAATCCATTCTTGGTTCCATCTTGCAGGCTCTATGAATCCCGCTCCATCTACACTCCTACAGGACCCATGGCCCTTCCCATGTTTGTACCATCGTCCAGGTTCTGCAGCCCTTCCTGCCTCTGTAACATGGCCCGGGCTCTACAACTCTTCCTTCCTCTGCAATGTTCCCCAGAAGGGCATTGGAGGCCGGTGGCATTTACAGAGTTCGGGAGGGATATCGGGACTGGAGGATTTTGCAGGCATTAGGAATATCGGGACTTGAGGAGGTTTTACAGTTTATGAGTGTTGTAGGGACTGGAGGAAGTTACAAAGATAGGGATGGTTTCAGATTGGAGGATTCTGCAGAAAAATCACTTTACATGGGTAATGACAGGATACTTAGCAGTGTGCACAAACAGTGTGTCCCTGAAGTTACCACCCATATGAGAGGGTGTTAAGAAGGCGTATGGTGTGTTGGCTTTCATTAGCGGGGGATTGAGTTTAAGAGTTCCAGGTTTTTGCTGCAGCTTTATAGAGCCCCAGTTACACCACACTTGGAATACTGTGAACAGTTCTTTTCACCTCATTATAGGAAGGAAGTGGAAGCTTTAAAGAAAGTGCAGAGGATACTTAGCAAGATGCTGCCTGGACTGGAGGGCATGCCCATTGAAGGTAGATTGTGGAAGCTCGGGCTTTTCTGATTGGAGTGAAGAAAGAAGAATGGTGGCATGATAGAGATGTACAAGGTAAAGAGAGGCTGAAGATCTGTTGCTGGAAAAGCGCAGCAGGTCAGGCAACATCCAAGGAGCAGGAGAATCGACGTTTCGGGCATGAGCCCTTCTTCAGTCATCTTCAGGAAAGAGAGGCATCAATTGCGTGGATAACCAGAGACAACTTCCCATGGCAAAATGGCCATCACAAGGGGACATATTTTTTAAGGTAACTGGCGGAAGATTTAGCTAAGATATCAGAGGTAAGTTATTTATACAGTGTGGTGGGTGCGTGGAATGGACTTCCAGCCGTGGTAGTAGATTCAAACACATTACAGACATCTAAGCAACTCTTGCATAGGCACAGCGATTATAGCAAAAGTTAGGGTATGTAGGATAAAAGGTCAGCACAATATCGAGCGCTGAAGGACTTGTCCTGGGCTGTCCTATTCTATGTCCTAAATAGCGAGTGTTATGAAGGCAGGAAGAGGTTTTGTGAAGCTGTAGAGGATGAGGTCTGAATGAAGAGACACAAAGAGGAGGCGTTGCTGAGGTTGTATGAGGTAACAGAGACAGAGGGTTGTGGGGACTGGAGGTATTTCACAGGGAGGGAGGAGCACAGCGCCACAGCGGGTTAAAGAAATGTGGAGAGCTGTAGGGCCTACAGGGGTTTCATGGAGCTGGGGAGTTTGGGATGGATCAGTTTACAGGGATAAAGATGTTGGTAGGATGGGTTGTTTTACACAGACAGGAATGTTTCAGGTGAATGGAGCTGAGTACAGAGATAAGGTGGGTTGTACAGATTGGAAAAACAAACAGACATATGGAGGATAGTCGTGACTGAAGGTGTTTATAAATACAGGAAGGCTTAGGTTCTGCAGGTTATTTAGACATGGAGGATGTGGAATCATACAGATTTTCCAAGTGATAAAGACAGCAATTTTGCTTGGAGACAGTTTCACAGATTAGGGAGCATTTGTAACCTCCTCCAGTTTGTTCAGAGTGGGAAGGATTGTTGGGGAGGGTGATGATTACACATGTAAGAGCTGGAGAAGATTATCGAAAAGAGCAGATTGATGGAGATACTGGTGGAGCACACATTGACAGGGTGGGTGCTGGCAATGAAAAGATAGCACATAGATAGTTGGTCTTGTAGGAACTGGATCGGAAGAGTCACAGGCATTGGAATGACTTCTGCAGATTGAGAGTGTTACAGGGACTGAGAGGATTGTAGGATCTCCACAGATTAATCACGTCTTTAAGAATGGAAGAGTTTATGTAGGTACGGAAAGCTTAAACCCAACGCATGCAGTCTTCATTTCAAGACCAGAGCTATATTTTCCCTCATCAGCCAAGGATCCCTAAACCTGCCAGCTTTTACCTTTACCCCAATGGGGCATACTGTCCTGGATTCCTGATATCACACATTGAAAAGCCTCCTATTTGCCAGTTGTTCCTTTTCCTTTAAACAGACTCACCAAGCCGATTGGAATCATAATGTGGAGGTGCCAGTGTCAGACTGGGGATGTACAAAGTTAAAAATCACCCAACATTCGATTCCAGTCCAACCGGTTTATATGAAAGCCCGAGCTGTCAGAGCACTGCTTCTTCATCAGGTGGTTGTGGAGCACAATCCTAAAGCACAGAATTTATAGCAACAGGATGGCAGGGTCATGGAATATAATATCAAACATACTTAGTTTAAGCCTTTCATCTGTTACAATGATCAACAGCGCTTCCAAAGCGAGTTGGACTACAACTGGCTGTTGTGCAATTTTAAATTCACGGCATTGACGCTGGCCAGATCCTGCCTAATGGCACCAAATCTGGCCCTGTTCCAGTTTTCCTCTTCAATCTGTGGACCTCTCCTTTCTTTTTCCTTAACTATGTTAAAACGAAGACAGTTGTGGGCCCTGGACCCAAAGTGCTCTCCGACTGACACTTCAGTCACTTGCCCAACCTCGTTTTCTGAGGGTATGTCCAGTGTTGCACCTGCCTGAGTAGAGTAGGGCTCTCTGGCATATTGATTTAGGAACATTTCTTGGACACATTTGAAAAATTGCTCTCCTTCCAGGTCTTTTATACTCTGGCTGGTCCAGTCAATACAGGGAAAATTAAAATCTCCAGTCAATAGTTATCTGCAATCTCTCTACACATCTGCTCCTCTGGTATCTGTTGGGTTTACAACAGTCTACAATACAGTCCCAACAAAGTGACCACCCCCTTCTTCTTTCTTACTTCTAATCATGTGACCTCATTTGATGACCACTTAAGAGTATCCTCTCTGAACACTGTGGCTATGTCTTCCTTTATCAAAAGGACAAATCTCCCTCTTCACCCCCTCACATACTTGTCCTTCTATCACTCCTGTAGTTTCTTTATCCTGGAACACTGAGCAGCCAGTCCTGCCCTTCTCTCAGCGATGTTTCTGATATGGCTATAATATCCCAGTCCCCAGAGCTAATCCATGCTCTGAGTCCATCTGCCTTACCAATCAGGCCTTGTGCGTTGAAATAAATGCCCTTTAAACCAGAAGTCTTCTCCCTGCCTTGACTGTGTCCCTGGATATCCTGAATAGGAAAATTGCTCTGGATGGCTGATGTCTTTTCCCCTGATAGGTCGATGGTCCCTCTCTCATTCAGAGTCCCTACCCCTTGCCAAACTAGTTTAAACCCTCCCGGGTAACGTGAACAAATCACCCTACAGGGATGCTGATGCCCCTCTGCTTCAAGTCCAACCTGTCAGCTCTAACCCAGAAGAGGTCCGAATGATCCACGAACTGACAAACCTGCCTACTTTAAGAGCTCCTCAATCACATAGCCATCTGGCCTGTCTTTCTATTTCTATCCTCTCTGGCACACGGTACTGTGGGTAATCGGGAGATCTCTTCCCCTGAGATCTTGCTTTTTAACTTCTTACAAAACTGCGTAGGGCTCCTCCGGGTGCTCCGGTTTGCTCCCACAATCCAAAGATGTGCAGATTAGGTGAATTGGCCAAGCTAAATTGCCCATAGTGTCAGGTGCATAAGTCAAGGGTAAATATAGGGGAGGGGAATGCGTCTGGTGAGTTACTCTCAGTGTGGACTTGTTGGGCCAAAGGGCCTGTTTCTACAATGTAGCGAATATAATCTATTCAAACTAACTGTGCACATTTCACAAGACTCCATCCCTTTGTTTAACTATGGCATGTGTACCAATTGCATAATAACCTCTGGCTGTTCACGCACCCCCTTCAGAATGTTCTGCAACTGCTCAGAGACATTCTTGACCCTGGAACCCGGGAGGGAGCAGAGCATCCTGAGGTCGCTTCTCCAGTTATACAGTCTCCTGCTTGACCCCTCACAACGGAGTCACCTACCAGTATCAATAATATCAGTATCTCCTATCAGTATCATTAGACAGAGACTGTGAGGACCGACCTGCAGTTGGGTCTATATTCGGAAAGTGGGAGTATTTTAAAGTGATACAGTTAGAATTCAGGGCCAGCGTGTCCCTGTCGAGTGAATAGTAAAGGCCACATGTCCAGCAAACACTGATTCAGCGATATTGTGAGTTTCATAAAGAAAGTACAGTGCAATAAAAACAGGTGAAGCTGTTCAAAATTTCATCGAGTGAAAGTGGATTGTCGAAAATGAAAGGCAAACAACAGACAAGAAATATATTTGACAGATATGATTGAGGAAAAGCCACAAGGTATTTTATTAGCTTGTTCGAGTAAGAGGATTACTGGGGAAAGAGTGGGGCCTATTAGAAACCAAAGGGACAATCGGTACATGGAACCAGAGGAAGTAGGTGAGGTGAATGCTTCCCATCTGTTTTCACACACGAGAAAAACATTGTAGCCGGGGATTTAAGTGGGACGGTGAGGTCCCAGAACATGTTAAGATCAATAAGGAGGAGTTATTAAATATTTTCACAGGCATAAAAGGTGGATAAATCCCCAGTGCCCACTGAAATGTATCTCAGGCTGCTGTGGAAGGTGAGGGAGCTGATTGCTGGGACCTGGCAGAGAAATTTAATACTTTGCTGGCCACAGGTGAAATTCAAGAAGGGCGCAAGGATAGGCCAGGTATTTCGAGTGTATAGCCCAACATCAGTGCAAGGGAAATTATTGGAAATAATTGTGAGGGTCAATTTGAATTAATAATTGGAAAGGCAGGGATCGATTAGGGATACGGATTTGGTAGGAGAAGATCCTGTCTGATGAATTCAGCTAATCTTTCTTTGAAATTGCAATTAAAAATATTGATGAGGGCAGTGCAGATGATGTGGGTTCCATGGAGTTCATTAAAGACTTTGACAAGGTCCCACACGGAGAGCTCATCCTGAAGGGAAGAGCCCAAGGGATCCAAAGCAAGTTGGCAAATTGGATCCAAAATTGGTGGAGGATTGGTTTTGTGATTGAAAGCCTTTCCCTAGCGGGTGTACCATAGGGATCTGGGCAGCAACCGTTGTGGTTTATTATATACATTAATGAGTTGGATGTTAAAGCAGAAGTTATCATTATTAGGTTTCCAGATGACATGAAAGGTGAGGGTGTTGTCCACAGTGCGGGGGATGGTCTCAGGCTACAATCTGAGGGTTGAGGCTGGATCAGAATTTCAAGAGAGTCATTTCAATTGACAAGGCAGGCAAGAGCACAGCAGGCGATGAGGGAAAGCTGATGTATTAAGCTGCATTTACTTTGATATAAAATGCCTGACAGGAAAGCAGATGAATGCACGGCATGGATAGGAACTTGGGACTGGGATAATACAGGAATTACAGAGGTACAGCTGTGGGAAGGATAAGTCAAGCAACTTCATGTTCTGGGGTACAGATGCTACAGGAAGAAGAGAAGGAGAGGCATTTGAGGAGGAAGAGGAAGATGTTTTGATCAGTGAAAACATCACTGCAGAATTTAGAGAGGATATTTCTGGCGATCACTCAGTGAAGCTGTAATAGTGCAACTGAGAAATGAGAATGGGTCGTCAGTTTGATATGACTGTACTACAGGTCCTCAGCAGTCAGCAGGAATTTGAGCAACATATATGTGGGAGATGTCAGATATTTGGTCCACAAGACGTGACATTGGTCCAGTGTTGGAGGGACAGCACAGTACAGAAAGTTCACAGTCAGCATTACCGCTCATGGTAAGCCTGGTTTCCCCTCTGTTGTACTGATGCTCGCTAAGACAGCACAGGCCTGGATTGATAACTGTAACACACCCGGTGCCGACTTATACAACAAAACTTACAGTCGGGGTAGTGATTGAGCCTGGGGTGTGTCTGTACTATGCTCCCCCTCCAGCACTATATCCATGTCATGTCTTGTTAGCTGATGTTTGGAGTCCTCTCATGGCCCTCTGCTCTGTGCACTGTGAGTGATGTTACCTCACTGCAGGATTTATTGAAGGCTCCAGATCTCCCTGCACTTTGTCTCTCTGGCTGACCGACCATCTTCAGGAGACAGAGAGTACCTACAGGAGACAGAGAGATAGACAGAATGGGAAATTAGACTGGCACTGAGTTCCACAGAGATCTGGAAATTCCCAGTCTCCATCTATGGCTTGTGCTGCTGCGTCTCTCTGGAGTGGAAAATTCTGTTGGCTCAGGATCTGCAGTAGATGCAAAAGTGAGAGGCACTGACAGAGGCAGCAATTAGACACTCACAGTGAAGGATATCACATGGAGAGAGACTGAGTGATATCACTAGAGTGCATGAAGATGGCAGGATCGCACAATTGTGTCGGAAGAACGGGTTTTGCTTCATGATGCACTAGGAAAAACTGGTCAGGGATGAGCAACCAGTGAGCAGGCGAAGTGATGGCCTAGTGGTATTATTGCGAGAGCACGTATCCCAAACCTCAGCTAATGTTCAGGGGAGGCAGGTTTGAATACCAACATTTGAAATGGTGGAATTTTAAATGAATATACATATTAAAAATTGGAATTAACAATCCATAAATAAGTATTGATAAAAATCCAAACACTTGACCTTCAGAGAAAGACAACAGTTCACTCTCACGTGGTCTGCAGGACATACCCACAGCAAAGTGTTTGCCTCTCAATTGCCCACTGAAATGGGCGAGCCAGCTGCTTAGCTCAAGGGCAGCAAGGGATGGGCAATAAAGGCTAGTCAGCCAGAGACATCCACATCCCATACCTGATTTTTAAAAAAATCCATTCAGGTTGTTCCACTGGAACTGTGCTGGGACCAGTGTGCTGGCCAATCACGTCGGTAGGTTTATGGACAGGGATTTAAACTGACAGAGAGGATGCAGGGACAGGCTTCAGGTGAAAGGAGCTTTCCAAATCCACAGAGAAAAGGTGAAGCATCAGAGCAGCATGGGAATTGGACCGAAGACAAAGGAAAGGAACAGATGGGACAAAGTTTAACTAAAACTGTACATCAGCAAATCGATTTGTGACAGGAAATTGTGGGAAAGAGTAAATTATGTTTTATTTTAATGGACAAAGTCTCTGCATCAAGGTAGATGGATTTGTGACACAGAGATAAAAGAGATGTAGACACCAGGGAATCGTGGTTCCAGGGTGAGCAAAAGATGGACATAAATATTCAATGGCTCACAACCTTGTGCAAACTCAGGCAAAATGGGCAATGCGAACAATAATGGGTAACAAAGGCATTACAGAGAAAGCATTTGGTCTCAGATCATGAAGTAGAGTCAGTCTGAATGTAAATTCTGGCTACTACTTGCCAGGGACACAAGCAGCAGAACAGTTTTAGACCACCGAACAGCATTTCATGGCTCGTCACTGCGATAAGCAGAAATTCAATGGAATTTTTAATAAAGGCACTGTGAAAATTTAGTGAAACATCAATATTCGCATAATCTAGGACAATCATTCAGACAACAGTGATATTGGAAGAGGAGTACAGAGAATTTTTTTTTTCAGTGTTTCTTTGATTAACACGTTGTGCAACTGGCTCAGGACATAACTATCGCAGAGTGACCGTTGTGTGATGAAACTTCGTGAATGAGTAATGTCACTTGGAGAGATCCTCCGGGAAATTGTGATAACGTGCAGTTTAAAGAAATATAAAGTTTTAAAGTGAATCACAGAAAGGAGAAACTACAACTAGAAACAAAAATAGACAATTACATGAGTTTGAGAGGAGAACTGACCAAGGTAAACAGGCTGAACAGACTGAAAGATGTGTCTATAAATGAACAGTGGAAAACATTTGAAGGAACAGTGTAAAACACTCAAAAGGTCATTTCACTGAAACAGACCAAACCTCAGCAAGAAATCCCCACCGGTCCCTCACTCAGGACAGAATGGATCATATTAGATTATCAGGTTGAGAAGATCACCACAAAGTACTTAAAATCCTGAAAAGAGAGAGTGTGTTAGGAGGAAGTTTTGAAGGGGTTGTAAAGGGTCTGCTAGCAGGGTGAGGGCAGTGGGAAGGGGAATCATTGTCAGGGTTTAATGACACGATAGGAACCGGGAGAGGTGAAGGTGCTGGAGGTGGTGAGAGTGTTACAGAGAGTGGTCAGGGCCTGAATGGTGTTACAAAGCCAGTACAAATTGTTGCAGCTGGAGGGGTTTGCAGAGGTAGGGAGGGACATGTGTATTTTTATTTATTCTTTCATGTGATGTGGGTATCACTGCCTAGACCAGCATTCTTTGACCCCATGCTAATTACCCAGAGATTGCTGGGGCCCTGGTGGATATATTTAATACTTTGCTGGCCACTGGTGAAGTGCTGAATGACTGGAGGATCGCTAATGTGGTTCCTTTGTTCAAGAGAAGCAGGGATAGGCCAGGTAATTACAGAGCAGAGAGCCTAACAGCAGAGGGAGGGAAATTATTGGAAACAATTGTGAGGATGAATCAACATTTACAAAGGTAAGGATCAACTCGATTTAGTCAACACGGACTTGGCAGAGGAACATACTGCCTGGACTGGAGGGCTTATCTTATGAAGAGAGTTTGACTGAGCTCGGACTTTTTTCATTGGAGAAAAGGAGGAGGAGAGGGGACATAATTGAGGTATACAAGACAATGAGAGGCATAGATAGAGTCGATATCCAGAGACTATTTCCCAGGGCAGAAATGACTAATGCGAGGGGTCATAGTTTTAAGGTGGTCGGAGGAAAGTTCGAGGGGATGTCAGAGGTGGGTTCTTTACACAGACACTTGTGAGAGCATGTAATGCATTGCCAGCAGCAATTGTGGAAGCCATGTCATTGGGGACATTTAAGAGACTACTGGACATGCATATGCTCACAGAAATTTGAGGGTGCATACATGAGGATCAGTGGTCGGCACAGCATCATGGGCTGAAGGGCCTGTTCTGTGCTGTACTGTTCTATGTTCAATGTTGTCTGTTCAAAAGGAAAATGTTTTCTATGTTTGTGCGGTCCCAAACAAGTTTTTAATATTGTGGAAGATGGGAAAGGATTTTTATCACTGAGAAGGAAAAATAGCCGAATCATTAAATGTATTAAAAAACGAAATATCTTTTTTGATGTACTTGCTTTGATCAAAGGGAATCGAAAGAAAGCAAGAATACGATGTTGCCATAAAGCATCACCAATGACCATATTGAATAGTGGAGCAAGCTCAAAATGATTCCGTGCTATATTTTTCCACCTCATCTCGATGATTCTGTATTCAATTCGAAGGGGGTCACTGATTCATTTCTTGTGCCACTACTCCATCAGTCACTCCAATTTTAAACATACCCAGTTTGGTGACATTGGAAAACCTGCAGGTCTCAGACCTATCTGGTTCAGCGCTAACAAATCTGTCAAGCTTACTTATTTATTCATAACCACAAGACTATTACCTAGCAAAGCCTACGTAACCAAAGATACAGGAACTGCTCTCCAGATGGAATGTTGAATGAAGGCGACAATTTGCTAATTTAAATGATAGTCCAGGTATCCATTCACCT
The DNA here is from genome assembly GCF_037043375.1 of Chiloscyllium plagiosum. Lineage (NCBI taxonomy): Eukaryota > Metazoa > Chordata > Chondrichthyes > Orectolobiformes > Hemiscylliidae > Chiloscyllium > Chiloscyllium plagiosum. Next base: position 2,164,703 of record NW_028270176.1, read on the forward strand.
GAGCTATCAAGAATGTAGACTAATATGTTTCGCAGTTTATGACAAGCCAACTCCTTAATATCAATAGACAGTGCCACAATTCAACTTAGTCACATGCTATTCCCATATGCCTGTCGATTTTGTTTTGAACAGCAAAAGCTCTTTATTGTTAACTTGGAAACAGTTCGACAAGTGAGAGTTGCAGACATGACAAAGACGAGGTAACAGATTGTACCTGGTGTTGTTAAGATGAAGTTCTGCTCACACAAGATGCAGGCGCTGCATGCTCACCAATGAGCAGTTGTATCTGCTGAAATACTTGTGCTCCAGCTGGTGGGCTTGATCTTAATGCGTACTCCACAGAAATGCGTCAAGAGTGTTAAATATGACTTTGGGATTCTCTGCTATCCATGTTGCTGGAAAGAAAGATAGAGGGCTATGAGCTGTTGCGTCTCAGGCAGGAAAATAATTCTCCCTCTCTGAGTTCCAACATCTAAGAATTACTCCACAACCCCCGACTAAATTTAATGAACTGCGTCGAAAATTTCCCAGAACAAAAAATACTCCCTTTATGGAAGTGCTACTTAATTTTACGTGGGTCAAGAAGTTTTTATGTGATTCATGTTTTATAACATTTGTATGAAAATGCGGTTTTCTCTGGGTTTGGGCCACTGAACAAGAAGAACTAACCATTCTGACTATCCAATCTCCTCAAGGCCAGTATGGTTCAATCAGATTACTTCTCACTTTCAGGCCAAACGAACTAAACTGTGATAATATAAGCGCTTCATTACAGGAATGAGTGCAGATAAAGTACACTGTGCAGCTTCTAAAGCCATTATGTCTTTATGTTTCACTTAAAAAGATGACATTGCAAACAGTCTCACAAATGCCCTCTACAATGCAGTAGAACATGGCTGTGTTCATAGAACTTTGAAAACTACAACACAGTACAGTAACTTCGGCCGTTGATGTTGTGCAGATAATTTGTCCTATCTAAAATCAAGCTAACTTGCATACCTTTCATTGTAGGATTGCCCATATGCCTAGCCAAAATTCGCTTACGTATCCAAAAATATCTGATTCTAGTACCACAACTGGCAATGCATTCCACGCAATCACCATTTTCTGTGCAAATAACCCAGCTCTGACACCTCCCGTAAACCTTCCACCAAACAACTTAAAATTAGATCCCCTCATGGTAACCATTTTCACCATGGGGAAAAGTCTCCGTCTCTCCACTCTATCTCTGCCGCTCATCATCTTTTACACCTCTAGCAAGTCACCACTCACCCTTCTCTACTCCAATAAGAAAACACCCTCGCTCCCTCAACTTTTCTTCATAAAGTCCAGGCAGTTTCCTAGTAAATCTACTCTTCAACCTCTCTAAAGCATCCACATCATTTCGATAATGAGGCAAACAGAACTCAACACAATATTCCAAACTTGATGTAACCAGGGCTCTGTACAGCTGCAGCATCAAAGCACAGCTCTAAAACACAATTCCCCTGTTAATTAAAGCCAATACACCATAACTCGTCTAAAAAACCATGTCAACTCAGGTGGCAACTTAGAGGGAACTCTGGGCATGCATTCCAAGATCTCTGTTTTCCTCCACACTGCCAGGATTCCTGCTTTTAACTATGTAATTATGAATCAAATTCGCACTAGCAAAATGAAGTACTTCACACTTTTATTTAAGATTGTCATTTAAGAACTTCACTCGATGCCAACGGTCTTTTCGCATCAGAGAGCGGCGGGAGCTGCGCGGAAGTGAAGGCAGAGCGCAAAGTCGGTCGGGAAGGTAAGTGATTGTTATTTTAGAACTTCCCTCGACATCCAACGGTCTTTTCGCATCAGAGAGCGGCGGGAGCTGGGCGGAAGTGAAGGCAGAGCGCAAAGCCGGTCGGGAAGATAAGTGATTGTTATTTGAGTGGGTAGTACATGTCGGGAAGAAGAGGAGGAACATACTACAGCGGGACTTCGGAGAACTAGGAAGAAGACTGAAAAGCAGGACGTACAAGTTGGTTATCTCCGGTTTGCTTCCAGTTCCTCGGGCTGGTGAGGCCAGAAACAGAGAGACAATGGACTTGAGCTTGTGGCTGGGGAATTGGTGCAGGAAGCAAGGATTTAAATTCTTGGATCGCTGGGGTATGTTCTGTGAAATACATAAATTCTACAAGAGAGACGGCTTGCACCTTAATAGGTTCGGGACCAGCATTCTGGCAGGCAGGTTTGCTACTGCAACACAGCTACGTTTAAACTAAGTAGCGGGGGGTGGGGACAAACTGGATGTTTAGAAGAAAATTGGAGGGAAAATTAGAACAAGGGAAGTCAAGAAATACAACTGTATCAATGAGGCAGAAAACTCAGAAAGGGATCATGCTGTTGTAAGGTTGAGTGAAATAGGAGTTGATGGGAAGGGTGAGGGCAGTAACAAATTAAAAATACTATCCATGAATGCACGAAGCATTGAAAATACGACGGATGAGCTTGAGGCTCTTTTGGAAATTGGCAGATACGATATTGTGGGGATAACTGAAACGTGGCTTCAAGTGGACGGGGCCTGGAAAATGAATATTCAAGGCTACACGTGCTATCGTAAGGACAGACTGACGGGCAGAGGGGATGGGGTGGCCATGTTGGTAAGGGATGATATTCAGTCCCTTGCGCGGTGGGACATAGAATCAGGGGATGTAGAGTCAGTATGGATAGAGCTGAGAAATACTAAAGGTAAAAATACCCTCTTGGGAGTTATCTACAGGCCCGCAAACAGTAGTCTGGATGTCGGATATAAGTTAAATCAGGAGCTGAAATTGGCCTGTCGCACAGAATGTTACTACAGTTGTTATGGGGGATTTCAACATGCAGGTAGACTGGGAGAATCAGGTTGGTATTGGACCTCAAGAAAGAGACTTTGTGGAGTGCCTCAGAGATGGATTCTGAGAGCAACTGGTGCTGGAGCCGACCCGGGAGAAGGCAATTGTGCAACGAACCAGAATTGGTCAGGGACCTCGAAGTGAAGGAGCCATTGGGAAGTAGTGACCATAAAAAAATGAGCTCCAATCTGTAATTCGAGAGGCAGAAGGTCAATCGGAAGTGACAATATGTCTGTTGAATAAAGGGAACTATGGAGCTATGAGGGAGGAGCTGTCCAAAGTTCAATGTGCAATACCTTAGCAGGGATGACAGTGGAGGAACAATGGTGGATATTTCTGTGTATAATGCAGAAGATGCAGGATCAGTTCATTCCAAAAAGGAAGAAGGATCCTAGGAGGAGGCATGGGTGGCCGTGGCTGACGAGGAAAGTTAAGAAACGTATAAAGTTAAAAGAGAAAAAGTATAACATAGCAAAGATAAGTGGGAAAACGGTGGACTGGGGAGCTTTTAAAGAACAACAGAGGATTATTAAGAAGAAAATACGCAGAGAAAACATGAGGTACGAAGGTAAACTGGCCAATAATATAAAGGAGGATAGTAAAAGCTTTTTTAGGTATGTGAAAGGCAAAAAAAAAGTTAAGACTAAAATTGGGCCCTTGAAGACAGAAACAGGGGAATATATTTATAATAGATTACTTACAGTGTGGAAACAGGCCCTTCGGCCCAACAAGTCCACACCGACCCGCCGAAGCGTATACCACCCAGACCCATACTCCTACGTTTACCCCTTCACCTAACACTACGGGCAATTTAGCATGGCCAATTCACCTAACCTGCACATTTTTGGATTGTGGGAGGAAACCGGAGCACCCGGAGGAAACCCACGCAGCCACGGGGAGAATGTGCAAACTCCACACAGAGAGTCGCCTGAGGCGGGAGTTGAACCCAGGTCTCTGGCGCTGTGAGGCAGCAGTGCTAACCACTGTGCCACCATGCCGCCCACAAATAATAGACTCCAGCATCTTTCCCACCACTGGTGGGCGGCACGGTGGCACAGTGGTTAGCACTGCTGCCTCACAGCGCCTGAGACCCGGGTTCAATTCCCGCCTCAGGCGACTGACTGTGTGGAGTTTGCACGTTCTCCCCGTGTCTGCGTGGGTTTCCTCCGGGTGCTCCGGTTTCCTCCCACAGTCCAAACGATGTGCAGGGTCAGGTGAATTGGCCATGCTAAATTGCCCGTAGTGTTAGGTAAGGGGTAAATGTAGGGGTATGGGTGGGTTTCGCTTCGGCGGGTCGGTGTGGACTTGTTGGGCCGAAGGGCCTGTTTCTACACTGTAATGTAATCTAATCTAATATTACGGGGAACAAAGAAATGGCAGAAGAATTGAATTGGTACTTCAGATCTGTGTTCACTGGAGATTACACAAGCAATCTCCCTGAGGTAAAAGTGGCTGAAGGACCTGGACTTAAGGGAATTTATATTTGCCAGGAATTGGTATTAGAGAGTCTGTTAGGTCTGAAGGTTTATAAGTCCCCGGGGCCTGATGCTCTACATCCCAGGGTACTGAAGGAGTTAGCTCGAGAAATCGTGGATGCATTGGTGATTATTTTCCAACGTTCGATAGATTCGGGATCAGTTCCTACGGATTGGAGTGTGGCTAATGTTGTACCACTTTTTAAGAAAGGTGGGAGAGAGACAGCAGGAAATTATAGAACAGTTAGTCTGACCTCAGTGGTGGGAAAGATGCTGGAGTCTATTATAAAGGATGAAATTACGACACATCTGGATAGCAGTAACAGGATTAGTCAGAGTCAGCATGGATTTATGATGGGGGAATCATGCTTGACTAATCTTCTGGAATTTTTTGAGTGTGTAACTCTGAAGATGGACGAGTGAAATCCAGTAGATGTCGTGTACCTGGACTTTCAGAAAGCTTTTGATAAAGTCCCACATAAGATGTTAGTGATCAAAATTAGGGCGCATGGTATGGAGGGGGGAGTACTAACTTGGATTGAAAGTTGGTTGGCTAATAGCAAACAAAGAGTAGTGATAAATGGCTCCATTTCGGGATGGCAGGCAGTGACCAGTGGGGTACTGCAGGATAAGTACTGGGACCGCTGCTTTTTACAATATTTGTTAATGATATAGACGATAGTATTAGCAATAACATTAGCAAATTTGCTGATGATACTAAGCTGGGTGGTAGGCTGAAAGGTGATGAGGATGTTAGGAGATTGCAGGTGACCTGCACAAGTTAGGTGAGTGGTCAGATGCATGGCAGATGCAGTTTAATGTGGATAAATGTATGGATATGGTGGCAAGAACAGGAAGGCAGATTACTATCTAAATGGAACCAATTTAGGTAAAGGGGCAGTACAGAGAGATCTGGGTGTTCTTGTACACCAGTCAATGAAGGTAGCTGAAAATGTGTTGCTGGAAAAGCGCAGCAGGTCAGGCAGCATCCAGGGAACAGGAGAATCGACGTTTCGTGCATACGCCCTTCTTCATTTCTAGTCAATGAAGGTAAGCATGCAGGTACAGCAGGTAGTGAAGAAGGCTAATAGCATGCTGGCCTTCATAACAAGAGGGATTGAGAATAGATTCAAAGACGTTCTTCTGCAGCTGCACAGGGCCCTGGTGAGACCACACCTGGAGAACTGTGTGCAGTTCTGATCTCCAAATTTGAGGAAAGACATTCTGGCTATTGTGGGAGTGCAGCGTAGGTTCACGAGGTCAATTCCTGGAATGGCGGGATTACCTTACTCTGAAAGACTGGAGCGACTGGACTTGTATACCCTTGAGTTTAGAAGACTGAGAGGGGATCTGATTGAGTCATATAAGATTATTAAAGGATTGGACAATCTAGAGGCAGAAAACATGTTTCCGCTGGTGGGTGAGTGCCGAACCAGAATACACAGCTTAAAAATACGGGGTAGACCATTTAGGACAGAGATGAGGAGAAACTTCTTCACCCAGAGAGTGGTGGCTGTGTGGAATGCTCTGCCTCAGAGAGCAGTGGAGGCCCAATCTCTGGATTCATTTAATAAAGAGTTGGATAGAGCTCTCAAGGATTGTGGAATCAAGGGTTATGGAGATAAGGAAGGAACAGGATACTGATTAAAGATGATCAGTCGTGATCATATTGAATGGTGATGCAGGTTGGAAGGGCAGAATGGCCTACTCCTGCACCTATTGTCTATTTTCCACACTGCAATCCATCTGCCGCTTCTCAGCCCAGCTCTACATCCGTTCAGTGTCCGGATTGGAGAATGTTATTAGAGCAGCCATGTTCCTTTATTACACTCTTTTCTGTTTTTTTTTCCTAATCATTATCCTATTCAGATTCCCACTCACATTTAATCAATGATAATCTGTTTCCTAAACAAGTACAATTAAATTACAATCGATCACATTTTGTTCTGATTCACCTATAATCATTAAGTTATCCAACTCAAAAACAGGCCCTTTAGTTCTCTGCGTCAAAGGACTGACTGGAATTCAAAATATGCGCTCTTCTGTTTCCGGCCCAGTTTGCTTTACTTTCCTTATAAATACCGATGCTTTCTGAGCAACAACATATTTTTCCAGATGCTGTACTCCGAAAATTCCCAAAATAATTTGATGATAATCCATAATGATCAAGGTTAGCATGATTATGGACGGTCGCTCTGCTACGTCCCCCATTGCTTCCTTCAGGGACCACAGTGCATTCCATTCAAACTGCGTAAATATTATGTTTTACTGTGATAGAACAGGTGTTTGTTTGAGAGGGGTTAACTGGAGCTGCTTACTCAATAACTTCAATTAATCTCAATTTATAACAGTGTCGCTGGAGAGTTTCTCTCTTGTATTAATAAACGATTCATTTCAATGTGTTATTCCATAATGATAGGAGATCATCACCTTCAATAGTCGCCGAGATCAACAACTCCAGAGAGCGGGAGAGGAGAGATTGGAATCAGAGAACAATAGACTTGAACGAAACAACAATGGGCCGGAGTTTATCCTGGGATCTTTACTGGCTTTCACAAGACTGGGCCTGGTTGGATTTGCGGATAAGAGCTGTACTTTGGGTGATTCAAGCTGGTTACTATCCCACCCTCGCTGTCGTTGGTGTTCCTGGTAAGATTATCTGAGCATTAACTCCATAAACTATGTTGCATAGGAATAGCATTCTAATTAGTTAAATTATGAAAGGATTGAAGCAACTGCTCTAGTTTCCATCAATAGACTCTATGTTTTTGTCAGGTAGGTAAAAACAATGACTGCAGATGCTGGAAACCAGATTCTGGATCAGTGGTGCTGGGAGAGCACAGCAGTTCAGGCAGCACCCGAGGAGCTGTAAAATGAACGTTTCGGGCAAAAGCCCTTCATCAGGAATACAGGATTTCTGATGAAGGGCTTTTGCCCGAAACATCGATTTTACTGCTCCTCAGATGCTGCCTGAACTGCTGTGCTCTTCCAACACCACTAATCCATAATCTATGTTTTTGTCAACCAACTTTAATACCTATATCTAAGAATGAAACAAACTGACATACAATCCCCAGGCGTGAACTTGCCCTGAGTTTATATTTGTCACCGCACTACCAGCACTGCGCTCTATCAAGTGGACAATACCCTTCGTCTTCACCTCAGTCTGACTGTCGATACTGAATCTGTATGCTTCTTAAATTCAGATTTCGGTATTCCAATTTCCTTCCAACTACAATTCTTAATTGCAACTAATTCAATCAGAAATATTTATTGCTCGCTGTCAACATATGTTGATATCCTGGGGAGACATGAGACTGCCACAGTGTTGATGCACTTGAAACCCACACCTCCAGGCTCAAACCGTGGGACATGAGTGGAACTCCACCCCATTCCCTTGCAGCTTCTGTAATTTAAAACAAATACCTGCTCACCAATACCAATATTTTAGTGATTTTACTTTCCTCATCCTGCCACGTTTATGTTCGTTTGGTGCAGGATATTTCTTTCCTTGCTGAGTTTGTTCTATACGCGACTTCACAGCAATACAAATGTCAGTGGTTCTGAACTATCCTCGAGAATGGCCGAGCAAGCCACGCAATTCAGGGAAAATCAGGATAGGTCACAAAATCTGGTTTTACCTATATTGCATATGTCACAAAAGATTTCTTCAAAAAAGATGAATCCCTTTCCTCTGTTATCACAATTTTTTTCCTGAAAATCCTTTTTCATTCACATATGTACCTAATTCGCTTCTTAAAGTGTATCCCATTCTCTATGTTTCTCCAACTGACTTTGGCGTTTCCCTGCACAAAACCGTTGGGCGTGATTCTGACCGTCAGAAAATGGTATGAATTCCACTATCAAGTATTTCATTGGAGAGATGAAGTGTCCAGTCTTGCGGGTTGCTGAGATTAATTGGACATCTGAAAGATCTATATTAGAATGGTGAAAAACAGAATGCACCAAAGACAGGAAAGAGGAGTATTCTGATCAACACCGAGCTGGACACCTCTGTATTAGTGGAATGTGACGTGATGACTCATTGGAAATTTGGTGCAGGTATTGTTAAATTTTCCTCTCAGTTGTGCTGGAGATTCAGTGACGATCTGCAAAGTCACTGACAAAGTGAGGAAATACCGTTGATACGGAGAAGCTCTGTGAGGAGGAAGGAAGATGAGGTTGGAGAGGTCAGGGAGCAGAGGCAGTTTGCACTTGTCTGACAAATCTTGAATTTTCGAGGAAGACTTTCCCAACAAATTCATAATCCAAGAACAGAGAATGAGGCAAGCCTGGTTCAATTATGAGGCGGTGTCAACATTTCGTGCCTCAAGTTTAACAAACATTGGGTGTCACATCAGGATGAGAACTATGCTCACATTGGCCAGGTAGGTCATAGTTCTGTACAATTTCTACGACCAAGAACATTCCAGGCAGGTTTGGGTGACATTTTCGTTAATGTCATGATGCTGTCAATCGCTATGCTCATTAGATAGTAGAGGTCACCACTTCTGGGCGAGGGACACGTATTCTTTCTGTCTTCATGGGCGGGTGACAGAAAGTCTTGCGGAAATGCCATTGAACTGACTAAATTGCATAGAGTTGCAGATATCTATGGGATTTTGGTGTCTTTGTCTTGGCCAGATTTTATTGTTCATTCCAAGTCGACTGGATGAGATGCTAGTCGGTTGTTTTGTTGATCTACTGCAGTCTGGTTGGTGTAGTCGGAACCTGAATACCGTTCAGAGGGAGATCCAGGAGTTTGATCCTGCAATCCTGAAGGACGGTGATATCTATTTCAAATCAGGTTGACAAGTGGTTTGGAGGGGAACTTGCATGTGACTGTGTTCCCAAGTATCTGCTGCCCTTGGACCTATTTGTAGATTGAGAAGGTGCTATCGAAAGGACTTCAGTATCGTTCTGCAGTGATCATTATAAAGTCTATAACAAGTAATTATGGGGAATTGCATGAAGGTAATATTGGTGAAACGCAGGTCGTCCAGATAGCATTTGTACAGGAAAATGCCAGGAGACTGGGAACTGAAGTGGTCCATTTGGCCTTTCCAGTTCTGACATTCGACAAGACCGTGACTAATCCAATTCTGATTTGTCATCAGCTTCTCCTTCACCTTCAAATATGGTTTACAGCCTTTTTAACAGGAATATATACACCTTCCCCTTAATTGTTTACGAATACTTCACCTCGACCATCTTTAGTGTTTTTAACATGGTAACGATGGGTCAGGTGAGTGAACCAGAATGCGGGCAAATGGATAAATGAGGGTTAATGTGAAATTACCCATTAGCAGAAATAATATTTTTTTTTAATTGCATTTATCAAAATGACGAGAGATGACAGAGCATAAGTTACAGAGGGATCAGGGCATCCTCGTGTATGGAATGCAGAATAATTGAGTCAAGAGGAGTGGAGAACGTTCACAGGACTGGATGGTAGCGCCTGCCACACAGTATGTTCTAACTCTTATCTAGCGAAGAAACTGTGAGTTGACTCGTAATAGTAATAACTCATAATGCTTATTTATTTAACACAACTAATATTATTATAATAAAATACACTCCAAACAAACAGATTACACTATAAACCTGTTCAACTATCTTATGTTTTATCTTAACTCTGAATGCTCCAATACCACCACACGAGATCTTGGCCTTGATCCATGAATTATGATCGTCTCGTCTTCGTCCCGTGCTCCTAGGCATGCCTTACCTTCTCGGTGGTTGACCGAGAGTTGCCGCTCCTGAAGGTGGGGTTACAGTGATTCTTGTCTGTAAACCTGATTGCTCCCATTTGGGAGGGTTGTCGCTATCCTCCAATCCATAGATCAGTGTTCGGTGACCTTGATTAAATGAACCCAAACAGGAGTTGACATGTCGATGGCAGGGTGGTCCTTGAGCACCCATTCCTGGAAGTTTTAGTTGCACAAAGGTGAACCCTCTGCAAATAAGCGTGTGAGGTGCCGCTGTGTCTGGTAAGCAATTCCATATTGTGATTGATCTGGGCAAGGCATTCAGGTCAATTACATCAATTTAAATTCAAGTGAATATTGTGTGATCTGCAGCGGTTTCGTCAGTTACATGCTGTCAGTCGGTTGCTGCAGGTTGTGTGGGTTCCACAGCTTGTTGATTAGCACGATCACTTTGGGCAACGCTAGGCTGAATTTCCCAACATGCCTCCCCTTTTGGCGATTTTTTTTTTTGTAAATCCATCAGTTTGAGTACTGTCCGCCCACAGAATTTAGAAGCTTTCGGGGTAATGTTTCAGTGATGCCAAGCACTTGGTGTCGGTTACTTCAGTTGGTTAGAGACGGTTTTAAAAGCAGAATAATTGCAATGACATGGGTACTCCTCGCCATGTCTGTGTGAGTTTACAGCTTAATTGATTGGAGTATCTCCACAGGGAAGATTTTATAATGGGCAGTGAAGCTTTAAGAAACTTTTTTTTTCCGATGACGACCTGAAACTAGTGAGGCGATATAATGAATTCCAGCACAATGACTTGAGCAATAAAAGTGAATGCACGAACTCCATATTTGTAAGTGACACAGACGGAAGGAGAAGGTAAATGATGAAGATGACGCAAGCAGTTTATCATGGGATGAAATATCTGAAGTGACTGTGCAAAAATTGGCATCTGTCATATAAAAATTAAAAGTTTGTGATGACGCACTGTTTTCAATAAAACGATTACGATTTATTTGCGAATGATTCGAGAAAGCCATAGCACAGAAGAACTTCAGTTTCTGTATTGACCAACAGAAAACTTCTCGCAGGTTACAGGAAATACAAATTTACCAATGGCAATTATTTCAAACATGGTGATGTCTAAACACACACAACTTTCCTTGCAGATCGCGCCTGCAATAATATGAACTGTTCTGCACCTCTTTTCTTCGGGTATGGCAGATGCAATGGCAGCGGGTGAAAGAAGGTTCACAAAACAAATCCAGACAATTGAGGCGTTTTCTTATGAAAAGAGGTTGAGTTGTTTACTTATGCATTCACTGCACTTTGGAAAAATGAGAAGAAATAGTTATGAAAAAAAGTGTGCTTGACCGGTTAATTGCCAAATAAAAAACGTTGTTTCTGTTTGCAGGAGAACCGAGGACCAGAGGGCACAGCTCATCCTAAGGGATCTTTTTTTTTAGGCGAGATGAGGAGGAAATTTTCCCTCCGAGGGTAATGTGTTACTGGCTATCAGTTAGTATATTGAAGACCAATGTAGGGCAAATTTTTCATCAGTATGGATTCGAGGGCTGTTGGGATAAGGCGAAATTCTGAATATGAAGATTAACAAATGAGCCATTATGATACTGAATGACACAGCAGACATGATGGGCTAAATGTCATGGGTTAAAATCGAGCTCACCCTAAACAGCGATTTGCTTCCCTTTCAGTGGTTGGTGAGACTTTGCCATTCTCTGCCTTAAAATGTGGTGGAGACAAAGTCTTACATTTTATTTCAATTCAAAGGCAGATAGACTCAAGGCCAGCGAGAGGGGAAGGATTTTCGAAGTTAGAGAGGAATTCAAAGCTACAATCATATCAACTATGATCCTATTAAAACAGGGTACTGTTGGGCTGGACGTTTCTGGTTTTATGTGATAAAGTGTTAATAAATTAGATAAAATACATCCCTGGCCTTAAAATATAAGTGATAGTTTAAAAATGTGAGTGGACTTACCAATAAGCTTCATCATAATTTTCACACATGCATTGCGAGCGGGAAGTCATCAATTCACTCCTCAGTCCTCAGCAGACGGCTGGAAACAAGGCCAGCTTGCCAACTTTCCTCATGAGACTATCTGTTCATACAAGCCATCAATTGGCTAAACTTCCTCTGGACTGCCCCAGTGTTATTTAAGTATTTACAAAAAAAACATACCTAATCCTAACAGAGTATTCATGATGTAATCTCATGGATGTCTTGTAAAACTGTAGTGTAGCATCTTTACTGTAATGTTCAATTCCCCCACACAGATAGAGACAATGAGGTTTTCGCTGTGATCTGTTAATTGATCATAATGAGCCAGATTTGGTGATTAATCTGATGGAATTTATAATATTGCCCAAAAGGTGAATTATATAATAAATGGTATGTCCTAGTAATATAAATTCATTTCTATTTCTCCCTCATGTTCCACAGACATTTTATGCACTAATCAGTACAGAGTGTGCTATTAAATCATAGGCAGCAAGCGAGGAGCAGGAGAATCAATGTGTCGGCGGAAGTTATTTGTCACTGAATCGCACAAGCCTTTGTCATCATTACCCACCATAATCTCCTCTCATAGCCGATGTCTGAGCGTTTTTATGTAAAACCGCAGCAACATATCTTACACTACTGTGCGTTTCCTACCACTTTTCAATTCCATCATCAAGACTTTCATCTATTTATGCATCCATTAAATCCTCCATCTTTGCCTATGCCTCAGCTCCTCTCTTGCTGAAACCTTCATCCAAGTCTTTGATAGCTCCAGAGTCAAGTATTTTCATGTCTCATTGCTTCCATAAACTTAAACTCATCGACAATGCTGCTGTCTATCCATCAATCCACTCAGAGTTCCATTCACCATCAGTGTGATACTCACTGACCTGCAAAGTCCCATTCACACATCATCCGTTTACTCACTAAACTACATTGTCCCGTTCAAAAATAACTGACCTACCCTTTCCTATTCACCCTTACTTCTGTACTCACTGACAACACTGCCTGGTTCACCCATCAACCTGTAACCATGACCTATACTGGCTTCTGGTGTGCTCAAATCCCATTTTATTGATTTAAATCATATGAGGATCCCACTATGGCATTACGTCTCCAATGGTCTGCCTCCCAAATCATTTTTAGTATGTTGCTCAGACCTTCCCCCTTCCCGCTCTGTCCAAATGTCTATTTAAAGCAAATGTCTTTGCCTTTGATTCCCGCCCTGACCATGATTTTAACTGACTGTAGAGTTGCTGCCATAATGTTTTTTATTTGTGTTGTCTTTCACTTCCAAGTGTCTCGTACTTGGTGCTCAATGTTGGATAGGGCATTTTAGGAATTTTGACGGGCGTGTATAAAAGTTGTTTTGTGCCTACCCATTGAAAGACTGTATTTGGCACTGTCATTTGATGATGTTTTTACCTACATGAGGAAGCCCGACCTCCACCACCACACCATGGGAAGGTTGAAAAAGACCAGGAGTCTAATTAGTCCTTTTGAATTAATTGTTGAATAAAGTGATTTGGCAAGGTGAACGAAGGGATGTTCAGTTGACGAACGGTGGTAAATGTTAGTCACATACTTCATAACAATCAAAAAAGCAAAACGCAATTGATGAAACGATGAAACGTTCATAATCAACAAATGTCATCAACGTGAGTACCCAATACAAAAAGATCAGACACACATCATCATGAAAACTGCTGGTCGGCGAGTCGTTTTTCTTTTTTACAATCAAATACTTGACTGAAGTAAAACAAATAAAGTGGGAGAAAATTGATAGGAAATTACATTGCAAAAAGATATCAGGAGAAATAACATGTGGTTGTACGTGAGCATGTCAAAATGCAAAAGAGTAGCTCAAATCTATTTGGGAAACTAGGAATTGACACTGGGGACTTTTACACAGGAGCAATGGGGATAGCAGATAATTCAAATCATTATTTTGAATTGATGGTCTTAATGGTGAGATACAGAAACACCCCAACGTATGTACAGCTCTTAACAACAGGAACAATCTTCAAAAGGGCCTATTTTCGTGGCAAAAGCAATGAGAAGAGAGACAAACTATCAACCAGCAACTGATGGTCTGTTTCCACTTTTTAAAAATAATTTACCACAGAGTTATTTCTGGCATTTTTAAGATGTCATTGAAATCACAAGATACCAGGAGGTTTCTGGTAGATTCAAAAAAATTGCTCACGGGATTGCCATCTTCAAGGAGGCAGGAAAGACAGAAAGGTAAAAACTATAGATCTGATAGCCTTATATCTCTGATGAGGAAACTGAGTCTGTTCGAAGAGAAACTGTTCAGCAGGGCACTTAAAAAAAGAAATGGATTCAAAAGTCAACCTCGTATTCTGAAAATTAAGTTGTGTCTACAAACGTGTTGAGTTGTTTGAGGATATGTCAAGCGGTGACAAAAAGTAGGCTGCGTATTTAGTTTTGTTAAGCGATTTGCAACGTACAACATAAAATGTGTATTGCAGAAGCTAGACTCTTGTGTGTTTTTGTCAGAGATTGAACAACCGTTAAGACACAGAAGAGTGAGTCAAACTGTTTCTCTTTGTTTGTAAGGATACATTTAGTGCATTACCACAGCCATCTGCACTTGGACGCTCATTAATTACTCACTATAATAATGAATTGGAGGAGGAGGCAAAACACAATCTTTCGACAGTTGATGATGACATAAAATAGTTTAGAGTGCATGGAATGATAATGATAACAAAAAATTGCTAAAAGCGAAATAGGTAGATGGTGTTCATTGGAACAAAATAATGAGTTCGGGATAAGTACACCAAACAAAAAACACTATAGTTTTCACATGCAGAGAGATTCTAAATAAAAGAGCAGAACAGAAAATCTGTGTTTTGCTGTGCATGGAATTTAAAATGTTAATATGCAGGTGCATCAAGAATCTAGGTCAATTTACTCGGCTGATCATTGCGTTAAAGAAGTTGACTTACAGTTAGAGTCAGAGACCATGTTCTCTGTGACCACAATCGATAGTTCCGAAGGTCGTGTTGACGCTGTGTTTTCGGGATATCTTATCTAGTTTCTAGAGGAAATTTGTGTGGGAGCGAAAAGATCCAGTGGTCGTGGCGCACACCGGTACAAATGAAACAGATAAAATGAGGGCAGAGGCCTTGACAAGGTGGTGCGGTGGGGCTGGGGTCGAACAGCTCGAGGATAAACTAAGAAAAACAAAACCAAGAAGGTATTGTTTTCTGGATTACGACATAAGCCACGCGCTAATTGCCACAGGCTCACGAAAATTAAGTAAATAAATGCTTGAATCAAAGATTGGTGTGGGCTAAATGGATATGAATTCTTGGGACATTGGCACCAGTACTGGTGAAGAAGGGAGTGTTCTAATGGGATGATCTTCACTTGAACCATGTTGTGACCAGTGTTCTGGCAAATCACATAACTGAATGGCCTGCACAGAATAGATATTAGGAAGATGTTTCCATTAGTAGGAGAGACTCGCACCAAGGGCACCGCGTTAGAGAAGAGGGAAAACCTTTTATATTGGAGATAAGGAGAATCCTCGTCAACCAGCGAGTGATGAATCTATGGAATTCACAGCAACAGAAGGCTGTGGTGCCCATTTAATTGACCTATTTAAGAGTTAGATAGATAGGTTTTTGTGTATCAAGGGGATCAAGTGTAACGGCCAGAAACAGGGAGAATTGGGTTGAGAAACTTATCAGCTTTGATTGAATTGAGGAGCAGTTGCAACAGGCTGAATGGCCTAATTTTTGCTCCGTGGTCTTATAGTCTTATGGTATTACCAACGAGGTAGTTCTTTAATACTTGTTTCGGAGCTACTGGTATTGGACTGGTGTGGACAAAGTTAAAAATCATATAACACCCAGTTATTGTCCAACAAGCTTATTTGAAAGTACACGGTTTCGAGTTCTCCTTCATCAGGTAGTCACAGGCACAGAATTATAGGACACATAATTTATAGTAAAATATATTTACTGTAAATGTCGTATTCTATGATGCTGCCCCACTCGCTACCGATGAAGGAGCAGTGCTCAGAAAGCTGGTGCTTCCAAAAAAGCCTGTTGTAATATAATTTGGTGGTGTTAGAATTTTAATTTTATTGTTTGTGGTAGAAAGGAACGAAGAAGC
This sequence comes from Chiloscyllium plagiosum, assembly GCF_037043375.1. Taxonomy (NCBI): domain Eukaryota; kingdom Metazoa; phylum Chordata; class Chondrichthyes; order Orectolobiformes; family Hemiscylliidae; genus Chiloscyllium; species Chiloscyllium plagiosum. Next base: position 2,180,905 of record NW_028270176.1, read on the forward strand.
ATATTGTTAAAATCCGTGAGATTCAAAGGGTGTTTGACAAAGGAATGTTGAGTAGATTTTTCCAAACCGACTGAAGTCTGGGACTAGGGGCGACTTATTTACTGATCTCGGGATATTCGTTTTAAACTGGGATGCAATGGAATATCTTCTCTCAGAAGGCAGCGAGCCTGTGATCTCTTGAACCAAGAGATTTCTGGAGACTCAATCACTGAAAATATTTTCAAAAGCAAGTCGATTGATTTTTTGTCCTACTTGAGTTGAGCAATACAAGGAGTGGCATGAAATTCGATTAGATGACTGGAGTATGTCAGGTTTGATCATAATGAATGAAAGGTTGAAGTTCTCAATGACATAATCTTGTTCCTATTCCTTATGTTCCTCTGTACTGATTTTGAATAATCAGTGTTTTGCTCCTGGAAGTTGTGTTGTGAAATGCTGCATTCAGGCGGACCAAATGATCAGGTGATTCAAGTCTGGGCGAAGTTATGTGCTGCATTCACAGTCAAACTAGTTAGAACATGCAACGTAGAATAGTACAGTACAGGAATAGGCCATTCGTCCGACAACGTTTTGCCGACCGTGACGCAAAATTATCTACGCCCTTCTGCCTGCCGTTATTCCATAACTCTCCACCCTTTTCATATTCATATGCCTGTCAAGACGTTTCTTACACCTCCCTTTCACCTCTGTCATCACCACCACCCATAGCAGTGCGTTCCAGCCTCCTGCCAATCTCTTTTGAACTTCCCCACAATCATAAATGCATGCCCAATAGTTTTTGATATTTCATCACTGTGACAGAAATTCTGACCGTCAACTTTCTTTAGGTATCTCATAATTTTCAAGAATTATATCAAGTCTCTCCTCAGCCTCTGTACTCCAGAAAAACAGCTCGAGCTGCACCCGCTCCAAAATCTCTTCATGCTTCCTGTCATGTAGCGGCCACATTTGAACGCAATGCTCTTAGTGCAGCCAACGGAACGCTCTTATGAAGCTGCAAGATAACATTCAGAGCCTTTTACTCAATTTCCCGATCAGAGAAATCAGGCATGTCATATGTCTTCTTTACTACCCTCTATAATTGTTTGATCACTTAAAGGGAGTTGTGTGCTTGAACACCAAGATCCTTCTACACATTAATGCTGTTCAGGGTTCTATCACTAATCGTGGACTTTTTCTCGACATTTGATATCCCAAAAATGCAGTACCTCACATTTACCAAGTTAAAACTCAACATGCCATTTCCCCTCCCATACCCCTAACTGATATATATCCCACTGTATCATTCAAAATTATTCTAAATTATTCTCCTTTGAGCCAGCCACTTATGAATCCACGCAGCCAAGTCACCGTAAATCCCATGTATTGTAACCTTCTGAAAGAGCCTTAAAAAGAGAGTTGCAGTGGTCGGGAAGGTACTGCCAGTGGTGGTGTTGGTGATGTTAGATGCGATAAGGACGGTTAAGAACATTTCGATATGCACATGAAATGGAAGAAACGGAGGGTTATCGGCCAACGGCAGGCAGAAGGGTTTATTTTTATTTGGCGTCATGTTCAATATAACTTTTCTAAAGCCTTATTAAAATCCGTGCCGGCAACATCCACTATTCCACCCTCATCAATCATCTCCGTCAACTCTTCAAAAAAATCAAACAAGTTAATAAACATGATCTGTCCAATAGAACGCCAGGCTGACAGTCCTTAGTTAGGCATTGTTTTTCGAAATAATCGTAATTCCTATTCCTGAGAATTCTCTCCAAAAACTTCCCAAGCACTGTTGTGAGATTCATGAGCCTAGACTTTCCTATATTATTCTTGTTTCCCTTCTTGAAAAAAACGAGGACAACATTAGCTATGCGTCAATATTTCGGAACCTTCTTTTATTGAATGGAGTATTGAATACAAACGTTATCAGGACATATTTCAATTGGATAAGACTTTGGCCGGCCACATTTGGAATATTGCATTCAGTTCTGGTCGCCTCAATACCAAAACGATGTGGATGCTTTGGAGAGGTTGAAGAGGTCGTTCACTAGGATGTTTGCTGGTGTGGAAGGCACTCGCTGTGAAAAGATGTTGAATAGATGAGGATTACTTTCATTAGAAAGACAGAGGCTGGCGAGAACCTGACTGAGGACTCCAACACCATGAGTCGTATGGACAAGGTGGATTACAAGAAACAGTTGATCCCATAGTGGGGGGATCAATTACTTGTGGTAACGAGTTCAAAGTGAGAGAGGAAAATAGTACTGTGCGTAGAGGTTGGTGGGTGCCTGCAATCTGCTGCCAGCGGAGCTGCTAGGGACGGGTGCGGTAGCGCTACTTAATATGTATCAAGACAGATTGGAGAATGGGTGGGGAGAAAGGGGGCACAGCCGATTAGAATATATGCGACAGGTTCAGAGAGAGAATCTTGATCAGCACAGGATTGGAGGACCGAAGGGACTGCTCCTGTGGTGAAACTTTCTTTGTTCTTTGTGCTTTGATGCATGTCTGCATTGCTGGACTTCTCTTTCGACCCCAGATACTACTCTGAGCACGTGATGGGCTAAGACCAGGCTCGGTGGTCTAGTGGTGTGGTCTCCTGTGGGAAGAGAATGGTCTGCCTGTGTGTTGATCCATCCACCAGGACCTCCGTGTCTCTATCGACAAATCATTGTGTGATTGTCCCATATATGCCTTGCTCAGGTTAAACTGTGCAGGCAGCTCTCAACTGAGAAAGTTCAATCCTGTGCCCGTTGGCCTTTGAAGGTTGGCATCAGTTTCAGGGATCACAGAACATTCAGAGACATCTCAGGGATGGTGAGTACCTCCAGCCATGATGGATGGGAGAATCGGGATGCACATAATGAGAGTGACACCATGGTGTGAGGAGGGTAGCTAATGAGCTGAGTTCGCTCAGATAGCTCCAGGAAACTAGCTCGGCCTCGTGGAGATAAATCCTCTGTTGCACACAGTGAAAATGACACTGGGGCAGATTACTCTTAAATCTAGCCCAATGAACCGAGTATTCTGCTTACTCCACTTCCAGTTAGAAAGCTTGCAGAACAAATTCTCATTCAAGACTCTTCAGCATCTGACCACACGCCAACACCTCATTCACACGTCCTTCCGAGAATCACTGACTCATGTTGCAGGATACTATCGACGCATTTATATTTCATCATTCTAAAACCTGTGAACATGTCCTGCCACTGACATTGTTTCTCAGTCTCTCATTTTCTGTCTATTTCCCACAGTTCTCCCATATGTTGGCATTTCAACGAGTTTCCTGCCATCTCTCTCTGGCAGTGATTTTCACACCCACAACACCCCTAGTCATGGCACAACGGAGATACCGAGCTCTACATGGATGGGAGCTGCACAACCTGTCACTTTCACTATCGGTTGTAAGTTTCCCCATGCTGACCAGTGATGGAACACACTGTTAGCCAACAACGCACTGGTCGTGGTATTCACTGCTCTCCATGCTGGGAGGATAACTGATCCTTGTTCATAGATTAAGTGACTGGCGTCCGTTGCACAGCTGTATTCGTTGGATATACCTCACCTGGGTTTTTATATCTGTACACTGGTGAGGTCGGCACAGATGCCAGTGCAGGACAGATTATCTGAAACAGGTTTATTGATCAATGTGTTTGAGATCTACACAGGTTCAAATACTCGACAGATACCTAGTCCACGTTTATAGGTTAATGCACGAAAATCCTTACTTGGTCTGAACTACTTGTGATTCCGACGCAGACTCTTAACTGCCTCTGAGAGATGAACAATGAACGCTGGTCCAACCATTGATGCCCCCTTCGTGTGAGTGAATTAAAAAAGACGTGTCTGCGCAGGTTCTGTGTGGTGGATTGATAACGTGCTATTGACTGAATGATTGATTGATTTAGTGTCATGTGAAACCAAACTGCAGTGAAAAAATTTGCTAATGAGCAGTGCCCACAGGTCATACCAAGCAAGGATATATAGATCAGAAGTACTTAGACTGAGGGACAGTGGTTTACATGTACAGGTAGTGGAACAGGCAAGAGCAATGCCAGGAAAATCAGCAAAACCTGAGGAGAGAGACTGCATTCATTCATCTAATAACAGCCTGGAAGAATTTGTTCCTAAACCACTTCTTTAAAAGCTCAGGCTTCTGTGTCTTCTTCCTGATGGGCTGTGTACCACCCTGACCATCACGGAAGCCAACCTGCCATCCATGAACACCAGTAGCACTGCTTATTTCCATGTAAAGTCTGCCAACATTATCACGTACCACGCCCAAACTAGCTTCTGTAGTTTCTTATGGTCCTGTGCACAGCAGTTGCCATAGCAGAGGCTTTCGGTTCCGGATAATCTGCACCCACAGCCCCTTCCTGCACGTGCAGCACAACTGTGATTGTTCTGGCAATTTCCAAATGAATGTCATCTACAAATTCGCTGACACCAGCACCACAGTGTTCTTCCAATGATGCATAAGTTGTTGAGAGTCTTATGGTCACGCCGAATTTGCTGAGGCGTTTGAGGAAGAAGAGACGTTGTTGAGCCTTCTTGACCGTTGGATCTACGTGGGAGTTCCAGGACACATTGTCGGCTATCATCATTCTGAGGAACTTAATTCACCCTTTCAACCTCAGTTTCATTGATGTGGATGAGGCCGTGTCCTGCTCGTTTCTTTCGGCAGTCAAAGATTAGTTCTTTAGTTTTGCTGACGTTGAGAGCGAAGTTGTTCTCATTGCATCACGTCAACAAGCCCTCGACCTTATTTCTGCATTTTGCTTCGTATTTTTCATTTATACTTCCTACGATGGTGCTGTTGTCAGCAAACTTGTCGATGGCATTCCATTGGAAATTGTCAACACAATCACGGTTGTACAAGGCGTGCAGGCAGGGGCTGACGGTCCATCCTGCGGGAGCCGCAGTGTTGAGTGTTATCATGAAGGAGGTGCAGTTACATCTTCTCACTGATTGCGGTCTGTGAGTCAGAAACTGAGGATCCACTTGCAGTGAGCGGAGACGAGACCAAGCTCACGCAGTTTTGAGACCAGTGTGGAGGGGATAATGGTCTTAATCTAACTAACCATTTCAGCTGATCAGGCAATGCCTTTATTCTGTATGCACATCACTGTATGCACAGCAGAGGAAGTGACGGCAAGCAGAGGGGCAGCCGGGAAGGAGAACTGTGAGTATAAATACTCACTGTTTCACCACCAACGGTCATTTGAGTGGGAGCAGCGGCCGAGTTGAGGTGAACCCGGGAGACTACAGCTAAGGTAAGAGTTTTTTTCAAAATTACTTACCTGTAGCGGGCATCGGTGTTTTTGTTTTCTCTCTCCTTCACAGAAAGAGCGGGAGCAGCAGAGGAAGTGACGGCAAGCAGAGGGGCAGCCGAGACCCGGAAGCAGTTAGTGTAAGCTTAGCTGGGTTAGTTTTTTCCCCCTTTAAAAGCGTGAAAGAGACTCACGTTTGGTATGTTGCCTCCCAGGTGCAAGGGTACGTGATGTCTCTGATCGTGTTTTCCGGGTCCTGGAGGGGGAGGGGGAGCAACCCGAAGTCGTGGTCCACATTGGCACCAACGACATAGGTAGGAGGAGCGCTGAGGATGTTAGACAGGCTTTCAGGGAGCTAGGTTGGAAGCTTGGAGTTAGAACAAACAGAGTTGTTGTCTCTGGTTTGTTACCCGTGCCACGTGATAGAGATTCGAGGAATAGGGAGAGAGAACAATTAAATGCGTGGCTTCAGGGATGGTGCAGGAGGGAGGGGTTCCAGTTTTTGGATAACTGGGGTTCTTTCTGGGGACGGTGGGACCTCTATAAACAGGATGGTCTACACCTGAACCTGAGGGGAACCAGTATCCTTGGGGGGAGGTTTGCTAGTGCTCTTGGGGGGGGGGGGGGTTTAAACTAACTCGGCAGGGGCATGGGAACCCAGATTGTAGCTTCAGGGTGCAGGGCCTGGAGTGTAGGGAGGTGAGGAACATGGCATCAATTTCCAAGGAGGGTGCCTGTAAACAGGGAAGTGGCTTGAAGTGTGTATACTTCAATGCAAGAAGTATACGAAATAAGGTAGGTGAACTTGCAGCGTTGGTTGGTACCTGGGACTTTGATGTTGTGGCTATTACGGAGACATGGCTAGAACAGGGACAGGATTGGCTGTTGCAGGTTCCGGGATTTAAATGTTTTAGTAGGGTCAGAGGTGGGGGTAAAAGAGGGGGAGGTGTGGCATTGCTTGTCAAAGATAGTATTACAGCGGTGGAAAGGACGATGGATGAGGACTTGCCATCTGAGGTGGTTTGGGCTGAGGTTAGGAATAGGAAAGGTGAGGTCACCCTGTTAGGAGTCTTTTACAGGCCTCCTAATAGTCCTAGAATCATTGAAGAAAGGATTGGGAAGGTGATTCAGGAGATGAGTGACAGTAATAGGGTGGTTGTTATGGGGGACTTTAACTTTCCTGATATTGATTGGGAAAGCTATAGCTCAAGTTCGTTAGATGGGTCAGTGTTTGTTCAATGTGTGCAGGAGAGTTTCCTGACACAATATGTAGACAGGCCAACAAGAGGTGAGGCCATACTGGATTTGGTTCTGGGTAACGAACCAGGCCAGGTGTTAGAATTAGAGGTAGGTGAGCACTTTGGGGATAGTGACCATAATTCGGTGATTTTTACACTCGTGATGGAGAGGGATAAGTGTGTACTACAGGGCAAGAATTATAGCTGGGGTAAGGGAAATTATGATGCGGTGAGGCATGACTTAGGATGTGTGGCTTGGAAAAGTAGACTCCAAGGCAAGAGTGTAAATGATATGTGGAACTTGTTCAAGGGGCAACTATTGAGTGTCCTTGATAATTATGTACCTGTCAGGCAGGAAGGAAAGGGTCGTGCGAGGGAGCCGTGGTTTAATAAGGAATTGGAATCCCTTGTTAAATGGAAGAGGGCGGCCTATCTCAAGATGAGACGTGAAGGTTCAATTGGGGCGATTGAGAGTTATAGGGTAGCCAGGAAGGACCTGAAGAGAGAGCTAAAAGCAGCAAGGAGGGGACATGAAAGGTCCTTAGTAGATAGGATTAGGGAAAACCCTAAGGCTTTCTATAGGTATGTTAGGAATAAAAGAATGACTAGGGTAGGAATATGTCCAGTCAAGGATAGTAGGGGGAAGTTGCGTGTGGAGGCGGAAGAGATTGGGGAGACACTGAATGAATACTTTTCTTCAGTATTCACTCAGGAACAGGGCATTGTTGTCGATGAGAATACTGAGGCACAAATAAGTAGAATGGATGGCTTTGAGGTATGTAGAGAAGAGGTGTTGGAAATCCTGGAAAAGGTGAAAATAGATAAGTCCCCTGGGCCTGATGGCATTTATCCTAGGATTCTCTGGGAAGCAAGGGAGGAGATTGCAGAGCCATTGGCCTTGATTTTTATGTCCTCTTTGTCTACAGGAGTAGTCCCAGAAGACTGGAGGATAGCAAATGTGGTTCCCTTGTTCAAAAAGGGGAGTAGGGACAGCCCTAGTAACTATAGGCCGGTGAGTCTCACTTCTGTTGTGGGCAAAGTCTTAGAGAGAATTGTAAGGGATAGGATTTATGCACATCTAGATAGGAATAATGTGATCAAGGATAGTCAGCATGGTTTTGTGAAGGGCAAGTCGTGCCTCACAAACCTTATTGAATTCTTTGAAAAGGTGACGAAGGAGGTTGATGAGGGGAAAGCGGTAGATGTGGTATATATGGATTTTAGTAAGGCGTTTGATAAGGTTCCCCATGGTAGGCTACTGCAGAAAATACGGAGATATGGCATTGAGGGTGAGTTGGAGGTTTGGATTAGGAATTGGCTGGATGGAAGAAGACAGAGGGTAGTAGTTGATGGCAAAGTTTCTTCATGGAGTGCCGTCACTAGCGGTGTTCTGCAAGGATCTGTTTTGGGACCATTGCTGTTTGTCATTTTTATAAATGACCTGGAAGAGGGGTTAGAAGGTTGGGTGAGCAAGTTTGCGGATGATACGAAAGTCGGAGGAGTTGTTGACAGTGAGGAAGCATGTGGCAGGTTACAGCAGGATATAGAGAAGCTGCAGAGCTGGGCAGAAAGGTGGCAGATGGAATTCAATGTAGCTAAGTGCGAGGTGATTCACTTTGGGAAGAATAACAAAAAGATGGGGTACTGGGCTAATGGTCGGATACTTGGTAGTGTGGATGAGCAGAGGGATCTTGGTGTCCATGTACACAGATCTCTGAAAGTTGCCACCCAGGTAAATAGTGCGGTGAGGAAGGCATATGGCGTACTGGCTTTTATTGGTAGAGGAATTGAGTTCCGGAGTCCTGAGGTCATGATGCAGTTGTATAAGACTCTGGTACGGCCGCATCTGGAATATTGTGTGCAGTTTTGGTCGCCATACTATAGGAAGGATGTGGAGGCATTGGAACGGGTGCAGAGGAGGTTTACCAGGATGTTGCCTGGTATGGAAGGAAAATCGTATGAGGAAAGACTGAGGCACTTGGGGCTGTTTTCACTAGAGAAAAGAAGGTTTAGGGGTGACTTGATTGAGGTGTACAAGATGATTAGGGGGTTAGATAGGGTCAGTATGAACCTTTTCCCGCGTATTGAGTCGGGTATTACAAGGGGGCATAGCTTTAAATTAAGGGGGGGTAGATATAGGACTGATGTTAGGGGTAGGTTCTTCACTCAGCGAGTCGTTAGTTCATGGAATGCCCTGCCAGTAACAGTGGTGGACTCTCCCTCTTTATGGGCATTTAAGAGGGCATTGGATAGGTATATGGAGGATAGTGGGTTAGTGTAGTTTAGGTGGGCTTGGATCGGCGCAACATCGAGGGCCCAAGGGCCTGTACTGCGCTGTATTCTTCTATGTTCTATGTTCTATTCGGCCTTCCATGTTTCACTCTATTAATGTTGCAGTATGATCATGCACAGTACATCATGTTGGTGAATTATCACTCTCCTGGCAGCAGCCGTGGCTTCTTCATTCAGAAGCAGTGAGCCCTTCCAATTCTCGTCGAGTCTCCACGTTAAAAGGTGGTTTCTCGTAAAAAGGCCATCCACTTGAGAAACCGCTCAAAGCACTCGCCCCCCCTCAGGACTCTCCACTGCCAATCAACCACATCAAAATGTCCCGTGTGTACTGAGTGCAATGGGGCCAATGGGGACATCAGGGAGCAGACCATCAGGAAGATGGAGCAACCCTTTCCATGTCTGAATGGGTCAGGGTGAACCCTCCAGTACACACTGTATCACAAAGTCCTGTAACCTCTCCGCATTCTTGAAATATACATCCTTTTCATTCTTATGGAAAATTTACAGGTTCAGAGTTACTCGTATTATATTCCATCTGTCAAATTATTGTCCATGCTTATCCATTCACAGACTCTTTACCTCCACTGGATTAATTAGTTCCCTCTATCTTTGTGTCATGAAAATTTAGTTCGAACCCAGTTGTTCCATGTAACTGAACCATTGATATAGATTGCAAATAATGAAGGGCTCAGCACTGGTCACTGTGTCACTGCAGTCATGACGTTCTGTTAAACTGAAAAACACTAATTTTTGCCAGTTGACGGTATCTTCTATATGAGGCCGTGACGTTCCCTCCACCAGGACTGTGTGCTGGGTACTTCTACAGATACTGGTAAGGGCATATCCATCTGTGTCAAGTGGTTTGTGAGAATGGTTTCCTCTTGTTGATTCGCTCATTACTTCCCACATTCTGGCTACTGTATAGTTGATGCGTGTCCCTGCTCAGTCAGTGGTGGCCCCGTGGAGACACTCTCGGTGATGGACATTGAACTCCCACACACAGATTACATCATGTGCCCATGTTAACTTAGTGTTTTCGCTGATTTATTTTAACATCAAGGGGAACTGATTTATCACAGAGGGCAGTAGATGTTCATCATAGGTGATTCTTCGACCAACTGTCACCTGCTACCATGAGATTTCCCGGCTTCTGGAATCAATGTTGGGGAATTACACAGTAACACCTTCCCTGACTGCATCCCGCGATGTCCCCACCACTGGTGGGTCTGTCCTGCCAGTGGGCCAGGATCCACTCAGGAATGGTGATGGGCTTCAACTAACATTACCCACCGGGTCTGATTCTGTGATAAGATTGTGTCAGACTGTTTTCTCACTCATCAAAATAAGGAATAAACTGAAAAATGAAGCAGGGAATAACAGCTTAATAACGGCTTAAAATGAAAGGCAATCTATCGGAATGGATGTTTTATTCTCAAACAAGAATGATAATTTCAAAACATACATTTGTGGAAATGAATATGGTTTAAAGGCATTAGAGAGGCAGAGCTGCCTGGTATCTGATATGGGGCACACAATATCCGGAAGACTTTACACTTAAGTGCGTTATACAAAAGTGAAAAAACTGAGGTAAAGGCAATCTCTGAATAAGTACGATATGATATTCAAGCAAGATCTTACATCAAACGACCGTGGTATTGGCTTAATCTTATCGTTTTATACTGCAAAGAGTCAGTTTACTTGCGTTTGGGAAGAGATTCGAACCTTGAGGCTGAGTAGATCTCACCAATCGTAATGGGCAGAATGGCCTTTATGAGATGGATTTTTAAGACTCTCTCACATTTCATAACTGACATTTCCCGGAACGTTCTATCCCTGACATGATTTGTGAAAGGACGAATGTTAGTGGATTGAACAAAAGAGAAGGTCCCGAGGGAAGTGATCCCGTTCCAGAGAGATCCCGTCAGGCAATGAAATGGGTAAATATGCTTTCCCTGTGTTGTCATTTCTTCAAGACAGAAGATCGCCCACAACTTAAACTAAAACACAACAATTTCCCACCTCCGTTTGTCTCAAAGGAACAGAGAGAGGGCAGCAACTTTTTCTACTACAAACCAACCGACTTCCACAGCTACCTGGACTACACCTCCTCCCATCCTGCCCCCTGTAAAAACGCCATCCCATTCTCCCAATTCCTTCGTCTCCGCCGCATCTGCTCCCAGGAGGACCAGTTCAAAATACGTACAACACAGATGGCCTCCTTCTTCAAGGACCGCAATTTCCCCCCCGACGTGGTCGACGGTGCCCTTCACCGCATCTCCTCCACTTCCCGCTCCTCCGCCCTTGAGCCCCGCCCCTCCAACCGCCACCAGGACAGAACCCCACTGGTCCTCACCTACCACCCCACCAATCTCCATGTACAGCGCATCATCCGCCGTCACTTCCGCCACTTCCAAACAGACCCCAGCACCAAGGATATATTTCCCTCCCCTCCCCTATCAGCTTTCCGTAGAGACCACTCCCTCCGCGACTCCCTTGTCAGATCCACACCCCCCACCGACCCAACCTCCACTCCCGGCACCTTCCCTTGCAACCGCAGGAGGTGCAACACTTGCGCCCACACCTCCCCCCTCACTTCTCTCCAAGGCCCCAAGGGAAACTTCCATATCCGCCACAGATTCACCTGCACCTCCACCCACATCATCTACTGCATCCGCTGCAGCCAGTGTGGCCTCCTCTATATTGGGGAGACAGGCCGCCTACTTGCGGAGCGATTCAGAGAGCACCTCTGGGCCACCCGGACGAACCAACCCAACCAACCTGAGGCACAGCATTTCAACTCCCCCTCCCACTCCACCGAGGATATGCAGGTCATTGGACTCATCCACCGCCAAACCACAACAACCCGACGGTCGGAGGAGGAGCGTCTTATCTTCCGACTGGGAACCCTCCAACCGCAGGGTATGAACTTGGACTTCACCAGTTTCTTCATCCCCCCTCCCCCCACCTTGTCTCAGCCGGATACCCTCCAGCCCGGCACCGCCTTCCTGATCTGCAGTCTTCTTCTTGACCTCTCCGCCTCCATCCTACTCCGACCTATCACCCTCAACTTGACCTCTTTCCACCTATCACATTTCCAACTCCCCTCCTCCAAGTCCCTCCTCCCTACCTTTTATCTTCTCCTGCTGAACACTCTCTGCTCATTCCTGAAGAAGGGCCTGTGCCCGAAACGTCGAATCTCCTGTTCCCTGGATGCTGCCTGACCTGCTGTGCTGTTCCAGCAATAAAGTTTCAACTTTGATCTCCAGCATCTGCAGACCTCACTTTCTCCAGCAACTTTTTCACCCACCAAATTAGAAACTGGAAAGAAGTGACCTATGTCTGCTCTCGGGTGATCGAGTGTATGGGAATGTCCTCGAAACGTTCTTATGGATGTGTTGCTGTTTGCTTGGGGAGGTAGGGTTTCTTACGGATTACCTCACATTTCTGTGAATAATTCAGAAGTTAACATTTGTTATTTCAGCTCTAATTATTTCAAAAAAAATCTCTGAATACAGTGACTCATATGAAATTCTCTCTCTATTCTCATTCAAACTGATAATTCTGCTTCCAGGCTGATGGATAATGTGTTTGTTTTCCTTTCTCACAGTTAACGTAGTGACGATCTACGTCCTGCTTTGTAAAGATTGTGGATTGATTCCATGTATCAGACGTTATCTGGGGGCCATGGCAGTGGCAGACATTCTGGTCATTATCCTCGACCTGATATTGAGACACATTCCCATCCTTTATTATAGCCGGTTTTCTTCCGTGAAGTCCATCCCCGTGTGTAATATCCACGCCGTGCTGCTTTATGCAGCCACTGACTGTTCGGTCTGGTTCACTGTCACTTTCACCTTTGATCGGTTTGTGGCCATTTGTTGCCAGAAGCTAAAAAGAAAATATTGCAATGAGAAAACGGCGGCTGTGGTTCTGGGAACAGTGACTGTGCTGAGCTGCTTAAAAAACATTTTCTGGTATTTTATGTTGACAGCTTGGTATCGCCTGGCGAACTCCCCCTGGTTTTCTAAAGCAAGGAGCGATACTTCTGACTCTCCTGTCTGGTTCACTATCGAGTTACTCCATTACATTCTAACTCCGGCACTTCCATTCCTCCTGATTGTGCTGCTTAATGCCTTCACCGTCAGACACATTTTAGTGACCAGCAGAGCCCACAGAAGGATCCGGGCTCGCGCCAATGTGAACGGTCAATGTGACACAGGATTGAAAAATCGAAAAAAGTCCATTATTTTGCTGTTTGTGATCTTGGCCAATTTCATCCTGTTATGTTCAATGTTAATGATTTTTTCTATATGCAAACGGATGTGGTTTCTTGGGGATACATCAATATATCTGGATTATTTTGTGCTGGAATTAGGCTTCATGCTGCAGCTCCTCAGTTGCTGCACAAACACCGCGATTTATGCCGCGATCCAGATTACATTCAGACAGCAGCTGAAGAATATTCTGAAATATCCCTTCACCCAAATTCATCAATCAATCAAATTCATTCAGTAAAGTTTCCACCCACGATTATCTCCTTTCCGTTCAATTGGTTCAGCAATTTATAGGCCAGTGAGCTTAACATGGGAAGTGGGAAAAATTCTCGGATCCATTACGAAGGACATTATAGTGGTGTATTTAGAAATGAATGGCAGAATCCGACAGAACCAGTATGGATTTTGACAGGAAAACCATGGTTGACAAATATGTTGGAATTCTATGAAGATGCACCCAGTACAGTTGACAATTGGGAGCCAGTCGAAATGGTATATTTTGACTTTGGAAACGTTTGCCAAATTCCTGCAGAACAGATTATTGTGCAAGATTAAAGCGCATGGGATTGGATGAATGTATGGAGTTGGATGGAAAACTGATATATTCAGGCTGTGGTGAAACATGAGGCACAACACGCATAGTGTCTCACGCCCACTGTCCTCCTCTTTCCAAGGCCAGAAAGACCATATGCTGAGGGATGCGAAGGTAACTATTATTTTTTTCTTTTTTTTTCATTTCATCAATGTCTGTTGGTAATTCAGAGCAGAGGGGATGGAAGCCAGTGCAGTTGCATTCTCATCTTGCAGGATGTGGGACGTAAGGGTTATACTGCTCTACCTGCTGACTAAGGGCTACGGGGAGAACGCTGGTAAGTGGAGCTGAAATGCGCATCAGCCATGATTGAATGGCGGAGTGGACTCGATGGGCCGAATGGCCTTACTTCCACTCCTATGTCTTATGGTCTTATGGTCTTATGGTCTTACATCCACGAGATGTGTACCTGAACTCAGCTCCTTACAGCCAACGTGGGGGAACTCGAGAGGGAGTTGGATGAACTTCGGATATTTTGGGAGGCTGAGAGGGTGATAGGGAGAAGATATGGGGTGGTCACATCGAATTCACAGGATAAATGCAGCTGGGTGAATATCAGGAGAGGTAAAGGGAGCAGGCAGGCAGTGCAGGGATCCCATGTGGTCGTTCCCCAAAATAATATGTATACCGTTATGGATACTGTTGAACAGCTTATTAAGAGGGGAAAGCTTCAGCGGCCACATTTCTGGCAAAGAGCCTCGCTCTGTACTTAAGAAGGAAAGAAGGGAGACTGTTGGTGATATGAGATTCAATCGTTACAGGAACAGACATGAGTTTCTGCAATCGTCAGAAACACGTGGTTGAGAATGGCCTCCATCTCATCTCATCTGCTTCCCACACTCCTGCACTGGACCCCCAACCTTCCTACCACCAAAAGTACAGAAACACCTCGCTTCTCCCGTTCTAGCTCAACAAGGTCCATATACACCGCACCATCCTCCGCTATTTCATCCACGTAAAAACGAACCATACCAACAGAGACATATTTCTGTCCTTACCGCTATCAGCATTTTAGCGAGATCAATCCCTTCACAACTCTATCGTTAGATCCACGTCACTCACCAGTCCACAACCGACTTCCTCTACCTTCCCCTGACACCGCAGAAAGTGCAACCTCTGCGCCCATGCCCCCCATTTCCTCCAGTGATTCTTCCACTTTCTACAGAAACTTACGTGCACCTCCACTAATATCAGTTACTCTGTCAATTGCACCCCATCGGCGTGACAGAACGCCAATGTGTGGATCATTTCAGAGAATATCTCTGGGACACCAGCACCCACTGCCAAGCACACGATGGCAGAACACTTCAATTCCCTTTCCTAAACAGAAAAGGGCATGCAGGTCCTCGGCATCTTTCATCACCAAATCCTTACCACACGACGCCTGAAAAAAGAACGCCTCATATTTCGCCTTGAGACCCTGTCACCACAACAGATCAATGCGGATTAAATCAGTTTCCACATTTCTCCTCCCCCCACTTTATCCCAGTCTCAAACGTCAAACTCAGAACGGCCCTCTTAACCAGTCCACCACGTTTCCTATCTATCCGCTCCAGTCTCCTCTCTGACTTATCATCTTCTCCCCCACTACATTTACCTATCCCATTCCCAAGTTCATTCGCCCCAACCCCAGCCACCTTCCATTTATCTCTCATTTCATCTCCCCAGTCTACGAGCGTGAATGCTGTTGAAGGGCTGATGCCCAAAACTTCGATTCTCCTATTTCTCGGATACTCCCGGACTTGCTATGCTTTTCCAGCACCACTCTCTCGATTCTGAACTCCAGCAACTGAAGTTCTTGCATTCTCCTCGATAGGAAGATATATAGAATTTGCTGTTTGAAAACCAAGTAAGCCAGGTGTTAGACCTCGCTTTGGGAGAACATTTTCCTGACAGCAATCACAACTCCCCGATTTGTATTATCGTCATGGAGAAGGGGAGAAGCAGGCAGTATGGGTCAATATTTAATTCAGGAAGGTTGGAATTACAATGCTATGAGACAGGGACTGGGACACCAAACTTGGGAACAGACGTTCTCAGGGAAGTGCACAACTCAAGTGCGCAGGTTGTTTTGGAACACCTGCTGATAGTTCGGTACATGTTGTCCTCCAGAGGCAAGGAGTGTCAAAACGGTGGTTTACAATGGATGTGGCACATCGTACCAAGAAGGAGAAATAAGCTTCTTTGAGGTTGAGGACGCAAGGATCAGACAGGACTTTAGATGCTTACATGATAGCCAACAAGGAACTGAGGAAAGAACTTAGGAGAGCTAGAATGGGGAATGATAAAGCTTTAACGGGTAGGATGAAGTAAAACACTAGGGCGTTCTACACTGAAGTGAGGAACAAGAGGATGTCCACAGTGAGGGTAGGGCCGATCAGGTTTCGGGGAAGGAACGTTCACCTGGAGTTGGAGAAGGTAGGGGAGGTCCTTCATGAATACTTTGCTTCAGTATTCACTAGTGAGAAGGATCTTGACATTTTTGAGGACAGCGTGATACAGACGGAAATGCTGGAATTGGTTGATTTTCGGAAGGAGGCTGTGCTGAAATATTTGAAAAAAACAGAAAAATCGATAAATCCGCTAGGCCACGTGGGATATGCCCCAGGTTACGACAGGAAGTGGGGGAAGAGACTGTTGTGCCTTTATCGATGATCTTTGCATCCTCACTGTTCACTGGAGAAGTACCAGATGAGTGGAGGGTGGCAAATGTTCTTCCCTTGTTCCAGAAAGGGAATAGGGAAATTTACAGTGTAGTTCGTCAAACGTCAGTGGTGGTTAAATCATTCGGGAGGATGTTGAGAGACAGGATTTATGATTACTTCGAAAAGCGCAGTTTAATTAGAGATAGTCAGAATGGCTTTGTGAGGGGCAGGACATGCGTCACAAATTGTGTTGATTTTTTCAGAATGTGTCAAAACATGTTGATGAAGCTAGAGCAGTGGTTGTGGTGTGCATGGATTTTGGCAAGGCATTTGATATGTTTCCCTATGGTAGGCTCATTCAAAATGTAAGGCAATATAAGAATGAGGAAATCCTCTCTGTCTGGATACAGAATTGGCTGGCCCATAGACCATAGAGGGTTGTAGTTGGTGGAAAGTATCCAGATAGGAGCTTGACGACGAATGTAGTTCAAAAGGCCTCAGTTCTGGGACGTCTGATCTTTTATAAGCGCATTGGATTAGGAAGTGGAAGGGTGGGTTAGTAATTTTGCCAATGACACAAGGTTTGGTTGATTTCTGGATCGTATGGAGGGCTTTTCATGTTGCAATGAGACATTTATGGGATGCAGAACCGGGCTGATATGTGGAAGATGGAGTTCAACCTGGAAAAGTGTGAAGATTTCACTTTTGAATGTCGAATTTCAAATCAGAACACAGGGTTAACGGCAGGATTCATCGCAGTGTGGAGGTTCAGAATGATCTTGATATCCAGGTCTATAGATGCCTCAAAGTTGCCACCCAAGTTGATAGGTCTGTTCAGAAGGTGGATGGTGTGGTGCATTCATTAGTTGTGGTACTGATTTTAAGAGCTGCAATGTAATGTACTACAGCACGATGGTGAACCCTTCTGCTAAGTAACCCAAACACACAGAAAAACTTAACTCACCTCGTAATCTGTTGACGTACGAGTGACAGAGAACGACCAAAATTCCACTATTTAAAGAAAAAGTAACAATATTACTCTTTAACTCCAATAAACAACACTAAACAACAACTATTAACAATTCTAAGCCTTCTTTCTCTGAAAGGTCTGTTAACTACCTTCTACTCTATAACAATATACATGATCCAACAAAGTAATTCTTAGATTTGCAGCAAAATCAATTTTCAAAACGAAATCACACCTGTCGTCTGTGGTGGCAAACTCCCTCTGCCGATAGATATCCCTGGGGCATCTTCAGTCTTCTGCTCTAAAGATTTTTCAATGAACAAGGTAACTTTAAGAGAGAGAGGGTTTGCACGGGGTTTGTCAAACAATGGCAGGCGGTGCTCTTACTCTGGCTAACTGTCGAAATCTCCGGCATATTTATACCCCAAATCATGGTTTTGTTTAATTGGTTCAATGTTTTCAAAACAGTAAAATTCAAATTCGATTGATTTTCAGTATCTTGGGGCGTAATTTAAACTGATTGGTTAAATTCGAACTGCTACAAAAACATCACAACCAAGCTCAGGTACTGTTTCAAAGCCAAAGATTCCACACTTGTAATTTTCCAGTACAGGCTGACATTGCTGTCAATCATGTGACAGGTGCTTGCATTCACCCTCTCTTAAAGGTGCAGTGCACGTCTTCAGCTTTGGAACACCTCTGTCTTCGTAAAATAATGGATCATCATCATGAAAAGATAGTTTATTTTTGTTCTAATTCCGATGAAATATAGAGGACGTTAATATCTGTTCATATTAACTTCTGCATACACGTATACATAACATTTGGAATCTGTTCAATCTTATCTATACTTTATGTGTTAAATCCGTGTTGCCGCAACTACTATCACAACCTTACGATCTGCAATATGTCCAATTTGTAAATAAAACATCTGTAACATAAACCTCCAAAGAAATAGTCTCATATTCTTGTCTTTAAAGCGTTCCAAAAATATAAGAAGATTGGGATCCATATACACAACCATCTACGAAACATGATTCACATTACCATTAAAATGTTGGAAGGCCAGTATCAACTCAATAGTTAATTTTGTATTGTGCAGTATTTTCTCTGGTGCATATTAAGCTTCTTTGAAAAGTACCAACTGACAGTTCAATTTCATCGGCATCTTCCTTTTCTAGTACAATTCGAATTCCTATGTTGCCAGCATCGATTGCAATTTTAAAGTGTTTCGAAGCGTTTTGTGTAGCTAAAATTGGTGCGGTGGTTAATACTGCTTTTAATTCTCAAATATCTTTTCACATCGTTCTGTCCAGAAAGAAATGGTGTTCTTCTTCACCAAATCTCTTAATGGTGCCACTATGCTCCTGAAGTTTGGAACAAACTTCCAATAGAATCTGCTTCCTCCCAAAAGTCGGAGCACCTCTTTTTCCAAAGTTGGTCGTGTAAATTCGTCGATGGCCTTCGTCTTCGTTTTCGTTGAATTCAGTGTTCCATGACTGGAGATATTTCTCAAGGATGCCACCTCTGCGTTCGCGAATTTTGTTTTCCATAATTTTGGTACAATTTTGCTTTCCTTAATCGTTCAAAGACACTGCCAACTGTATCTGGTGATCTTTCCAGGACTCACTAAAGATCACTATAACGTCCAAATAGACGGCTCAGCTTGTTAACTGAGCCAGAACTCTGTTCATGTGTCATTGGAATGTGAACAGGTGGGGGGAGGGGCGGTGGTATGTTCTTCACTCGAATGGGTATCACGTTGAATTGATGTAGCCCGTTTGGTGTTACCAATGCAGAAATTTCTTTTGCTTTCTCTGGTTAAGGTCCCAACCAATAACCACCCAGTAAATCCAATTTTGTGATTCACTAGCTTCCTTAACGTTCTCTAATCAGTCCTCCAATGTCGGTATTGAGTATGAGTTCAATTACAGCATTGATATTCCAACAGTCCACGCAAAATCATTGAGGCCCGTCAAGGTTGGGAAGGAACACGATCGTCAAAATTTACTCACTCTACCTCGGTTCGATGATATCATTGTTGAACGTTGCCTTCGTTTCTTCTCGACCAATCCAGCTTTAAAAGAATTGAGTCTGTAGTGGTATTGTTTTATTGGAACAGCAATCACCACGTCAAGCTCATGCGCAATTACATTAATCTTCCCCAACGTCTTCCTGCATATGTCCTAATACTGCTGCAACAACCCTTTCAAATGTGTTCTTTGTTGCTGAGACAGATACTTTATTAACTTTTCCGATTGTTTAACGTATTCCGTGGTGCACCAACTGCACAACATTTGGGTTTAATTCCTCAGTCTGTGACGCAGTCACCAGCACATTGTTTTTCCAGTTCCTACTTTATTATATTGAGGTTTCAAAATGGTCACATAACGTCTGATACAGTATTTTTTTTATAACTGGCATCTGTACACGTTAGTTTACATGACTCAACTTCTTCTCTGTTATCCATTGATCTCGTCTCAATGGTTAACAGGAATGCGCCATCTCCACAGGAATACGTCAGAATTTCAGATCCTCTATCTGGCACCTGCTTCATCCTAAATTCTGCTCTCTTCAGGTGCATTTCTAGCTAACTCACATACTCTATTTACTCTCTCTCTCACCTCTGATAGATAATCCAAGTGCGAGGCCTCCCAATTTGGCGCTGTCAATTTGTCTTTAATTAATTTTAAGGGCCTCTCACTTCACGTCCGAATGTTAACTCTAAGGGAGTAAACTGAGTAGGTTCACTTGGGGCATCTCGAAAGGCAAGCAAAACGAATGGGATACCTTCATCTCACTCATTCGGGTAATCCTGACAGTACGCTTTTAGCATTTCATTCAGTGTCTGATGCCATCTTTATAATGCTCCTTCGGGTTCAGGATTTTGCACACTTGAATGTATACATAAGCCATCTATGACTTCTTTAAACAACCCAACACCAAAAATAAGACCCTTGATCTGATTGAGTCTTTCTGGGTGGCCCATACCAAGTGCAGAATGCTACTAACTCCTCTACCATCCATTTTCCTTTCATGCTCTGCAATGGAATTGTCTCTGGAAATCTGGTAGATACATACATTATGGTTCGCAAGTATTGGTTCCAACTTGTTACTCACGGGAGGGGAACTGCACAATAATTTATAGCCCGCGTGAATGGTTCTTCAAATGCAGGATTTCTCAACAAAGGTGCTGGTTTTCTTATCGCCTGTGGCTTACCTACCATTTAGCATGTTTGACACGTACAGAAAAATTTAACCACATCCTTGTGCATTCCAGGGCAATAGAAACGGGTTTGTACATTAGCCTTACTCTTCGATGCATCTCGGTGACCTCCTATATGTAGTTCATGTACAACCCGTGACATTTCATCCGTGTACACTACCAGCAACACAAACAGGTGCACTTCGGCCCATTTCAACCCTGCACAAACCTGCCGTGGTCTCCAGTTTCGTCTCTAGATTTCATTTTTAAGATAATAACCATCAGGATTCATCTTTGCCTCCATTTTGAGTATGCATCAATATATGTCTATCTTCTTGTCTCGTCTTTTTGTTCTTAGTGCATTACCCTTTCTGAACTAATCTCTTCTGCTTTAACCTCTGCCTATTCAGTTTTTCATGCACCATTGCACCAAAAGGTTTGCCCGCTAACTGAATCTCAACTCCCTCACCTTACTCTTTAGATTTTGCACTGTGGTATGAATTATGGGAGTGGTACCTTGTTACTATACAATCTGATAAAGGACCAGGGAATCTTTGCTTTAACTCCTCAGTTTGGTGGTCTTCCCTCGGCTTTTCCACGACAAGAGCATTCACTTCCTAATTGGAGACTTTTCAATTGTTCCAAAAAGAAACTGGGTTCCGGGAACTGACGCTCTGTCAATCACACCCACTATTACTTCCCCAGTCTTCCGTTGGCACTCCAACCTGATCTTATATCGGGGAACACTGAACATCTGCCCATCTATCCCACCAATTACCACTCTCGGATAACAGATCAGAAAGAGTGCAAATACGTACATCTCTTACTATTAGAGACTGGTTCGATCCTGTATCGCTCACAATTATAATTTATTGCCCTTCTACTCCTTTCTGAGTAAATTTTACCCACAGAAGCGAACTATTTACAGAAATCAGACAAGAGTTTCATACCCAGTCACTACTTTGGTTGTGCACTCTCCTGTAGCTCCTCGAACTTTCATGGGATTTTCTTTCCGACCTTCAGAAATGCCTCTGGCTTTACTTCTTTTCCCACGTCTTTTCCCACAGTGCCTTTCTTTAACGACCAGCGCTATGAGTTTACGTGAGTTTACAACAGTGGAAAACACCTAAGATCTTTCACCTCCATTCCATCCTCTTAGGCTTCCTTTGTAACCTATAGGAAACGTTTACCAGTGTTCTCTACTCTTTGTTTCGTAGTGCAGGATCTCCCCTTCTCGCAACTTCTATCCCTCTCAGAATGAATGTCTTGCTGGAAGCTGGAGTTTGCCTTCTGTTTGAATGTATATTCGTCTGCCATCGCTGCTGCTCTTCTCACTTCCTGAATTTTGGGTTCATTCACTTGAATTCGTATCGTGTCTGGAAGGGGATTTTTTTAATACACCTCCAGTGGAATAACCTGAACTTAGAGTCTCATCGGTCTTAACTATTTTTAAGGCCCGCACCCATTTATCAATATGACAATGTTTAGTCCTTTCGAACTCAGCAAAGGTCTGACCTGATTCCTTATTTATGCTTCTGAACGGCACTCGATGTGCTTTAGATACAAATTCATGATCCCTCGAAACATTCTGTTTAACATTTGAATCATCCATTTCCCCTCCATCTGACAGTGTTGCAAAGGCCGCTTTCGTCCGACTTTCCTGTTTATTCCGAATTAGAACTGCCCACAAATCCCGTGACCAATCCATCTGTCTAGCGATTTTTAAAAAATGAAATAAAGAAGGCTTTGACATCTTTCTCATTAAAATGTGGCAGTTTTGACCATGTTTGTATATATCACTACCTTCTCCCTTCATCTCCATCCTGTTAATTTGATTTTTCTTGCGAAGTCACGACTTCCGAAGTTTAATCTCTATTTCTCTATTACTCTGTCTGTTCTCTTTTTGTCTCTCTCTCTCTTTCTTCTTTACCTCTTGCTCAGCTAAGTACCTTCTGTCTTTCTTCTTCCTCTCTCTTTCCTTTTCATCTCTCTCGCTTTCTTCTCTCTCTTTCTCATTTCTCTCCATTTCTTTATCTGTTAACTCGGTTTTCCTTAAATGCAACTTACGTTTTCCTAACTCTCCTGCACTTGTCTTTTTCTCTGAATCATCGAAGTGTTTGAGTAATTAACTTCGACTTTCCTCTTTACGTTTGCCCTTGTTTAGATCCAATCCGAAACACTTTGCTAATTCTTTTCTTTCCTTCTAACGTTTTTTGGAAAAATTGTTAATCGTCTTCAAACCCCAGAACGGTTTTAGCAATTTTCAGAGCCAATTCTCTCACTTTTAACTTAAAAAACCACAAGTAACTGAAATTAAACGGATTGTCTCCTCTACGTTTTAGTTAATGATCTAGGACACTAATTGGCGAGTCTTTAAACCTGATCGAATGTTTTAATCCAAAAGTGTTTAAATCTTCCCAAATATCAGCTGGGTCTGTCTACACCTGGCCAAATTTATGGACTCGGCTTCCAGACTCTTACGCCGCGATCGGGAACCCTTCTGCCAATCAAACTAAACGCACAGAAAAGCTCAGTTCGCCTCATAATCTGTGAAAGTACAATTGACAGATAACTACCTACATTCCTCTATTAAAGAATAAATAAATAAAACTATTATTTAACTACAAAACAGAACATTAACCAACAACGTTTACAACTCTCAGTCTCTGTTCTCTTCAAGGTTTTTGATCTACCGCCCACTCTTGTAACAGTATGCTGATACAATAAAGCCGCAATAAAATTTAAAGTAGAATCAGTTTTCAAGACCGAACACAGCTGTCTTCTCCGGTGTCCTACTCCCTGTGAAGATCTCCCTGGGTCTTTTTCGGTTTCCTACTGCAGAGATACATCTTATTTAAACGTTACCTTCTGAGAGAGAGTTTGCAGGTAGTCTGTCTGGCGGTGATCTTTCTCAGCTAACTTTCCAAAATGTCGGCTTTTCATATTATCGGATTATCGCATTGGTTCAATGTTGTCAAGATAGTAAAAATCAAATTCGATTAGTTTTTAATATCTTGGGGCACAGTTTTGACTTATTGGTTAAATTCAAATTTCTGTGAAATCGGAGCAACCAAGCTCAGATATTTGCTTCACAGCTCAAGGTTCAGACTTTCAAGTTTCAAGTACACGCTGAAACTGCTGTCAGTAACATTACAGGTATCTTCATTCAGTCTTTCTCAAAGATACAGTGCACACCTTCAACTTCATAACATACGCTGCAGTTCTACAGAATCCTGGCTACTTCACACTTGGATTATTTTATTCAGTTCTGGTCATCTCGTTATGGGAAATATCTGAAAGCTTTCGGGAGGGATAAGAGAACATTAACCAGAAAGCTGTCTTGACTGGGGGAAATGTCTTCTGAAGAAAGATTGAGGGAGCTACGTCTTTTGTCATTGAAGCGAAGATGCTTTAGAGATGACTTGACAGATGTGCGCAATGTGTTGAGAGGCAGAGATAGAGTGAATAATCAGAGACATTTTCACATCGTGGAGGAAATTGTAGGAAGGTTTACCGGAGATATCAGAGGTGAATTCTTTACACAGAGATTGGTGGGTGCCTGGAATGTTCTCTCAGAAGTGATAGTTGAGTCAGATATTTTATGGACATTTGAACGTTTCTTGAATAGAACATGGAAGTCACGAAAATGAAGAGTATGTAGGTTCGTCTGATCTTAGAGTAAGGTCAATGGTGGCACAGCACTGAGGGCTGAAGGGTCTGTACTGTGGTGTCCTGTTCAATGTTCCATGTTCTATGTAAAATTGGTTGGCAGAGAAGAAACAAAGAGTAGAAATGAATGTGTCGTTCTCAAATTCGCAGGAAATAACTCGTGAAGTACCATGGGAATCGGTGCTAGGACCCAACTATTCACAATGTATATCAATGATTTGCCAGGGAACAAAATGTAATTCCTCAAAGCATGCACATGATATGAAGTTAGGTACAAGTAAGAATTGCGATGAGAATGCACATTTACTTCAGCATTATCTGGAAAGATTGGATGAAAGGCAAGTAAATGTCAGATGTAATATAACTAGTAGAATTATATTGCTCACCTTGGAAGCACAAACAAGAAAGTAGATTACTACCTGGTTGGCTATAACTTGGGAGACAGGTGCCTGCAGCAGGACCTTGTGCACCAGCCATTAAAGGTAAGCATTCAGGTTAAGCAGACGATAAAGGTGGCAAATGCTATGTTGGTCTTCATTCGAGTAAAGGAGCAGGGATGTGTGCTAGAGTTTAATAGGGGCTTGGTGAGGCCACACCTCGAATAATGTGACAGTGTTGGTCTCCGTTGCTGAAGAAGGGTGTTCTTACTCTCTAACGAATGCAGCAATTACACCGGCAGATTGAGGACATGATGTAATTGCCATATAAGGTGAGAGTGATTGGGTTAGGGATTGTTCTCGCTGAACTCCAGGCGAATGAGGGGTAGTCACATGGAGACTTGTAAACCTCTAAGAGGAGTAGACAGGGTAGATACAGGGGAAATGTTCCAATTATGAGTGTGACCAGAGCCATAGATCACAGCCTGGGGATTCGGGCTGGATCATTTACGATGGAAATGAGGAGACAGTTCTTCACCCAAAGAGTAGTGAGCGTGTGGAATTCATTACCGCAGGAAATAGTCGATTTCAAAACATTGAATGAATTCACAAGGCAGATAGATATAGCACTTGGGTGAATGGGGTCATAGATTATGGGGAGAAAGCAGGGTTAATCTGTTGAGTGGACGTTCATACATTATCGTGATGAATTGTGGCGCAGGCTGTTAGGCTCCAAAAGCCTCATCCTGTTGGTATCTTCTATGTTTCTACGTTTCTATGATGCAGCCTGTCGCTATAGTAACAGACTGCGGGTCGTGCTTGTTTGTCCAATCTTCTCCTACAGGGTGTTACGGGGATACTATTCAACTTTTCTCTCAACTCAGGGGGCCTTTGCGAAAATGCATCATCCCACTTACTGTATCTATCGCTTCAATGTGCAAAGAATAATAATCTCCGTTAAAACTTACTGCCAAGCAGCAAACAGAATTATATTATTGTTTGTCTTTGTGTTGAAGAAGCTGTACTGGAGCGACACAGTCTCAAGCCCAAGTTCTGGTCCTCAGGAAAGGGGAGGTGAATGGGCCTGAGCTCTTACATTAGGGTGAAGTCACTCTGTCATTGTTTTCAGTCTCGCTCCATATCATCTTCTTTCCTACTCTCCTTATGTTCTCCATAATTATCTTCCTCAAATCCTCTCTCATCTCCTGTTGTCAACGGGAAGTGTAGTGTGTGACCACACGCTTTTGCTGAGTGAAAAGTGTAGAGCGGGTCCACTGCCTGATGCAAGCTGTACAGATTGGCGATCGGTTGACAGGATATTGCTCTGGGAACAATTTGGGGATGGGTTTACAGGCCATTGCTATGGACAACATAACTCCACCGAGACCGGAACTCACCGATTATTTTGGAAGAAAAAAAATCTGAATCAATAATGCTCTTAATCGAGGAAATCTGCCATCGTCACCTGGTATCCTCACATGACCATACATTTACAGAGTTGTTCCTTAACTTTAGTCTTGTTATTTTGTGTATATCTATTAGCTGAGTTGGCACTACCCTGACAGGCATGTGTGGCCTCAGACGGAAGTTGCTTTGGTGATCCGACAATATCCCGTCCCATATTGATATGTGTTAAGTGAGCATGAGGCAATATTTCCTTTCCCGCGTTACATGGATGCACAGATTGCAAGCCTCCATGTACGACCCTGTCATGGCAAGTACTGAAGACATGCCAGAGTGCCTATAAGGATACCACGATTACACACGGGGACAACATGCACCATGTAGTGATAGGGGCTCATTGGACTCGGCCAAAGTGGTCTATTTCATACGCTGCAAGCAACGATGCCCTGAGGTGTGGTATATTGTTGGGACTAAGCAAACGTTACAACAAAACATGAATGGGCACCGCAAAACAATCACCAGCAGAAGTATTCCCTCCCAGTTCAGGAAAACTTCAGTGGTCTGAAACATTCGGTCTCGGACATTCCAGTGACCTCTTGCAAGATGGACTTCGGGACAGGGAACAATGCAAAGTGTCCTAGCAGAGGCTGATAGCCAAGTTCGGTGTCCTGGAGGATGGCCTCAACGGGGCCTTGCGTTCATGTCACACTGCAGGTGATCACACTACGTTCTACACTGTCTCTCTCTCACACACACAAATACACTCTTACATGCTCAGACTCTCATGCAGGCCCTCTCTGATTTGCAAGGTTTCTCGCGTATGCACACATGTACACCACCAATACTCTCACCCACTCACGCATCCTCTCACAAACTTATATCAGTTCACACTCACACACACATTTTGGCAGGCTTGCACACATACGGACACACACTCTCTCAACTGCACTCACGTGCATACATATGCTGTCGCTAAGTCATTGAGCATTTCCCTTTCTGTCGCTTCTCTGCTCTGGGTTTGACCTTCCAGTCAACTGTCCTTAACTTTCGTCCCAATCATCTATGAGTCTAATGGAGATATAGTCGTTTTAAGTGGGGAAGAGTACAACTATGTCACTTAGGGTTCTGCTAAATTTATCAACATAGTTAACATTTTATGGTAGATGATAGTAGAGAGAATTTTTCCAATTGGGTTAAAATCTAATCTGTTTTATAAACCGGGGGTGGAGTCAGGAGAAGTGGATTGGGTTTTAGGCCGTCCCGAGTTGCATACAAAACGACCTTGCACTCTACGATTTCCAGGGCAACGCTGTCCGAGTTCCAAATCCCTTATCTGAGTAGTATGCGAAGCATCTCATCTCAGGGCACACGTTGATTGAGAATCCCCAGCAATCATATGTAATTTCTGTGCTCAGGTAACAATCGGCTGAGCTTCAATTTGTGTTTTTATATACTTATATCCAAATATATATATATATATATATGGATTTAAACATAACAGACCATCCTCACATTTGCCTTCATCCATTGCGCCAAACCTTGTTTATCATGGGTATACATCTCTTGGTCTGTTAGATGTTATTTTTTGTTGCTTCCAGGGTTGATGATTATCCCGATGAAGTAGATCTTGACGATGTTATATGTGGTCGTATTTGTCCTCTTGAGAGATCAACTTTGTTTCCGTAGTTGTCCTTATCTATTGTCAGAATAGTTTAGAGTAGGTGTAATGCAAAACACTGACCACCCCACACTTTTTCTGTGCTGCAATGGGAACCCCATTTGGAATGTTAATTCGGGTGGAGAAGCCAATACTTTCCAAATTCGATTTACAGTGACAAATGGCATGATATTGGAGTGATCAGAGAAGATGCAAAGAAGGTGGTCATTATGCTAAAAAAAATGAAAATGAGGTGGTCGTTGTAGCCTGGGGACAGAAGCGAGAACAAAAATTATGTACAATGAGCGATGTCAGGAAAACCGAGCAACAGTAATCTGGTCAATCCCATCAGTGCGTATAGGAATATAATTTGGCAGAACTGGCTCTGTAGAGGCATGTGAAATTAAGGAGAATTCAGACCATCAGTATCTCTGACGCCTTGCTTTGGCTGCTGTCAGCACCTGTTTCATCATATTGACTAATGAGTTAAATAGGCACCGAAAAGCGACACGTGACTTTGTCACAAGTCCTCGGTCTCTGGGGGCTTGGCAAAATTATATCCTCAGGGATGGCATAGTGGTTAGCACTGCTGCCTCACAGTACCAAGGACACGGGTTCAATTCCAGCCTCAGGCGACTGTGTGGAGCATGCACATTCTGCCCCTGTCTTCCCCAGTTTCCTTCCAGAATCCAAAGATGTGCTGGTGAGGTGAGTTGGCCATGCTAATCAGCCGTTAGTGTTCAGGGAGATTGAGATTAGGCATATTAGTCAGGGGTCAATAAATGACAACAGGGTTGGGGAATACTTCTGGTTGGTTACTCTTCAGAGGTTCGATGTGGATTTGTTCGGCTGAAGGGCCTGTTTCCTCACTGTTGGGATTCAATGATTCCCGGTTCCCATGTCCATGTTCTCTCATTCCCTCCAGTGAACATGTGCTGAATGACGAATCTTAGCATTTGACAGTCTGGTTCAGTCTGCTTTCCTCTGGTCTGGACGAGACTTTTAGTATTGTCACATATCCACGTGGTGGATACACCGTTTGGTTCTTTGTCTTACAGACTTGGTATCTTTCGATTTCCTTTTTGATCAGTGAATTATTGGAGAGTTCTGTCGTGTCCGAACCGTTGGGAGTGTGTAACTTGTTCGTGATGTCAGCCACAAGAGATGTATGCTCAACTGTTAATTCTGTGTTAAAACGGTGTTCTCCATTAAGTCAGTTGGGAGTCCAGAGTATATGGATTGGCTGCAGTCATTGGTCGCTGTGGTTGCGAGTGTGCCCGCGCATGGTGTCCATATTCCTGTGTATAGTGTCCTTTACACCCGCATCGGTAGTACCATGCTAGCTAAAATGTGTTCACTTGCTGTGCCCCTCTATCTTCCCCCGAGATTGGAAGGTGGAACTGGGTTGCTTTTGTAAGGATACGCCACACTTCCTTTATTCGTCCACACTAGGCCCTGGTTGAACTGTTGGAAAGGATATAATTCCCCTCATTTCTCTGTTCTCCTCTTGTTTAAATGATGGGCTTCTTTCTCCAACACCCAGAACGTTCTCCTCAGAACCCATGTCTCATTTTGGTTTGGATCTGCGGGATCGAATTCCACATATGCATTCCTGCTATCTTCAATGGCATAGGAAAATAAAGACCTGGCTTACTTAGCTTAGTTAGCCTCGAATAACTGATCCCTGTTGAAATGCTGTGGTTCTGTTCGCCGAGCTGGAAGTTTTTGTTGCAAACGTTTCTTCCCCTGTCTAGGTGACAGCCTCAGTGCTTGGGAGCCTCCTGTGAAGCGCTTCTGTGGTGCTTCCTCCGGCATTTATAGTGGCCTGACCCTGCCGCTTCCGGTTGTCAGTTTCATCTGTCCGCTGTAGTGGCCGGTATATTGGGTCCAGGTCTATGTGTTTGTTGATGGAGTTTGTGGATGAGTGCCAAGCTTCTAGGAATTCCCTGGCTCTTCTTTGTTTCGCTTGCCCTATAATGGTAGTGTTGTCCCAGTCAAATTCATGTTGCTGTTGAAATCTTCTGAGACTCGGGTAAAGTGCACCCATAAGCGACAGGCAAAGGCAGTCTGGTGATTCCGTTTTTTTTTGCCAACGCATGTTTAACCCCTCTATGATTTTGACTTTGTTGTAGCCAATTGCCCCTCTTTTTCATTTTTCCCTCTCCCTTTCTTTATCTTCTAACCCCATTTTGCTCAGATTTAATTTAACATTTTGTAACTTTACTGCACTTGCGTGTTTCTCGTCCCACCGAAGTGTTTGACTAATTACCTGAGACATTCAGCTTTCCTTTTGTCCCTGGGTCAATCCAAATCCAACCTCCTTTCCAATTCTAAGTGCATCGCCTCCTTCTGTACTTATAAACTTCCTTATCAAACTTGACAATTGTCTTCAAACGCCAGAACGTCTTATGTAATTTTAAGGGCCATTTCTCTCACTTTTAATTGAACCAAACACAAGCACCGGAAATTAAACAAATTGCCTCATCCACGTGTTATTGAAAGATTGAGGGCACTCATCGGCATGTCTTCAAATCTACTGGGTTATATTACTCAAATCTGCTCAACTGCGTCTAAATTTCAGACTGTTTGTTTCTAAACCTGTCCAAATCACCGACCTAGCCTCTCTCCATTCCCACCATTGGTTACCTATGTTGCAGACCCAGATACAATGTAAATGCTGAAAACAGACCTTGTCCAGAGTGGGATAACCGTACCCTGAGGGATCCCTTAATGATTGCAGCATGCAACAACAAAAAGACGAGAGCATCATCTGCAGAACCTTCACTGAATTTCTAGTCACAAAAGTAAGTCAAATTGGTGTATCCCTGGTTAACCCACTCAGTGCCTCCCTCTCGTCAGTTAATGTTCCTGCCGGATTGAACATTGCATCTCTGCACAGGCTCAGTGACCTTAAATATAAAGAGTACAATTCTCCATTGAGGTCGTTGACAATATACCTGCACAATTTTCTGTACATCAGTCATGATCATAGCAATACCACTGTTGCCGTCCAAGATGAATGGTGTTGCTGTGGAAGCAATGGCTCATCAGGATGATGTCTCGGGTATCAATCAACTGAAACAGATAATTACCCAGGCCTCGGAATTGAATCCCACTACGGCTGATTTTGTAATTTGAATTCGTTATGTAACTGGAATTAAGAATTAATGACTCTCTCTTCTATTGTCAGAAAACACATCTCGAGCATTAATGTCCTTATGGAAAGTAACCAGACACCTTCACCTCGTATGGCCTGGATGTGACTCCTGACCCTCGAAATATATCAGTGACTCTGAACTGCCTTTCGAGATGAGCCGCGACTCAGTTATATTAATCACTATAAGATCAACAGGAGATCGATCCAGACAGACATAGGAACCGGCGATTTACAGCGCGTGGACTGCAATGGTTCAAGGCTGCAGCTCAGGAATACCTTCACAAGAGCATCTCGAAACGGGCAATAAATGCTCACCCAGCCAGGGAGATTCACGACCATCACTCAATAAAAGAAGACGACCATACGAAGGGAGTAGGAAATGAGGGACATAAATCAGTTTAAACAGGTATTTGGAATAAATAACAACATGATAGTGATATGGGAAATTGAAGAAAAAGAAACGAAATTGGTCACACATGCTATTTCCATCCTAGCTGATACTCCACACAGCTCTGTTTGCTTCTGGGTTTTTTTTTCTCAGTCTGTGTTACTCCATATAATCAACTCACACCTTCTGCACTTTCAAACAAGCATCCCTGTCACCACAATCAATCGCACGATTTTCCAGCTGCTGTCCGTTCCGATATATGGTCTGTGGTTTGGAAATGGTAACTTTGGTCTTCTCTCGTCTGAACCTGCTAATCCTCTCAATGTTCCAAGCACTTTCTCTTTCTGTTTCTCAGATCTCTTTCTGATCTTCCAGATCTCTAGCAACGTTCTTCGTTTGATTTGACTTTTTCTTTTAAAACTACATAGGATGTCAGCATCATTGGCATTGGCAGCATTTGTTGACCATCAGAAATTGCCCTTGGCTGTGACCTTTCCACAAGGCAATATAAAGCCAAACACATTGTGGTGCATCTGATCTCTCTTAACCCAGACCACGTAACACTGTTAAAACTCATTATCAAAGGACATCAGCGAAACAGACAGTTTTTTTTTTGACAAAATGATGTTGGTATTATGGCTGCTATTAGTGAAATGTATTTGCATACAATACTTATCATTTGAATTTAAGTTCTGTCATTAGTTGTAGGAGCATTTCAAAGCTTGTAGTTAATATAATAGTCTGTGCCTCTGAATTACGCACCCTGGGACATTATTACTGTGAAACGTTGTCCCTCTCATAAAGTTATTTGAGAGACAAGAACAAGATTGTGGTCAAAATATTTGTAATTGGACAAGTGGCCAGTTGAGCCCTGTAACCATAAAGTCTGAATTTTACCAATGGGTTTTTTAGCAGTGCTTTTGCTAAATAGTTTATTTAGCAAAAGCACTGACATGGAGGTGGAGATTGGGGATTTCTGGAGCTGTTATGAACGCGCTTGGTGATGAGAGAATAATGCA